>NC_056745.1:1442527088-1442637088 GCF_019279795.1 Protopterus annectens
TCATTGGAGTTTGTTCAGCACCATTTTGCACCAATAGAAACATTACTCCATGAGCGTCACACTCAGCTGTGACATAAAGCAATGTGGTGCCCTTCCTATTGGCTCAGGCTGCCTCAGGTGACTGAGAGAAGTCAGAGCCAGGAGGAAGGAAGTAATTAATGTGCAAGAGGAAGCACTCAAGTGGGAACATGTTTTTATTTACTTTTTTTTAAATATATATTATGTTTTTTCAGGCAGTCTGCCTGTTACAGCCAGCATGTGTAAAGGAGGCAAGTACTTAAAATCAGTGCATGCATATAAGAATGTATGTGTGTATGAATAGGGACATATAACTCTCAAATGTCCCTGATTTTTCATCATATTTTTTGTTTACTTTTGTTTCTGTTTTTTTTTGTGAAATTTGTTGTCACACAGATCAGTGGGGATAGCAGCATATCACTTAACTGTCCAGAATTTTGCAAATTTTGCCGTATGTTTTGCCATATTTTTGGTCTGTTCCTCATAAAATTTGTAGCTTTCAGGCAAATCACGGGATTAAAATCATTACATAATAATAAACATTTGAGTTTCAGACTTTATCCTTTACTAAATGCATGCTAATCTCACTGTTCTGGACACTTGAGTGTATAAGTTCTTGACTGTCCCTGATTTTGCATAATATTTTAGTCTGTTCCTTGTAAAGTGTGTGCTTTTTTCAGGCAAATCAATGTAAACTGCAGACTTAATAGCCTTCAAAAAAAACAAAAGAATGCTAAGTCCATGCTTGTCACTCCACTAAGTTTCTAAGTATGTAAAGGCAATAGGTGTTCCTGATTTTTGGTCCTTTGCCCACCAATAGTAATTCTTGACATAATAATTTGAGATATACGGGGTGGTTGCACACTTTTCTGACAGCAGCGAGCTGAGAAGAAAATTCCTGTGCGGCAGTTTTTCTGTATTTACTTATTCATTTGACACAGCAAAATACCTGAGGCATAGAGTCACAGTCCTACAAGTAGCCCTGTGACTGTACTCTGTATCATACAGACTGCTGAGATGTGACCTGTGCCTGGCCTACAGAGCAGTCTCTGACCCTGCCCTAATGGAAATGCTGCACATCCAAAAATCAAATGGGACAAGAGTCACACTCTCCATGGATCTCAACCTAGCCTCTGACATTAACATAACATGCTGGAGAGACAGATATATCTCATGGACAATGGTACTCCTCTGGAATACTTCACGTGAAGCAGAGCTCCTCAATGACCCTATTTAAGCATAACCTTGACAATGGGATGAGTAAATGTAAATTCACCCTGGGGGTGGCACCTATAACCCTCACGGATGGGGTAGCCAGAGCTGATCATGCTAACAATGACCATTGTGGTCAACTAATGTACACAGTTTTTTTACACGGCTAGGCCTGAAAAGGTCCTAGGGCCATTTGCCTAGTAACCTCATATGAACCTATGAACCTTTGAGCTATAATTGATAATCACATGTGCGTCTGTGTTTGTGTGAATATGTGTGTGTGTGTGTGTGTGTGTGTGTGTGTGTGTGTGTGTGTGTGTGTGTGTGTGTGTGTGTGTGTGTGTGTGTGTTTGCGCATTCAATAAAGCAGCTGTATATGGGACTGTCTGTGATGAAAATGACTGTGTGCAGGACTGGGGTTGCAGTTTACTTAAAAGTAGGAAGTTGGTCATAGTTTTTTTCACTTTCTATCCCTGTCAAACATCAGCAATGTGCTTAGTAAGTGGCTGGCTGTGGCAGTCTGGGAAGAACGCATGGGATAACAGCTGAATACTGGCAGAATGTTACATCAAGTAGCAACTCTGTTTAACAGTGTTTTGTTCTCTGGTTGAGTTTTTCATTATAATTCCTTCTGTATGGAGTTTGCATGTACTCCCGTCTCTGTGTGGAGTATGAATGTACTCCCTGTCTCTCTGTGGTGTGTCACTGTACTCCCTGTCACTGTGCAGAGTATGAATGTACTCCCTGTCCCTGCATGGAGCATGAATGTACTCCCTGTCACTGTGTGGAATAGGAATGTACTCCCTTATTCCTTTATGGAGTATGAATGTAATCCCTGTCTCTCCGTGGAGTGTGAATGTACTCTATATCTTTGCGATGAGTGTAAATGTGCTCCCTGACTCTGTGTGGTGTATGAATGTACTCCCTTATCTCTTTGTGGAGTATGAATGTAATCCTTGTCTCTGTGTGGACTGTCAATGTACTCCCTGTCTCTACATGGAGTGTGAATGCACTCCCTTCTCCCTGTGTGGAGTATGAATGTACTCCCTGTCCCTTTGTGAACTGTGAAAGTACTCCCTGTCTCAGTGTGGAGCATTAACACACTGCCTGTCCCTGTGTGAATTATGAACATAGTCCCTGTCCCTGTGTGGAGTATGAATGTACTCCCTGTCTCTGTGTGGAGTGTGAATGTACTCCCTGTCCCTGTGTGGAGTATGAATGTACTCCATATCTTTATGTGAAGTGTAACTGTACCTCCCCACCTCAAGGCATTTAGAACTGTATAACTTCCAAGTACCTAGTAGCCCCAAATCACCAACTTCCCCCAGGCTTACTGCAGTAGAATCTTGGGCAGTTAGGGGGTGTGTTAAAAGCATGGGGGGATGCTAACAAATAACACAACGTGAAAATACAAGAAGTAAGTAATTATCTGAATAGTGTGGTGTCAGAATGAGGGCTAAACAGAGGAGGAGAACATGTCAAGTGCAGAGGGAACTAATGTGCTACAGAGGAGTCCATGGATTGCTTTTTTAGGGCTGCATTTCACCTAACACTGGCCTTGTTGGGTTCTGACATTTGAGAAGTATATAGCTGGTAAAGTGGCTATAATGAATGAGTACGTACTGAGGCAGTCTGTGGATGAAAATGAATGGGCTTCCTACTGAAATGTCAGCAGCTGTAATGCTGAGTGTTTAACCTCAAAAACAAATATATAAATAATGCAGAAGACTGAAGTGCGAACATCACTCCTTTCCTTCAAACTTCTTTTTCACATGGCGGCAGGAACTCCAGCACACCCCCCCCCCCCAAAACTTATATATACTTACTTTGAGATCACTATACCTCAGGGAAAAGGGAATATTCATGGAAATGGCCATCTCGGACTTGGTATATATAAGTCTGTCTTTTCAGCCATTCAGTCTCTGTGGTTCAGGTGTCACTCTAGTGGGTCCCAACATTATACACTGTTACCAAATTAATGACCACATTTTCTTTTATCACAGGTAATGGTCAGTGACCTGCTGTAACAGAGATCCACCCCATTTCAGCCAACCTCACTCATTCAGCTTCTTTCTGCAGCCCCCCCCCCCCCCCTTCTTGCTTTGAGATCACCAGCATTGCTTTGGACTCATGTATACTGCATTCCAGTTAGCACAGCCTAAAAATATTATGAACAGTAATTATTATGGTGGTAACCGCAAGCACTTGGACATGTATCAAGAGTAATCATTGAACTTACTTAGGTTTAGCATGTATTAATAAGATGGTATGGGGGGTGACTAAATAAACAAAATAAGATCAAATACCAGAAATATACATCAAACACATTGCTAAGTCAGCATAAAAAAATCATAATAAAAAAGAAATACAGCAAAAGCAGAAGTCAAGGCTATGACACAAACAGGTTCATAGGTACTTAACACATGTAATCCAGGAGGCCATTGAGGAACCTAGCCCAATTTCCCCTACTAAACTTGTCTAGTTAACTGACTTGATTAGAGATGCACAACAGGTAAATGGAGACTGAGAGAATCAAACCCTGAACTAGAGGAAACAGACCGTGAACAACTCACGGCCTTAATCCTCTACACTAACTGGCAGTCCTTTTACATTATTAAACACACTTTATGAAATAAAAGTACTGAAAACTCAAATTTAAGTACATTACCTCAGCAACAAATAAAGGTCATCCAAAAAGATAAAAGCATAATCTCCTGAAGAAAGTGAAAACAAACTCCACAAACATAAAATGAAGCAATGCAGAAAGAAACAGGTGCTAAATAACATTTATTTATTTATTTATTTCTGTTAGGTCTGCTGATAAAATATCGCTAAAAGTTAATAAAGCCCTAAACAACTATGGCACCTCTCTTTTCTCTCATACCATTGCCAAACAATAGAACTCCCTTCCACTGCATATTATTACCACCAATGACACACACACATTTAAACAGACTCTAAAAGAATATTCTCTAAGCATAGGCTTTGCTCCTGTTCTCACCCTGGCTAAATATTAAATATAACTTCTTTAACATGTGTGAAAAATAGAAAATGTTACTGAAATCTTTACAAATGCACAATATTCTTAATATTTGCTTAACTTGTTTAACTGTGTTATTTCTGCTTTACACTACTGTATTAACCCTGCAATTGCATTACCATGTATTTCACAATTTACTGTAACTGGCATATGGCAAATTGTAAATACTACTGTAATCTTCCTTGGAGCTTTTCTCCCGGGGTCTCTGCTGAAAATGGGCTTCTAACCCAGCCAGACACTACCCGGTTAAGAAACAAAATAAATAAACATGAAGTAAAAGCACTCACCATAGCAACAGTGAGTAGCCATTAGGAGTCAAATTACATATATACACCAAAAAGACAGCAGAAAGAACCTGCCAGATATTATTTGACGTAAAAAAATTGAAAATGCAGTACAAAAAAGTAAAACACTGCATGAATACAAATGCATATTACAATAGAAATAAGCATACATTAAAATTAGCACAGAAACCCAATTAAATAAAGGCAATAAGCATACCATCAGCTAAACCAACTTAAGAAAGAAGAATGGGGGGGTGAAGGAACCATTACTACATATTCATTTGAGTTCTTAGGAGTTGTCACTAAATAATTTCTCTTGTGAATATTTTACAGTACAAAAAAGTACAGTTGTGTACACTTACCATAAATGTAGATCTTCAACTGTATTCACTGTTGCAGTCATCACCTGTGGGTTATCCCTGCTGTGGTAGCCCACGGCCGGCTCGAATACCAGAGTCAATGTTTTTCTGTGTCAGCTGTTGTCACTTGCTGACTGATGTCAGGGCATCAGTGCTATAAAGCAAGGAAGCCAACGCCATTGCATCAGTTTTTCTTGCCCTAACGAGTCAGAAGCCCAAGTAATATGGTAAAGAGGTCCTGGTGGCTAAATGCCACCTACAGAAGCTATTGTCTCCCTAAAGAAAGAAGATATAAGGGGGAAGGAAGGAGGGAAACCAGGACTGCAACAGTGAATACACTCGAACATCTACATTTATGGTAAGTGTACACAACTGTACTACGTTCTTCGTGTTTCACTGTTGCAGTCATCACCTGTAGGAGGATTCCCAAAGCTGAAGAGAGGGGGTGGTAGGATTAGTAAGAGACCTAGGCCTGGGTCAGCAAGCCCTGCAGAACTGCAGAGGCAAACCCTGCCCTAGATTTAGAAAATAGAGGTAGGTGGTAATGCTTGGTAAAGGTATGGACAGAAGTCCAGGTGGCAGCTTCCATGATGTCCCTGGTGGGAACTCCTCTGAAGAATGCTGTGGAAGTAAAGGCTGCCCTAGTGGAATGGGTTCTAATAGATTTGGAGGGGTGGTTCCCATGTAATCTGTAGCATAAATGGATACAGTGTGATATCCATTTGGAAATGGTTTGCTTGGAAGTGGGCTTCCCCTCTGCCCCTGGGGCAAAGCTGACATGTAGTTGGTCTGTTTTCCTGAAGGGTTTAGTATGGTTCAGATAGCATCTGATCTGTCTGTGCATGTCTAGTGAGTGCAAAATTATTTCCCCGTTGTTTTGAGGGTTAGGAAAGAAGGTGGGTAGATGTATGGCCTGGTTGAGAGTCACATTAGATACCACCTTGGACATAAAGGAGGGCTTAGTCCTCAGGGAAAACCTGTCTGCATGGAAAATGATGAAGGGCTCAATGGCCATCAGTGCCTGAAGTGCTGAAACCCTTCTGGCTGAGGTGATAGCTAGCAGAAAAGCAGTCTTCCAGGAGAGGAATCAGTTCTGCTGAAGCAGCAGGTTCGAAGGGTGGTAAGGTTAGTTTTTCCAAAACATAATTCACGTCCCAGGCTGGCGTGAGTGGCCTTCTGGGAAGTCTGATATTAGACGCCCCTCTGAGGAATTGTTTGATCAAAGGATGGGAGAACAGGGGCTGATCTGTGTCAAAATGAGCTGAAATGGCTGAGGGGTGGCTTTTAATAGAAGAGAAGGAGAGGCCACTATTAAGTAGCTCCAATAGGTAGTCCAGGATAAAAGGGATGGAATGTTGAAAGGTACTGCCTCCTCTGGACTGTTTCCAGGAGCAGAATCTTTTCCATTTTCCAGCGTAAGATTTGCTGGTGCTGGGCCTTCTGGCCCCTGTGATAATATCTAGGGCCTGTTTGCTCAACTGGGGCCCCTTGTTTGCCTTTAGAGTATTAGCCATGCTGATAGTTTGAGAGTCTGCAAGTCTGGGTGCAGCATCCCCCCACCTGAGTCAGAAGGTCTGAGATCAGGGGAAGCTGCCTGGGAGGCTGTAGTGGCAGGCTGCGCAGTAATGGGTACCAATGTTGGTTGGGCCAATCTGGAGAAATGAGGATGGCCTTTGGTCTCTCCTCCCTTATTTTGATCAGTACCTTGGAAATAAAAGGCAGAGGAGGGAATGCATACACAAAGAGGGTGTTCCAGGGGAAGGCCAAGGCATCCACCTTCCACATTAGGTGGTGATACTCCCTGGTACAGATTTTTTTTAGCTTATGGTTGAGATGCGAAGCAAACAGATCCACCTCCGGAGTCCCACACTCCTGAGTGATCTGTAGAAAGATTTTTCTGTGGACCTGCCATTCATGGGGGTCCAGTAATTTCCTGCTTAAGTGGTCTGCCAGGGTGTTGTTAATCCCTGGTAGGTATTGGGCTATAAGGTGTAGTCCCATGGAAGAGGCTGTCAACCAGTGGTTCATGGCTAGCCTGCACAGAGGGTAAGATTGGGCCCCTCCCTGTTTGTTGATGTACCACATTACTGTGGTGTTGTCTGTTTGATAAGGAAAACCCCTGGCTTGAGATGGGGTTTGAAGGATGTCAGAGCCTTTTGTACTGCCATCATTTCCTTCTGGATGATGTGAAAGGGAAGGTGCTGGGCATCCCAAAGACCTTGGGTACACTTGCCTTCTAGGTGAGCTTCCCAAACAATGTCTGAGGCGTCAGTGGTAATGGTCTGCCCGGTAGGGCGAAGGGTGAAGGGAAGACCCTTGTTCTTGGTATAGGCCCCTGCCCACCAGAGAAACTTGGCCCTTATACAGGTGATTGGAGGGAGAGAGGTCTCTAGAGGTTGACAGTGCTGACACCAAAGGTTCTTTAGATACCACTGAAGGTTTCTCATGTGAAGCCTGGCCAGAGGAATTAGAAGGATGCAAGACACCATGTGCCACAAGGCTTGCAGGAACTTCCTTACAGTGAGGTGACGTCTGGAAGCCAGCTGGGAAAAGTAGAGAGGCAGGAAGCTCTGGATGCTGTGTCCATCAGTACTTCCAAGAAAATGATCCTCCTGGAGGGTGTTTGCTTTTATTTCTTCTCGTTGATGGTGAACCCTAAGGAAGTTAGGAGGGTTTTGACAAAGAGGAGGTCCTGGAGCAACCTTTCTTTGCACTCTGCCTGAATGAGGCAGTCGCCCACATAAGGATAAATCTGCATGTTTCTCTGTCTGCAAAATGCTATGGCCGGGGCTAAACATTTGGTGAATACTCTGGGAGCAGTAGATAAGCCAAAGGTTAGCGCAGATAACTGAAAGTGTTGTGAGCCTGCTCTGAAGTGCAGAAATTTCCTGCAGTCTTCCTTTATGGGGATGTGGAGGTAGGTATCCTTTAGGTCTAGGGTCAGTAACCAGGCAGTTTTGGTCAGCATAGGAAGCAGTTGCTGCAAAGTTAGCATTTATATTTGGGGACCACCAGGGAGGTTTTCAGAATAGATAGATCCAGGATGGGGTGTCAAGTGCTCTCTTTTTTGGGAACAAAGAATAGTCTGGAATAAAACCCTTTGCCTGTTTGATCTGGAGGAACAGGTTCTACTGCCCCCTGGGATATGAGAGTTTGGACTTGTTTCAATGCCTCTCCCCACTGATTTGGAGGTAAGTCTGGGTACCCTCTTGGAACTGGGAGTTCATTGAAAGAGAATTTGTATCCCTGAAAAATGATCTTTAAGACCCATTGGTCCTTTGTTACTGAAAGCCAATTTTCTTTGCAGAGGGAGAGCCTTCCTCCAAGCTTTTGGTCAGTGAAAGGAGGGCAGAGGGGAGAGAGGGAGTCATTAAGAGTTTTTGCCATAGAAGGATGGCTTAGAACTCCATGCCTTTGGGGCGGAGGTGGTCCACTGTTTGGTTGTCTGTTGTCCCTGGGATAGGGGCCTGGATGGTCTGTCCCTGCATGGCTTACCTTGCCCCTGTCTGCTAGGTGCAGGGAAGGACCAGTGCTTAGAGGGGAAATTCCTGCTGAACCTAGGAGGTTGAACCTGAAATAAGTCTTTTACTGTTTGCATAGATTTTGCTTTGTCTTCCATCTTTGTAAGCACCTCTTCTGCTTTTACTCCAAACAAGCAGTCCTTATCCAGGGGTGCATCAATTAACTTAGACTTGACATGATCAGGGAGAGGTTGTTCCTTCAACCATGCATATCTCCTAATGACCGATCCTGACACTGCTGCCCTGCTTGAGGCTTCTAGTGCATCATATCCACAGTGTAATGAGTGTTTGGCCACTTGACAAGTAGAGTGCAGTAAATCTGCTAACTCTTTAGAATTGGCACAGTCAGGAAAGGTTGAAATCTTTTGCTTTAATAGTTCCAAAGTGTGTTGTTCATATTTTAACATATGGAACTGACAGTTGAGTGCTCTGATAGCTAAAGTTGCAGAGGTGTATACTTTTTTACCCCATCTGCCCAGAGCTCTGGAATCCTTGTCAGAAGGAATAGGATTCTTTGCAGAACTAGCCTTAGCTCCTTTAGGTCCCTGTGTAATGACCCCTGGTTCTGCAGCAGGATTTCTGTACAGGTATTTGTGAGAATCCGGTACACTGTAATATCTGTCAGGTTTACTGAGAGCAGATGGGAGGGCGTCAGGGGCTAAGCTGGATTCATGGAAAACATCATCCACCACTTCTAAGATAGGGGGATGGCCAGGGGTCTGTGCTGGGGCAGATCTAGAAACTTAGTCTTTTCTTAGACTTGGGGAAGTCCTGAGATTCCCATTGGAAATGTTCCCTGAGGGTGTGAAGGGTTTGCCCAATGGAAAGGTCTTCTGGTAGGGCGGCAGAAGGGATAGATTCCTCTGCATCTGAATCCTCTTAAGCAATCAGAGGTTGTTGTTCCTCTTCAAAAGCTGAATAATCAGATTCCTCAGAATCCTGTTCTGGCATTATTTCAGGAGAAGGGTGTCTTTTCCTTTTAGACATTGTGGCCTGACTACCCCTGATAAGGGAGATAAGATCCTCTGCCATTTTAAGCATTTGGGCTTGGGGTGGTGGAGCAGGAGTAAGATGGTGGCTAAAGGTAGATTTTCTAGGAGCAGCCTGGCTTCTAGGCCTAAGAGTATCCATCGGTCTGAGAGAAATGGTAGTCGGATGAGAAGACGTTTTTTGTCTAGAATCGGTAGTGCGAAAGGTCTCCTCAGAAGCCGATGCCTGCGTTGCGGCTCCAGAGCCAACCGAGGCAGAGACAACCAAAGGCTCAGAAGACAAAGAAGATTTCTGTGGCATACCGGACACCGAAAGGGTCTCAGTAGAGGCCTGCATAGACAGGGGCTGCGAAAGCACCTCACTGAATTCCGGAGAACTGACGACCTGCTTAGAGGTAGCATCGTCGGAAGGCTTAGCCTTGTGTGGTCTGTCTCTATCTTTATCTCTATGTTTTTTAGGTATGTCTATGGTTTGTTGCTGACAGATGCCATTTCGGAATGCGAAGACAGAAGGTGAAAATATATCTACAATAAGAGCTCTATGACAAATGGTTCTCGTGTTAAAGAGGGCACAGAAACTGCAATGGGGGATGTCGTGGTCTGGGCCTAAACAAGTGACGCAGTATGAATGGAAGTCTCAGTGTGGGATCTGCTTTCCACAGGCGAAACAATCTTTAACTTTTTCGGACATCTGTTAGTGCAAGAAAAAAGGATCCCCAATGGGGTACTTAGCGTTATTTTCAGCTGTAATTCGAACTCTGGTAGCGACCAACCAGCACACTTGTGAACTGCTTCTGCTATGGGTTCCACGGCAAGAAAGACTGATGTAATGGCATCAGCTGCCTTGCCTTATAGCACTGAAGACCTGATGTTGGTCAGCAAGCAACAGTAGCTGACACAGAAAAACATTGACTCTGGTATTCGGGCTGGACGAGGGCTACCAAAGCAGGGATAACCCACAGGTGATGACTGCAACAGTGAAACATGAGGAGCATCATATCATCAGCTAAATCAATTTAAAAAATGATGGGGGAGTATTACTCCTTGTGTACATGTGTCATTCAACTCTTGGAGTTACCATGAAATTGTTTAGTCTTGTGAATATTTTTGAGACTGTGTCACATGGAAAACAATATACATGCTTATGAAGTATTACACTAGTGATATGTTAGTCTCCTCACCGAGACTTGTTCCCCTGCCAGAACTTAGTCGGGTTATTGTGTAGTGTTAGCACCTGTTTATAAACTACACTGTGTAAGGTTGAAAGAAGGATCCTTCATAAGACTCCCCTGAAACTTTCAAACCAAAATTCCACACAGATAATACACTACAAAACATCTAATTCCAAAACATAAACCACTAAAAGTAAAATTCAAGCTACAAAAAAACAGAGATGCTCATTTTATAAGTGCAGTAAGAAATGCAAAGGTGTGTATGGTGCAGAAATTACTGCATGCGCATTAGGCTCATGCCTCACAAAACCCCTAAGTACACTATATATATATATATATATATATATATATATATATATATATATATATATATATATTTTATGCAAACATATATATGCATATACTACTCTCACACATGCACACACATATCTATATATATATATATATATATATATATATATATATATATATATATATATATATATATATATATATATATATGTATAGCGCTAGATATAGATATAGATATAGATATATTGATATGTGTATGTATGCATGTATTACATCCACACATTCCTAGGTAGTGACTGCTGAGCCTGGAAAACACACAGCTCATTTTGGGGTTGTGTCTGATATGGATGCTTTTAATAAATGGTAGATCATGAAAGGCAAATGCAGAGCAGGAAGGTAAGAGCAGGACAGTGGCAATTACCTATAATAACTATGATGACCAATAGGGATCGGTTGCCTCTGACTGTATGTGATGGTCATTACTTCTGTAGGTTCAGCAGTCACTATGCCACATAACCTGCCAAGCAGAGAACTCCTTCTTCCTGTCCCACTGGGCAAAGCATAAACCTCAGACAGTTCATCAACATTTAAGTAACTTCACTCCTCATGGTGTGGTGTCTTAAAATTATAAGGCTGGAGTGTAAAAGTCCAGCTGGGCAATTATTTGTTGCAACCTTTCTAATAGAAAGGCCATTGGAGAAACAGGCATAGGCAGTGATTAAAACAAACTCATTACCTGATAAATATTACTTGAGTGTGGTGAGGGCTCATTTAATGGCAAGACACTCTTTTTCTATAGATAAGTAAGATCTGTTAGCAGTGCTGAGTTTTCTATTGGTTTAACATATGGGATGCCTGTCCCCATCTACACTCAGACAACATTCTGCTTAAGTCTACCTCAGAAACATCTGAGCGCACTAACAATTGCTTATAAAAGTCTGCCACTATTGGTACTGGTTTTGAACACAGCATATATTTTAGTTGTCTAAAGTTTGATCTGCTTCAGCTGTTCACTTAAACTTTAAGGAAGTGTTACCCCTGGTCATGCAACTGTTTTTTTTTATTAGTGGATAGCATGATTATAAACTGAATGTCTGTAGTTAATATGACTTAACCAAAAGGGCAGTATGTTGTGGTTGTGGTTCTTTGCATTTAAGAAAAGAAGTTGAGTTTTACTTCTTATTTGGCTGTAAACACTATTTGTTCTATGAGACAGTAATGGAATATTTTGGAGTCTAATGTATGGCACTGTGCAAAATTCATGCATTACTCTTGACATGAATTGAGAGAGTTGGTCAGTAAGAGTTTTTCAGAAAATTTCTACACTAGAAAAAGGAAGTGCTAATGTTTTTTCTATTGACCTAGCATTAACTTTTTGTAGGGGTATTGCCTAACAAAAATGTCTTACATAATCTGTGACTACAAGGATATACCGATGGCCTTTACTAAGTTTTACAAGTGGACATACGATGTTCATTGCTTTTCTCTCAAATGGGACTTTTACAATAGGCAAGGATATCGGGGGGGGGGGGGTCTTAAACCCAGGGGATGGGTGTTGTCCTTTTGCAATCTGCACAAGCTGTCTAAAATTGTGTATATTCTTCATAATTCCAAGACAGTTAAACCTAGCCAAACTCCTAGCTTTCATCTTATAAATGACCACCCAATATTTTGCTATGTATCAGCTTCTTCAAAAATGTACGTAAAAGACTTAGAATTAACAGCTAACATAGTATCTGTTCTGTGTTATTGGTTTGTGTTTGACGTGAGGATTTTCTGTATCTTTTTTTCCTCACCTACTCCTGCCATATTCTCTGTAGCTCTGGATAGTCTATTGTCCTCCCCCGGGCCTTCTTGAAATTGACGTGGTGTGTCTGGAGGTCATCCAAGTCCGCATGATTTTCATCACTATTAAATAAAGGTAATGGGCTCTTCTTCCATAAAGACCAGTACAGGTTTCCTCTTTCATCTACTTCAGCCTTTTGAAAGGCAGCTCACACAATTAGCTGTCTTCCACCAGGAGTACTAGTAATTTCTCCTTTTGTACCTCTATAATCATCTTACTTTTTTTGCCATGACAGTCCTGCTTCTGTTTCTCACTGGCTCTGCATTGCTGTTGCAGGGAGAAACTTAAAGCCCCATTAACGGTTCATTTTCCCTTTCCCTTCAGTGTGATACTCTGATGGGCTCTCTGCCTTGGTGTACCTGGCAAAAGTTTAAAACTCTGCTCAACTTCCTTTCTCCTTGCTCCTACAGTATGATATTCATCCATCTCTGCCTCAGTTCCTACACCTCCCTCCCTTATTCTTAGTTATTATCCATTCCTTGGCAGTTTCCACACACTGACTTCTCCTACTGCTTTTTTAACAATTGGATTCTTCTGGCAAGACTAATTATCAGATTTTCTTAACGCTTCCACAGAGTGAAAAAAAATAGTTTTTGTTTTCTGGTATTACACATTTTGCTTTCTGGTGCAATATCTTTCTGGCACATATCTGAATCTGACTGAACATTTACCCCAGTAACATCCAAAATTTTATTGGTTAGAGAAGGTTGGAGTCAATTATCACATCATCTGTCTAGAACTAGAGTTACTGGATGTAACCTTTTGCCTAAAAGAGTATGTTTCTACGTGTGTTATAGGGTATTCCTTTTTTCTCCATATATACATAGAGTACTCCTAAACACGTCCATACATACACTCTGCACATTCCCATTGCTTATCTTGTCCTCTTCTTGCATTGGTCCACTTAGAAAGTCTCTTTACACTGTTACCCTATCAAAACTCTGTATCCTACATCTCATTTGAATAATTGTGTGCATTCCTAATGCTATTTAAACAGCAAAGTATTTCAATTTAATGTATCGCTCTGAAGAAGTTCATAGTAATAAAACCGAACGAAAGTGCTCAGCAATCTGCTCCTGTCTCCAGTGTTTGCTTCCTGTAGCACCCTCCTCGGGGCTAATTTTGTTTTTGAATTTTTTTCTGCATTTTAATAGTTTCTTCGAGTTTCTACTAGTCGGTTTTCTCATATTATTTCAACTCACAGTGTACTAGTTGATTTACACTTACAAACATATCACAATATCAGTAATGTTATCCTGCTCCTTAAGTCCAGCAACCATAGCATTTCTGTCCTTCCACCACATTATATACAATAAGTTTAGTAACAACAGAGTAGCAAAAACTCTACAGTTCTAGTAGTTAAGTTTGTCATCAGGTACAGCTGATTGACTATCATTAACAGTTTTTACCTAGAAGTAGTGAATATAGAAACAAGAGATAAAACAACTGGGATTGGGATCTTTGGAAAAGGGTAGAAGCAAACTGCATGGGAAAAATGGGAATTGTGTGAACAATATATGAGGAGGAGGAACGAAGTTTAAAAGAAGGCAGGATTTAAATGAGCTATATAATGTCTGACTGACAATGACTAGAGAGATTATAAGAGATATATAATGTTTGCAACTGCAATTATGCTAATATGGTCTGCAATACATGTTTGCAACTGGAACTGCGTCTGTATGGTGTGTTTTCATTTATATAAATCTAAGATTGCCTATGTCATATGGGATAATTTAATAAAGAAGTTTCTTAAAAAAAAAACAGTTTTTACAAGTACAGAAGTGTTGTAACTGTGCTTCATTCTGCAAAGTGCCCTTTTCTAATACATTTAAAACAAAAATCTCATATATATATATATATATATATATATATATATATATATATAAAGGGATCTATATCAGATGATCGAGTTTTCAGAAACTCAAAATTCATATAAATGAGACCATATGATTAAGTTTCTGAAAGCACAAACATAAAAAAAAAATCCACAAAAATTTACCTTTTTAACTTTTATGCAGGGGGGCAAGCCCCCTGCACCCCCACACCCCCTGCAAATTATATATATAAATTCCAAGATTGCACTACAGTGAAGAAAAGGATACATTTCCCTATCCTTCCTGTACAGAAATCTAAACTCAAAGCTTTGAGTTTTCAAAAACTCGATCATAAGGTCTGGAGCATATAAATTTTGAGTTTCTGAAAACTCAATCAGCTGATAGGTATCCAAACAAAGAAGGATATAGATATAGCGATAGAAATGATAGAAATAGAGATACACGTGTATACACACACACACACACACACACACACGTAGATATACACACACACACACACACACACACACACATATATATACATATATATTTCTATATACAGGTTCATAAGTTCATAGGTAGGTACTAGGCTATCGGCCCAAGGGCCTACATAAGCCTAGCCAGCAAGGTACCATAGCTTAGCCACCCAAGAAAGTTATTTTCCTGTGCCACTGTCCAGCAGAGACACAGAAGTGATCCCCGGGGTGTATTTCCGATTTCCCATCTACTCATCAAGATTTTTCTTGAAGAGTGCTAATGAAGAACTTTGCTTGACATAGATGGGTAGCTTGTTCCAGAGTATAGGAAGTCTCTGGGACAGGAATCTATCCCACCAGCATGTCCTGTTTATTGTAGTGACAAGGTTTAGGTCCCTAGAGCGTGTAGCTTGGAGGGATTGGGATTTCTTTAGATGTAGCATGTCCAACAGCCCTGGGTTTGACATAGCTTTATATATATATATATATATATATATATATATATATATATATACACACATATATGGAAATTGACCAAGACTGTGAAAGATTGACTTGAAAAACATTGACCAAATAAAAGCAAAAAAAAACATGCACAGAGCTTAATATAAGACACCTTGAAGCATGCAATTAAAATGAATGTTTTTGTGGGAGGGCAAGCCTCCTGCATTGCACCACTAATTATATATTTCAACTCCAAGATCACATTAAACTACTGGGGAAAAAGCAAATTCTCCAACTCCTGTATTACAGCAATCTCGCACTACTGCTGACAACTTCCCTGTCAATTGAACTGGGTAGGCAGGAAAATTGTCAACATTTGTAGCAGCTGACTGAACTAAGAGGGATCAGATATGGTCAAATACAGTTTTATCCAACATCTGTTTAGTTGACACAATGTGGACTCCTAAGCAAATGATCAACAGATGTGCAAAACTGCACAGTTGTCAGGGTTGGGGATTGTGACCATTCCCTGGTATTGTCCAATCTCAGTAAATGTATAATTAGCAAGGTGCATGGGGTTTTGACGTGCAAAAAAAAAAACAGTCAGCCAGATTCAATAAAGTCTACACGGTCTGTTTCCACCATGTGCGTGTTGACAGTGCAGTGTTTTGGATTCAGTAAGCGGTTCTACATGTTGTGTAGAGCCACTCACAGCTGTGCAAACAAGGTAAAAACTAGATACATCAGGGGAGCCCTGCAATACAATCCATGTACATGTACGGAAATATTCACAGTATGTGCCATGCTACACAACATCATCCTGATGAAACAGCTTCAGCAGGATCAACAAGGGGAAGGAGCACACATCCCACCACCAATGCCAAGGTCACCACAGCCACACTCAGGTGAGGAGTCAGAGGGGGAAGCAGCAGCTGCTGTGTGTGCAGGTAGATGTAGGCATGCTCAATATGCCTTCGCATTGGTTAAGTGACAATGCATATCAGACTTACTCACCACCTAAAGGCCTAAAACCTTCCTTCTACACACATACATATGGTAACATTGATGCCAGACAACTGCCACAACCTTTACCTCCCCATGTATTGGCTGTGTACTGCTTGCATCAGACAGAGTCAGTCCTGAACTAAAACTACTGCAGCTGCTGGATTTACAAGCTAAGTGTTGAACCTGGAGTGTGTTGTGTAATAATATGAATGAGTGGCATATCCTTGCATCTGGTTACTTTGTAGTGCAAGCAAGTAAAAGGTGGGACATTTGTACAGAAATTACTTTAACATGTGACAGCAGAGACTTATTTGACTTACATGTGTCCATTATTAAGTAGTACACCTCAGGCATCAAAGACTCACACAGTCATACCTTTCAAAAGTACTGACGGTCACTGCATGGCCTCAGTGCAGCACCATACATTTGTACTGGAAAATCATTAAAGAAAGACATTACAAGGTAATGATACACACTGCAGTTTCAGACTTCACAACCCTCACAAGATCATTAACAACAAAGATGGAAACATTTTGATGCTATTAATTGTCTAACTTTCTAAGACCAACATAAGTCAAAGGTACAATTACCAGTTCAACATCACAAATGCAGATATACTAAATAATAAGTCAGCTATGCACTCTGAACATCAGACACAAAGCTTATATAACCCTGAATCTAAAAGATACAAAACATGGATATGGCACAGTTATCATCACTTACACAGGGTGTTGTGGGGGCAGGAAGCCTGGGCAGACACAAAAGGTTGGTCAGTGTGTGTGAGTAAGAAAGAGAAGCAAATAGACATCATTTGGATAAAGCAACAAATGGCCAGTGAGATAAAATGAATCTTTAGCTGCATGGCTGAACCATGGAACTACTGTGTGTGTGTGTGTGTGTGTGTGTGTGTGTGTGTGTGTGTGTGTGTGTGTGTGTGTGTGTGTGTGTGTGTGTGTGTGTGTGTGTGTGTGTGTGTGTGTGTGTGTGTGTGTGTGTGTGTGTGTGTGTCTGTCTGTATGGGTCCTCCAGGTGAAACTGGTGTGTGAGAGTCTGAATGAACATAGCCAAGCTCTATGCTAGCTCTACATCCTGGTATGTCAGACAGGTGTGCGCCATGCACAGTGGAGGTGGCAGTTCATCCCTGCCATCCCTGACCATGACAACTGGCTCTGCTAGGAGTTGCACTGGTATGTCCAGGCCCACAGTCAGAAGCACTGCTGCTACCTGAAAGTGACTGATGTCTGCTGGATGAGCTCCCCTAACAAGTACGGCCAGGACCAAGATCCCATAGCCTGCCATGACTGGGTGTGAACAGCTCAGCCAAAGATGGAACAGTGAAAGTCCTGCCACTATGGGAGCGTGATCAGGCACAGCCACGTTGGCTAGCAACAGATCATATGGCTGACCTATGCCCATGAGGATACCGTCCCCCTCCCAGCAGACATTCCATTACAGATACTGCTCATTCCAGTGTGTCATTCATCTGATCCATTGAATTGGCAACGTGGTGGAGGCAGTCACGCATGTCAGCCTGTGCCACATCTACAACCCTAAGCATTTCTCTGGAGCACCTATGGGAAAATGCCTGTGCCTCCATGATGGCCCTAAACATATGATGAGTGACATGGGAAAAGACACCTGGATCAGGTGGAGGATGGACAACAGGTCTCCTCCAAGCTCCCCTAACAACCCTCCTGTGTGGCACCTTGTCTACACTTTGGCTACGGCCAGAGTCAATAGGCACTGAAGTCACAGTAACCACACCTCCCTGATCGAATGTCTCACCCTTCACCTGTCCAATATCTGATGGCTCACTGGAATGGGTAGGCATAGGCCTATTGGCTGTGTCTGATGGACTTTCAGGGGATGGCTGTATGTCAAGCTCAGTGACAGATTCAACCTGTGCACCCCCTGACTGTGCCTATGTTTGGCCACCATCATCATCTGAGTCTGCTGATACTCTGACACCAGGTGGTAGAAGTCCCACACTTCCACTGTCAGGATCACCTGTGATAATGGGTTCATAGGTTCACATGTGGTTACTGGGCTACTGACCTGAAGATCTTTATAAGCCTAGCCATGTGTGCCCAATATAATACTAGAGAAACCCAATATAAAGGATCTTGCCTAAACTCGAGATCTTAGTTAGCAGTGACTGCCCATATCTTGGAGAGTCATAGGTGAAATCTCTGACAGGAATTTACAGTTTCCTATCCAGTCATTCAGGCTATGATTAAATAGGGTCATAGAGGGGCTTTGTTTGATGTGAACTGGTAGCCTATTCCAAAGGAGTGGCAACTTCTGAGAGACAGATCTGTCTCTCCACTATGTCCTATTTATGTCGCGGGCCAGGTTAAGGTCCCTGGAGTGGGTGACCCTTGTCCCATTTACCTTGCGCATGTGCAGCATTTCCATTAGGTTTGGATCCAAGATTGCTCTGTAGGCCAGACATAAGTCTCCAGTAAGTAGTCTGTATGCTACTAAGTACAATGACAGTGACTTCAGTCTGTCAATGTATGATATGTGCTGGAGACCCTGAATTTTCTTGGTTAGAAATCTCTGAGGTCTCTCAAGTTGCTACAGGTGCTAGTAAGGATACCAAAAGTAGCATTGTACTCAATTATTGACTGGATGAGGGTGAAGTACAGGGGTGTTATGACCTCTTTCACTCTTGAGGCAATGCCTTTGCTAATGAGGTGTGCAAAGTAGAATGCCTTCCTTACTACAGTAGACACATGGTGGTCAAAGTTTAGGCTACAGTCAACTTGTATTCCTAAATATTTCACTACTGAGTTGTTACTCAGGGTATTATTATTCATATGAATGTCAGCAGGGATATTGTTTTCACCAAAGGGATGATAATGTATTTTTTACACTGAGTTTGAGTCCATGGCTTTGTCACCAATCATTGGTTTGTGTAAGTCCCTCTTGAAGTATATTGACATTGTTTGGGGATTCAATGATTGCACTTAATTTGTAGTGGTCAGCAAACTTAGTCACAGCCCCTTTGTTTTGGCCTGAATTTCTGAGAAGTATATTCCAAACAATAGGGGGCCCAGCCCTGACCCCTGTGGAACCCCACTGGTTACAGGTCTGTTGGTTGATATAAAGTCCCCAAATTTGACTGTTGGTGAGGCAGTTAGCAACCCACCTGAAGACATAAGAGGTGACATTCAACTGTGACAGTTTATTCATGATGCCTGGATGTGGGATTGTGTTGAAGGCCTTGGCTATGTCAAGGTAGGCTGTATGCACAGATGTGTCTTTGTCAATGGCTCTGGTGACATTTTCGAAGAACTCTGCCAAGTTTAACAGGCATAACTTGCCTCTGACAAAACCAAACTGTGTCAGATCAAGCGTTTGGAGAGCACCTATATCCTTATTTATAAGGTCCATGATAATTTATTCCATAGCCATACAGATAAGGCTGATTAAGCTTATGAGTCTGTAGTTCCCAGGATCTGTTGCTGTACCCCCTTTATGAAGAGGAGTGATGGTTGCTGTTTTCCGTTCAGCAGGGACAAAATCAATACTCAGGCTGTGGCTGAAGAGGGGTTGCTAACTCATGTTTTAGGCAATTTAAAATGCAACCTGGGATGCCATCTGTTCCCATAAAGGCTATGTTTTTGGCCTTGGAGAGAGCATTAATGACTTGCTCTTTGGAGATGCAAGGTGGAGGAGATGTAGAGGGAATGCTTTGTGGAATGTTTGGAGGGGAAAGGGGGGGTGAAATTTTCACCAAACCTGTCAGTTAACAGGTTAGCTATTTTTACAGGATCATTGTGTGTGATGCCAACCACAGCTAGTTCAGTACACATCTGGGTGCTACCTTTTAGGATACGGATATAGCTGAAGAGTGTCTTATGGATATCCTTAGTTATGGTTCCTAAATTTTTTTCAAAGTTGCCCTTAGAGGATTTTAAAAGTTGTCTTATTTGTTGTTCAAGCAGAGAAGGGTGCACTTCCAGTGCTGAGACTTCTCTTTTTTATTCTTAGACAGCAACTTCTTCCTTTTGTTGTATAACTTACTAATGATAGATGTTTACTAGGAAAGCTTGTTTTTTTTTCTTGAGAATGTTGTTTTGATCCTACCAGGTACAGCTGTGTCAATACATTTGTGTAAATGTTTGTACATGGCATTTATGTATACCTTAGTATAGTTATCAATGCCATCCATGGGAACAGGAGCATGGAAATTATTTATGCCATCCCTTACAAGGGTATAATTAGCTTTGGTGAAAATTTGTAGCCTGATTTCACCTAAGAGGGATTCAGGTGTTACAGCTACTTCAAATGTGACTGATTTGTGATCAGATTTAACCAGTGAGGGTCTTATATTTGTGGTGGTGCAATGATCACCCATGTTGGTGAGGACCAGGTTGAGATTATTTGAGCCCCTTGTGGGGTTGCATACTATTTGCTCCAGGTCATTAGTGTTAACAAAGTCCAGGAACTTTTGTGCGAGCATGTTGGTACTCGTATAGGTTTCCCAGTCAATGGAGGGATAGTTAAAATCAACAAACACAGGAACAATTAATACCTACACTACTACTGTCCAATATATCCTATCAACCTAACAGTGGTGCCACTATTACAGACAGTACAGCAATACACACAATAAGCCCAACAACAACATCACAAACTAAATATTTCTTTGAACTATGGACATAAAGATGTTTGATTTCCATGTGCAGATGACTGCAGGCTCCCTACTGAGGATGGTCCTTGAAGAAGTTAAGCAAAAGATAAGGACATCATCTGAATTAACAGTAACATGGGGGTAATACTTTTCGCCTTTATATGTCCATTAACTATACTTTCAATAAGATCTTGGATGACAAGCCCAACCTATGCCCATGTGTAGTCAGTCAGAATGTACTGTTAACTGTGGCAATCTTCAATCCCCCCCAAATTCCTGTGAAACAGAGCTAATGTATTGATTTAAAGTGTTTTACCATACAACAGTATTTAACACCTGAGATAAAAAGCCTACCTGGAAGCTCCTCCTGGGACATGCACCATTGTCAAGGACATGCTGTTTTGCACTTTCCTGGGACCTGTCTGGATCTCTGACAGTGGACAGGAACTCGTCATCTGCTGTTAGTGGTGGCTGTGTAGCACCCCCCATACCCATCTGATCATGGGCCAATGCAGATGCTCTCTTCTGTGCAGATGAGATCATGTCACTGGCCCTCTGGTGCACCTGGTCATATGTCCTGCTGTGGCCACTCAGTGCAGTAAAGTCTGCAACCACATGCTGCCAAATTTGCATTCTGCCTGACATATCTCCACGTCCCCTCTCAAGCAGGATGGCGCCATGTCACCTAAAAGCTTCAACAATTACCTGATTCTTAGGGTCAATGAAGGGTGGTTTTAGAGGACTGAGATGCCTGGGTGCCATGTCCTAGGTATCCTAAAAGACAATGGAAGGATAATACACATAAGCATCACGTAACTACAAAATAACTGTTCCCAGATGAAACAGAAAAGGTAGCATTTCAGTATTACACACTGGAGAAACGCAAAACAGTCTAGAGATTTCAGATACAAACAACAGGCTGGATGCAAAAAAAGGAGAGTAACAACGTCAACATATCCTTGTTTGTGTTGGAACACAAATGTAGCTTTGTCCCGTCCCCCAAAAGAACAGGAAAATGACAAAGTCTGCTAACAAACCATCTCTGAAATGCTAAAAGTGATATCAAATGAACTGTCCCTGAAACATGTCTACAGATTTAACACAGAACATTCCATGTTAAGGTACTGCCAATCACGTGTACCTGTGAAATGCCCTGACAAACATGCCCATCCCATCAGTACACTTCTAACCAATGCATACAAATAAAAGTGCAAAAGCCTTTGCTAATCAAAATATTATATAAAACTATTAAACAGATTTTTCTTTATTACAATCCAGCATATGTAGTATATAGCTGACTAAATCCAAGCATAGCTTCTCAAGTTCAGTAATCCTCTGTGCAGATATATCCCAAAGTAATAGCCTCTTTTCTGTGTTTTCCATATAAACAAGCCTCCTCAACTTCAGCTTCCCTAACTTCATGGTTGTCTTTTTATGATGTAGATTCAGGGCTGTCAGCACAGTGAAGATGCAAATGAGGTGTAAAATCATTAAAATTGCTGAATCCCAAAATTCTTGGCTCTGTGTAGCAAATGTAAACATAGTGCAGGCACTCCCTCCGTGTTTGCTGCTAATGGATTGCAACTGTGAATGATTACTGGTAGGGAGAAGGAAAACACAACAGCAATGCAAACTTCCCTGCATCCAGTGGGGGTCAAATTAGACTTACAAAATGTTAGATGTAATTTTGTCAAGGCTGGAAATGTAAATAAGCAGTACACAATTCACAAGTTCTGTTCATTAACAGCCAACCTTCCATTCATTTGTTGGCAAATTATATTATTGTCACTTAATATCCTCACCGATTTTAAGGACAAAGACAAAGAAGGGCTTACAGACTGCATGTCTGAGATAATCAGTCTGATAAGCGAAGAATGAGCAACAAACACAAAGAGGTAAGACAGAGCTGCATATTTGCAAGCAATACTCAGAATGGATTGTGTGATCACTTAGTGCACTACATCCACAAATAATAAATGTACAAATAACACTTATATGGTTTCATATTACTATAGATTATGGCACAGTTCGTTATATGCAGAATGATTTCAGTTCCTTGCTGCAACTGTGTTTTTGTGGTAAAGACGGATAAAGCACCTTTACTGTGTTCTGAATTGGTATTGATTGGACTGAGACTTCAAATCCAGAACTAACTAGAAATATCTCATGTGTAGTAATATTTTTCTAATGTATATGCCATATATTGCTTTTCCTTATTTCGTTTTTGCTTCTTTTTATTTTATTTTTT
The DNA here is from genome assembly GCF_019279795.1 of Protopterus annectens. Lineage (NCBI taxonomy): Eukaryota > Metazoa > Chordata > Ceratodontiformes > Protopteridae > Protopterus > Protopterus annectens. The sequence goes on from NC_056745.1 coordinate 1,442,550,447, forward strand.
TATTTTTTTGGGGGGACCAGTGTTTGCATGATGTGCTACTTAGCACAAACACAGGGAATGGAGGAAAATGACTGTGAGCTTTGGCTGTGCTTGTCTCATTTGCATGAAGTGAGGCAGTGCGCAAACTGTACTAGTGCTAACCCAGGAAGCAGACAGAACACCTGCAAAATACCAGCAAACAGGGCATCTGTAAAAGGGCAAAGGTCAAAAACAATACATTGATGCAATTTATGTTTTCCATCATGCAATTGTGCTTAGCGGGATTGTGGGGTGGTTAGCAAGGTTCCCCAGCAGCTGCAGTCTAAAAACACTTGCAAATAGGACTAAGTCAGCCAATAACTGAAACCAGATACATTTAGTTAATTCTATTGGGCAAACCACAAACCCATTAAGTAGCATTGCACAGTGGTTAACAGTGAGATTATAAGAATGATTAGGAAATTAGAAAAATGTCATGTAACTAATCCTGTGACAGCAGGTATAAGTGTAGGGTTGGAGTACAGATGGACCTGGATTCTAGTACACGGTGTGAAACCCATTTTTACTGTTGTGACTGTACAGTTTATAGCAATGATATGAAAAATAGATGTGTTATTTCAACATTCTTGTGGCAACAGGTACAAGTGTAGGACTGCCAGACTGAGTAAGGAGAGAGTTACAGTAAGCTGCCTGTCGGGCGCTAGAATCCGCCACATAACGCAAGCACTCAGGTCTCTCAACAGCAGGTACAAATACGACTCAGTCATTGTCCACGCTGGTGTAAGCGACCTGAGGCACTCCTTGGACTACATGAAAAGAGACATTGAGGAGCTCTCTGATTATGTAGCCCAGGCAGGTATGACCCTGACCTTGAGCAGTATCCTACCTTCACCAAGAATGATGCCACGATACAGAGATAAGATGATCAGCTTTAACAATTGGCTTAAACTCTGGTGTCATTCAAAGGGGATCCAATGTCTGTCTGCCTGGGATGACATGCTGGACAAGCCACGCTGCTTCATGAAGGGACGGCTTGCACCTGTCACCCTGGGATTCGGATATTGGCACAGGCTCTTGCCACTCCCATAGTGCCTTTTAGGCAAGGCTCAAATTCTAAACCTACCACCCTAGAACACAAAAAGGAAAAAACTAAGGGTAATGCTGCTCAATGCCAGAAGTCTAAATCTCAAAATGCACGACTCGAGGCCCTTCTCAGTATGGAGAACATCGATGTCTGTGCTGTGACAGAAACCTGGTTCAAGGCTCCTGAGAGCACCCCAGCACTAACAGGTTTTACCACATATCATGCGTTCCGCCCCAAAATCCGGACAATACCAAGAAAGGAGGGCGCCTATCCATATTCATCAAGGACACCCACACCTCAAGACTGGTGGCAACGCACAATGCATCGGAGACCATCCAGGTGCAATTAACCATAGGCAAGACTGCTCTGCAAATTGTAGCATGTTACAGGCCACCCTCACAAACTCAGGAACCTCACATGGCTTTCCTGAAAACAGTGGAGGGGATAAATGTATCTCCAAACACCATCATACTAGGTGACTTCAATTACGCTAATATAGACTGGGAACACTACTCAAGCCCAAACACCCTAGCCCAAAAGTTCCTGGAATTCATAAACTCAAATGCCATGGAACAACTAGTCACCACCCCACAAGAGGAGAAAACATACTTGATCTCATCATCACGAACATGGGAGCACAATGTTCAACACCGAAGTATACCCCTCACTGGTGAGATCAGATCACAAACTAATCTTGCTGGAGGTCCTCATCCCACCCCCACCTGAAACAAAAAAGACCACAGTAAAAAACTTCTAAAGCCGACTTCACACTTCTAAAGACTAGTGTGGTCTCCTTTAAGGCCCCCGGCGGAAAACAGTACTCAAGCCACTGAATCACTTACAAATGCCTTCTACCAGCACCTGCAGGACTGCATGGATAAGGCAATCCCAAGCAAAACCAAGACTCTTTGTACCAAGGGCAAGCGTCCAGTCTGGTGGACCCCAGCCATAAACAAACTCTACAACAAAAGGAAGCTACTACAAGATAGAGCAAAATCCTTAAAAGGTAAGACACCTTTGATCACTATAAGTAAAAACTAAGAGCTCTCATAAAATCATCCAAAGCAAATTTTGAGAGAAAAATAGCTAAAGACTCAAAAGACAATCATAAGGCCTTCTTTAGCTATGTTAGAAACCTGGGAGGAAACTCCCAGATATGCTCAGAACTAGTTCAAAATGATGTGAAGATTACTGATCCTACAGATATTGCCAACATACTGGCTGACAGGTTCAGTGCAAACTTCTCCCCCCCTCCCCCCCAAAAGGAGAGATATCTATAACAAATGGTTGCAGCCCCCCAAACATCTCTAATGCCCAAGTGAGAACTGCTCTCTCCAAAGCAAAAAACACAGCATCCATGGGACCTGATGGTGTCCCAGGCTGTGTGCTCCACAAACTCAACGAGGAATTAAACCCACAGCTAGGACAGCTGTTTAATCATAGTCTCACCTCTGGATACGCATCAGGAGTGGCGATCGACTGTGGCCCCACTTCACAAAGGCGGTGCCTCCACCGACCCTGGAAATTACCGGCCCATTAGCTTGACAAGCCTTATCTGCAAAGCCATGGAGAGGATCATAATGGACCTCATAAATAAAGACATAGGGAATTTGCAGACTTTGGATCTAACCCAGTTTGGCTTTGTCAAAGGCAGATCATGCCTTTTAAACTTGGTTGACTTTTTCAAAACAGTCACCAAAGCCATTGATGAGGGAAAGGCAGTCCATACAGCCTACCTCGATCTGGCGAAGGCCTTCGATACAATACCCCACTCGGGTATCATTGAAAACTCATCAGCTTAAATGTTAACCCATACATCACAAGATGGGTTGCAAACTGGCTGAGTGACAGAACCCACAGGGTCAGAGTTGCTGGCGCCATGTCAGACTCAAAGCCTGTCACAAGTGGTGTCCCACAGGGCTCAGTTCTGGGCCCACTCTTGTTTGGCATCTACTTTTCTGAAGTACAAGCAAACACAGGAGGGTTATGGCTGACAAAGTTTGCAGATGACTGCAAACTGGGCCGAGTTGAAAACACATCTGACACAGATATCCTTCAGAAGGGTCTCACAGAAACGGATAACTGGTGCCAGAGCCATGGCCTAAAGTTAAATGCCAAAAAATGCATAGTCATACCCTTCGGGAAAAACAAGGTTACCCCTAGCTACCATATAGGTGGTAATCCTCTGAGCACAGAAGAAGTTATCAGGGACCTGGGGACCCAGGTTGACAGTAGCCTGTCATTCGACACCCATGTAGCTAAAGTAGTTAGGAAGACCTTCTACATTGCCCCTTATCATGAAGGAATTCACATCTAGATCAAGGGAGGTCATAGTCTCCCTATACTCATCACTCATCAGACCAATGATTGAGTACAATGCCCCATTCAGAATTCATCTGGCCCGACACTTGCAGCAGCTGGAGAGGCCACAAAAGTTCCTCACCAAAAGGATAAAGGGTCTCAAAAATCTGTCCTATGCTGCCCGACTGAAAGAACTCCAGCTCTATTCAGTCGCTTACCGCTTGCTCAGAGGTGACCTTTGCCTGACATACAAGGCCATGTCAAACCCAGATTTGAAGAATATGCTTCACCTCAAAAAATCTAGATCCGTCAGAGCCACAAGGGCGGGAGACTTAAACCTCGACACGGCTATTAATAGGACGTGCTGGAGGGATAGATTCATCACCCAGAGACTCCCTATGCTGTGGAACAAAATCCCGGTATATGTGAGGCAGAGCACCTCGCTGGCCTTGTTCAAGAGAAATCTTGACCAATGGATGGGAGATCGCAGATATACCCCAGGGATTACCTCAGTGTCACTGCTCGACAGAGGCGCAGCAAAATAAGGGTATAGTTCCCCATACTAAAGGGCAAGCCTGTAAATGCCCTCGGGCAGATAGCCTAGTATGAACCTATGAACCTATGAACTGCCATACAGATGGTCCTGGGTTCTAATACAGGATATTCCATAACGTTTTACTATTGTTCCACTTCCCATTATATTCACTCTCACTTATAACACTTTAGATAGTGGAGCTAATAAGAATTACATGTATGAGGAATGAGACACCATTACTGTGTTTTCATACGTGTAACTAAGGGTATATTGTCTACTATACTTCTGTAAGTATAATTCTGCTATCTTGACTTTCATGGGCTTCACAATTACATAAGACATATACACAACTGGATCGATATCCAATAACCTTGTCAGGTCATGCATATACATGTGTAACAGCTCAATTCAATTATTTAATTATTCCATGCTTGGCAATGCTGCTTTCTGCTTAATATTGCGCAAATGTGGCTGGCATTATTGCTCAGGTTTACACACTACCAGTAAATGCTGCAACGGGAATTGGCAGGAAAGCATCAGTTTCCATTGCTCTAGCTTGGCTGGTAGACATGGCTGGCATTAGATAAGAAGGTACCAAGTTTAGGGCACAGAGGTGGGGTGGGGGTGAGAAGCAGTCCAGGATTTTTATTGGAATTTTGTAAAGTGCCATGGCCAAAGGCTTCTGCAGGGGACTATTCTGGTTCCCAGTACAAGTCTGAGGACTGGAATAGTTTGGCCCAGGCTGCTTTCGGTGCCACTGGTATTCTACACACTGGAGAGCAGTGCAGGCATCATTTTAATGACCTACACAGACATAAAAGGGATACTCTCAACCATCGCTTGCATGAGTATGAGACTGTGGACATCCCACAGTTGTGTAAATATGACAATACGAGAGTACTTGTAAGACTTAGCTAAATACAGGCAAGACTGGTATGCATAATGCTCTTCTGTTCTTTTCTGTTCTTTCGCCAGCTCCCACCAAATGTGAGTTCAACCACCAGGCTCATATTACTCGACTGGAGAGATGAAGGAAAGCAAGTGGTATGTATGCAGCAGAAGAGAAGTGTTACTGCAGCTTTAAAAGATAAAGATAGCGTTTTGTTTTTTTTATAGAGCTGTATCAAATTGAGCATGCATATCCCAACTGTAAAAGCAAGTATGCATGTGTTAGTCTCTAGCACAAACCAATTGTAAGAATCCAATATTAGACTTTAGTCGGAGGTTGTGGGTTCAAATACCATGAGTCACAGCTATACAATACTATTATTTCTTCAATAATATTTACATTAAATTAAAAACTCTATTGTAGTGGCACAAATGCCTTGCTGTAAACTGTAATCTGTATAATTGGAGCATGCATATGCACAATATAGACACATTTCAAGGGTTACTTTCAGCAATCTGTAGTACAGTGTGTTTCTGTTAGGGAGTATACTTAAATGTAATACTTCAGATAAAAGAGTTGTATAATTATATTAATATTGTATGTCACATTTGATGGTGCTAATTGTATCTCTTTTTTGTCTCACCCCAACCCTTATCTCTCTTTTTTTATTTTCTATTAGGTTTCATCAAAATGTCTCCATGTCATCCATGTGTACCACATCACTAAATGCTACACAGGGCAGCGAGGTAGGCCAGCCACAGTGAATTAGCCTGCCCCCGCTCCATTGGTTCCAGAACCAATGTCCAGCATGTCTGGGAGACAATCTAGCAGCACTGCCTCTGCTGCCCCTGCACTACCTCTGCCTTCACGTAATACTGCCCCAGAAGCTGTTGTAGTGCTACCCTCGACAGAAGTGGTGGAGGTGGTGATTTCATCACCCACCAGGAGATGCCAGGGTTGATGCCTAGGATTGTGCACTGCACCACTGGTGTATCCCTACACTGGATGGAGATGCTGCTCTCCCTCATGGTCCTTAGGAGAAGAAGACATCAAGCACTCCAGCCACCAGCGATGTAAAGGGACAGTGATGACAGTCCAGTGGGTGTGGACTCGATTCTCACTGTCTCCAAGCTAGACATGCATGAGCCTGGGTGTCCCCACCCTCATCCCAATCATGGCATGTCCCAACCTTTTGTGCCCCTCACCATCCCTGTCTCTTGTCTTGTTTGTCTGCATTTGCCTCTTCACCTACCCAACTAATCTGACCCACATATACCTATGTCGCTTACCCAGCACTGAGTGCACTGAATTAAAAAAATGGAAAAATGGGAACCTGTCCCACAAAAGAAAAAGGAAATAATCTCATAGATAGCTCTCCATTTTGCACATGTCTTCTTGACATACTTGATTCAGTCAAAGCTGGCTATACAACATGATACAACATGATTATGTTGTTGTTGCCCCTCTCTCTGGAGGTGACAGTCCAAATTCTGCTAATATTCTGCATACATGATTTGTTTTTACTGTTGAGGAAATGGATGGCTATGATTCTTTCCTACCTCCCTTCTGCAAATTCCTGTATTGCTTTCCCTTTGTTCTTCTCCCAGCTTGCTCCCCATTTCACCACTTTCCTGTCTACTCCATTTTAACACCTATAATCTGGTCAAAAAATAGGATCACACACAGCACACATAAATAGAAAAAGCAATAGAGCCCTTCACATTTTTGCCTCTATGTTTGAGTGGAGTTTTGCATCACATAGCAATGCCAAGCAACGGTGAGTGGTGGTACAATGGTGCAGTTATGCACAATGCCACTTAATCCTTCTGCACTATGTCAACACACAGCAATAAATGTACTATAAAGAATCATGTCACTGCATCATCAATGTTTACTTAAAGTTATTTAAAAGTATTAGATACACCTGGAATCGAACCCAGTATCATCTGGGCTCAAAAAGAAATGTATTAATGCATTATCATGTGCTTCCACAGCGTAAGTTAAGCAGCAGGTGTGTTTCATAGACTCACTTACTAACTCTAAGATTTTAGTAATGTGTCTCACATTTACACACTGCTTAACTATGCACAAACAGGGAAAGTAATGGAAATATGTATCTTGCATGTGCAATCACTTTGCCAACTGTTGAGTAAACCCGCTGCTTGCAGTGCTACAGAAAAGTAAATATTATTATGTATTACTGCTGCTACTATCCATTTCCTGTCAAATGACATGTGGAAACATTACAAACTGAAGGCCCTATCTAACAGTATGTCATATATTTACAATACAGCCATGTGTTGCCTCCTCCCAAGGACTGCAACCGTGTGTCTCAGTACTTTTTTCACAAAAATATCACCTTCACTACAGAAATTAATATCAAATGTGTGATATGTAATGCACAAAAATCTGTTAACACGCAGAACTAGAACTATTGACCCATAAGCCTAAAAAGCCTTATCTGCAAGGCCATGAAAGGAATCAGCTTGGACCTTATCCACACGGACAAAGATGACCTTCAACACACTTGACCTGATCCATTTTGGTATTAAGGGTAGATCTTAATTATAAATCCCAGTGGACTTCTTTGAGACTGACCTCAAAAACCTGGATGAGGGATAACAGGACATGCTACCTGTGCTGTGTTATCCAAGGCCTTTGACACTATCCGCCATTCAGGTATCATAGAGAAAATCTCCCTTCTGTGGATGAACCCATACATTACTAGATGGCTAGCCAACTGGCTCATCTACCGAACACATACACTGTCAAAGTTGGGGACTGCACCTCCACAAGACCACGTACCAGTGGAATACCACAAGGATCTGTGCTGGGCCTTTGACTGTTTGGAAACTACTTCTCTGATGTCCAGGCAAAAATAGATGGCCTGTGGCTTACCAAGTTTGCAGATGACTGTCAACTGGATGCAGTCATACAGAGTCCCCCAACTATGTTAACATATTACAGAAGGAGCTGACACAGACAAATGATTGCTGTGAAACTCACAAACTGAACCTTAAAGCAAAAAATGCCTCATTGTCCCCTTTGGCAATGATGTACCCTGACTAAAGGTCAAACACAGTGTTAAAAGACTTGGGAACACATGTTGATAGAAATCTACACTTCAATCACTATGTGTCCATAGTGGTGAGACACACATTCTACACTGCACACCTCAAAATAAGGCCATCATAACCAAAACCAGGGAGGTCATAGCTCTGTTGTACTCTCCCCTTCTCAGACCACTAACAGAGTACAATTCTCCCTTCTGTCTGTATCTCACCAGACACCTGCAGCAACTGGAGAATCCAGGACCCCCAAAATATGACATACATGGAAAGACTGAAAGACCTGTCACTGTACTCAGTATCACACAGACTGCTGAAAGGTGACCTATGCCTGGCCTACAGAGCAGTCTCAGACCCTGCCCTACTGGAAATGCTGGACATCTGCAAATCAAATAGGGCAAGAATAACTTGCTCCAGGGATCTCAACCTAGCTTGTGACAAACAGAACATGCTGGGAAGACAGATATATTTCCCAGCGATTGCCACTTCTCTGTAATAGGTTCTCACTGCATGTGAAGCAGTACTCTTCAATGAACCTATTCAAGTACAACCTTGACATCTGGATGAGTCATTGTAAATTCACCCCTAGGGTGGCACCTATGTCCCTCATGGATAGACCTAGTCACTGCTGGTCACAAAATTGCTCCTCTAACAACCATCTAACTATGCTCAGTAAGGGTACTTGTGTTTTTATATGGCTAGAATTGAAAACACCCTAGGGCCATTAGCCTTAGGCTGTAACCTCCTATGAACCTATGAAACTATGAACATATGCAGGCCTTCCAACATCTTCTCTCCAACCTGCCCTGCTGATGTCATCCACTATAGGTTGACCTGAAGTCTTGTAAAAGCCAGACTTGTCCCATGGCTCTTGTGTAAAGTACTGAGTTCTTTAGTCTATGTTCATAGGTTCATAGGTAGGTACTAGGCTATCGGCCCAAGGGCCTACGAAAGCCTAGCCAACAAGGTTCGCTGGCTTACGCCACCCAAGAAAGTTATTTTCCTGTGCCAATGTCGAGCAGAGACACAGAAGTGATCCTCGAGGTGTATTTCCTATTTCCCATCCACTCATCAAGATGTTTCTTGATGAGTGCTAATGAAGAACTTTGCTTGACATAGATGGGTAGCCTGTTCCATGTACTTTAGTAAGGGTTCTGTTCTCACTGCACTCAACTGTGTGTGTGTGTGTGTGTGTGTGTGTGTGTGTGTGTGTGTGTGTGTGTGTGTGTGTGTGTGTGTGTGTGTGTGTTTAGCCAAAAGAGCAGAAGTGTGTATCCTGCAGTTGCCACTTCAATACCATGGAGTGACAGTATTTTGATACTTGCACATGCATACATGTCCATTTCATGCAGGCTTCCCAACCATCATTTCTCTAACATGCCCTGCTGATGTCATCCACTATAAGTTGACCTGCAGTCTTGTAATAGTCAGACTTGTACCACGGCACCTGTGTAAAATACTGAGTTCTGTAGTCTGCGTACTTCAGTAGGAGTTCTGTTCTCACCGCAGTCAACTGTGTGTGTGTGTGTGTGTGTGTGTGTGTGTGTGTGTGTGTGTGTGTGTGTGTGTGTGTGTGTGTGTGTGTGTGTGTGTGTCTGTGTGTATCTAGTCAAAAAAGAAGAAATGTGTATCCTACAGTTACCATTCCATTACGATGGATAAACAGTATTTTAATACTTGCACATGCCTGCAGATCCATTTCATGCAGGCCTACCAACAATGTCTCTCCAACATGCCCTACTGATGTCATCCACTATAAGTTGACCTGCAGTCATGTAAATGTCAGACTTGTGCCATGGCATTTATTTAAACTACTGAATTTTGTAGTATGTATACTTAGATAGGTAAGGGTTCTATGCTCACAGCAGTCAACTGGGGTGTGTGTGTGTGTGTGTGTGTGTGTGTGTGTGTGTGTGTGTGTGTGTGTGTGTGTGTGTGTGTGTGTGTGTGTGTGCTCTTGCTTGACACTACAGAGAGCCTTTTACACCATGTGGAACATTGTTATTGCAATATTCTCCTGACCAGACACCACTTGATGTCATCAGCTATAAAATGTTGTCTGAGACAGTCCAAGTGAGAGAGACTTGAGCTATGGCGCATGCCTTAAATACAGAGTTCTGTAATCTGTGTACTTAGGTAGAGGTTCTATTCTCAATTTCTTGACACTACAGAGAGCCTTTTACACCAGAATGTGGGGCACTATTATTGCCATATTCTCCTCACCAGACACTGCTGATGTCACAAGTTATATCTGATTTGTGAAAGTGTACTATTCCCATTAGGGCAGGATCAGAGACTGGCCTGAAGGCCAGGCAGAAGTCACCTCATCCTATATGCTACAGACTACAGTGACATGGATTTCAGCCTATTCACATACATCATGGCATGGCTTGTATGCTCTGTGTTTTCATGGTGTGAATCACCCATGATGCTTGATGCAGAGAGGTCTGCTGCTGCATGAGTCAGGTGAGGTACAAGCAAAAGACAGCATTATACACTATATTAGTGATCTGATGAGGTTCAAGTACAGTGCTGCAATACAATCCTGAGATTAGAATACAATGGCATTGTGACAATAGGAGGTACTGCCAGCCATGCCATGAGAAATAGGGCGTGGATTTGTAACATATGCCAACACAGCTGGAATTTTGTAAATAATTATATGCTATTAGTATATCAAACTAATTTGTAGAGATGCTTGTGCTGAAAATGTGTTTGTGAGGTTTGTTTGAGTTAAAATATATCAACAACATGCCCTGCTGGAAGGAAAACAAATGTAAATGCATTGTTGTAATTATTTAAATATATACATTGTAACATTATATACTGGAAGTGAAGAGGTTAATCTTAATCTACCTGACTATGCAAAATATTCTTGAAATTAAATTACTTTATGGGTTAAGCCATAAAGATGTTATACCACAGTTTTGAAGAGAGCCAGATATGCAATGTCTATGCCAGAGAACAGGTTGCAGCTCCTGTAGGAAGAGTGAAATGGTTTTATAGTTTTATGACTTCCAGCAGATGCACAGCATCTGAGTAAAGCTCTATCTGTGTGTATTGTAGCACATAGGTTCTAAAACCTGGTAGTGTCTAGTGATGGGGGAATAGTGCAGGAAACAGGGTCAGACAACTAGATTTATGTGATGTGATTTCGTACAGAAATAATGTTTTAATATTAGAGGAGACTGAAGTCTCAGAAGGATTGGCTAGACTTAAAATGGCCTACAAGGGCAGTTAGCCTAGTACTAATCTATGAACCTATGTATTCTGTCTTAGATCTGACAAGGACTACTCACCAAAATAATCTTGCCTTGCCTCTATTCAGTAAGTAGGAACAGCAATTCTTTTAGTCAATCAGGAATAGATAGTGACACTAGCTAAATACTGTTTTTCTATAACTGTGTTAGACTTTCCATCAGTGTTATTTTTAATATTTCTTGTGGCTGAGACTCTGGTGTTTACTGTAAATAGATATTTAGTATTTTTTTGTTCTTTTATTATTTATTATTATACTTAAACTTTTCATTGTGTCCGGTCCTTTTTCAGAAAATATTTAACATTTGAGAGTATTTGTACATATTTATTCAGTGATAACTGGACACTCCTGAAAGTCTTGCTGTTTGGTCAACATTACCATATGTATTAATATTTCCTTTACTCAGCATAATTTGATACCCTTTTAAAAGCCTTATAGTACTGACTGGTGGCAGTGAATCTACCTTATAGTCTGATCAAAGTTGGTAGAGCGCGTAACCTGTGCCAGCTTTTCCTGGTGTGTATGTGTGTGTGTGTGTGTGTGTGTGTGTGTGTGTGTGTGTGTGTGTGTGTGTGTGTGAAAATTAAATCTCAAAGACTGTGTGTGTCAGCTACTTGGTGCAGGGACAAGACACACTGGTTTCACAGAGAAGGTGCAGGAAGACTTGGCTTGGACACTCAGCTGAGGACCTAACACTAAAGCTGTCCCAATGGGAAGTATAACTGGGGACCTGCAGGGAGACAGATAGAGACACCCAGACCCTGGGCTGAGTATGTGCCTTCTGTGCCCTTAAGGGAAATTCTGCTTGATGCAGAGAGGTCTGCATCTGGAAATACTGAGAGGATCCATTTGTATTCCAAGTGAATGGCCCTCTCCAGTGTCAATGGTGAGGATTCAGGCTCCCTGATTACTGGCCCAGTGTGAGGATGTCACAGGCATGACTTATAATGTGCACAACATAGGCTTTCAATACCAGTGTGGACACTTGATGGTCAAAGTTCAGATTGCTATATATGTGTGTTCCCTGTGCTTGCATCACTAGGTTTCAGCACAGTAGGACTATTATCAAGGCTGCGATTAGCAGGGAATTCCACTTTGCAGAAGGCCAAAAAAGAGACACATATTTATATTTATTTGTAGACTGTGTGGCTTTGTCACCAATCATTTGTCTGTGTTAGCCCCTTCTCTAATATGTTATCATCATAGGTGGACTCAATGATTGCACCCAGTATGCAAGAATCATTAAATGCTGTAAGGTGAAGGTCGTACACTTTAACCTGAACTGTTGAGAAATAGATTACAAACAGTAAAGGGCCAAGCACAGATCCCTGGGGTACACCAGTGGTGACAGCTCTACTAGTACAGGTTGACTCACCAACTTTCACAGTAAGTGTTCTGTCAATGAGTCAATTGATTACCCATCTAGTGACAACAGATTTAATTCCCCATCTGGGAGAGTTTCTCAATGATCCCTGCATGAGGGGCTGTGTTCAAACCCAGGGCAGTTGAGGATAGCCAGTCTCACCTTCATCCAGGCCTATCACACAGAATCAACAGGCTTTGACAACATCACAGATCATCAGGTGACTCATCACATACACCTTCCTGACATGGATGAATATGCACTTCATCACACCCTCCACACAGACTATATGCATCTGTGTGAGTTGTGGGGGGAACAGCACCTATTGGATGCATGTACAGACACATCCTGACTCTCCTCATCTGTGAGGTAGACCAACATGTCATCATGGACCTTTTCTAAATGGACACTAGTGATATCCCAGCTGTATGGAACAGACCTGGGTGAATTGTTAATGCTGCATCATGTCTGTTGCAACTGTTAGATGGCATCAAAGAGGTAATTGAGGGCATAATGATGACAACACTATCAGCCTTTTGAACTTGACAAGCCCAAAGCATTTGACATAAATCCACACTGAGGTATTCACTCAACACTGCCAGATGTGGCCATATACACCTATATCACCAAGTGGGCAAACCGGTGTATCACATACATGGCATCTAAATATGTTGACATGTGTGAAGTGACCTATATCTCAGGTCCAGTGATCAGGTCCATACATCAGGGCTGTCTGCTAGGCCCTTTCCTCTCCATTATTTAAGTGATGGACATCACAGATAACATACACATCCTGCCCAAACTGCTACCTGAAGGACTACAGCTTGTGAGCAATCATTGACTCCAACTGTGATATTAGTATAATACAGGTAATATCAATACACACAGAAGATTGCTGCCACAGCTATAACAGCACCTGCAATGACAACAAAACATGAGGGGATTTGTTAAGTCAGGAAACCAAACCCACAACCCAAGTATGATTTAGACATCCCATCCTATAATCATACCAATAAGCATGTGACCTGTGTACTGGGGTAGATGGTAAGTGGAACGTGCACCAACATGTGGTCACAGTGCTGATTACTCCCTTGTATGTAACACAACTACTGAGTATGTGAAGGACATCCACATCAGAGGCCATAATACACCCATATTTCACAGCCTTCACCACACCAATAACTAAGAACAATGCATCCTTCTTCATGTACCTCCTTACACATCGTCCAGTGATGTGTAACTTAGGTGCACCACCTTTGTCACAGTGAGCTTCCACATATCTTATTGTCCATACTGAGGTATTCTTTTTGTGGTATAAATATTACTGTCTGATGGTGCAGAACCCCCATTAAGTTGTTACAGCAGATGCATGGGTGCTACCTGTTCTGATGATACACACAGTACATACATAGGTGGTTAACAACATTAATGGCATGGATATCATTTGTGACAGTGTATATTGTGCCCTACATATACCATGCACACCAGTCAACTAGCCTGTATTGATCATAATGTTGCATACAGGTATAGCACTGTCCCTCCTAACACCTCTGCCAGATGTTATGGTGCCAGGACAGTATGCATGGTTACCCTCAAAGAGTGCGGACATATCATAAAAGTTGTAAAAGTGTGTTTGTGCAGAATCATCTTTTATCACTCTAAATCACATATGTGGTGTCAGAGACATGGGGTTACTGGTGGTATTATTTTGTCCTTGATTGTGCTTGCTCCTTTTATTGCTGTCCATGATCCTTTACCTGTGCCCACCTTGCTGGAGACCTCTGCTGAGATTACACTCATATTCAGGCAAATCAGTTTGCACAGCTTCACAAAATGCACCCTATCCCAATTGTATACAAATCCCTGATAGATGTCCTCTGCATTGTTCATGTATGGATGCTTACCTTACACAGACATTTTCCCATTGTTATGTCACCTTGTGTGACAGTCACATAATAGACATTTTCACTGTACAGTTCCTACTGTACCATATAGATGTATGATTGGTGTTGCTGCTATAGCCCTCATCTGCTGTACATTAGGTTGCTTCTCCTGTCCTCTTTCCCTGTGTTCATTCCTACAATTCATCTGTGTGACCCTACTCATTGCACACACTTCCCCTGAGTGTTTACTTTACATGGCAGTCCTTGTACTGCTACAGATCATTTAAACAGCTTCAGCATATTTCTTGTGCCATTTGACTTGCTAACAAGTAACAGGCCCAACAGTACTGGGTCAGAGGATACCATGTATGCTAGATACATGTCTCCTCTTAGCAGTCTATAGGATACTGAATATAATGACAAGGCTTTGGCTTTTAGAAAAAAAGACAAAGAAAAAAGTAGCATGTATATGCATGTCTATATATATATACATATATCGATAGATAGATGCTGTAGATAGATATAGACACAGATATAAATATACACATATACATATATATATTTAGAAATATATCTTAAATATTTAAAATTATTTCCAGAACTGTAAATCTTTAAAGTGAAGGGTTATACTGAACATTAGTTTCTACAATACAAAAAAGCATGTGTTTATAATAGCAATACAGAAAAATATTGGTATAATATAAAACAGGAATCCATGAACACAGGACGGCTATTGTGGATTTATTCACAATTTACAAGATATGATCAGATGAGGGAAGCACAAGTGATCAGATTCTCAAGCTAGGGTTACTGAACCCCACCTTTACCAATATCACTTATACCACGGGTTTTATTGTTAAATTATGCAATTAATAATGTTAAGTAAAAATAAAGATAAAGAACTGGTTGTTTTACATGGATTAAGGTTATTTTTCCTACATTTCACTTCTTTATCAAAGAAGCCCAAAACATGGCCAGCAGTCCAGTTGAAAAACTTCTATAAAAGATTCCATTTCTGCTTGAGTTAGAGTTAGAGGAGACTCCACCCTTGTAACTATTATGAACATTTTCTAGGTTACTGCTCTTCTAGGTAGGAAAGAAACCAGAAGAATAGCTAGGGTGAGTCAAATGGAGCAGCCATGCCAGATGCTAAGTGACAGGGGCACGATAGGGAGCTACCACTTGGTCGGGAAGTGCTGTTCCAACATTTTTGTCTGTACCGGCATTTCTAATTCAAGTACAGAAATGCACCTCAGAACTTCAAGTGTGGTAAGTTGTAGCAAGCTACTTGCTACAAATGTAGCAAGCAGCCTGCTATGTTAAGATTGAAACTCCTTTGCAGAGAGCTTTGTCTCATGACAGAATTCTTAACTTCCTTGCAGTTTTCTGAGTTCATTCAAAAAGATGTTGAAACTCTATCTTCTTGTTTCACAAAGGTAGTAGCAGTACTGCATTCTGGTATGACATGGGGTTTTGCTGTATGTTCCACTTTTCTCTCACATCCTAAAGGCCTGCCATAAGTGAACTTCCAAACTGCCTGTAGGCATGTATGCCATGTGTGTGTGCATGCACATTTATAGGTGTGTGTGTGTGTGTGTGTGTGTGTGTGTGTGTGTGTGTGTGTGTGTGTGTGTGTGTGCACGCGCAAGAGCGCACAAACGCATGTGTACATGTCTGTATATGTGCACGCTTGTGTGTGCACATGTATGAGTGTCTGTGTGTATTTGTATATGTATGTGTGTGCATGTGAGTGTTTGTGTGCATGCATTTGTGTATTGTGTGTGCATCAAACACACTCGCGCATGTATATACACACACACACATGCACGTGGTCACACACACACATGCATGTGCACACACACACACACACACACACACACACACATATACATGCAAAGAACACACACACACATACACCTATGGGCAATTTAGAATCACTAATCCACCTGCTGCGTGTCTTTGGGATGTTGGGGAGGAACTGGGCTACTAGAAAAAAACCCATATGAACACGGAGGATATGCAGAATCCACAGAAGACAGGGCAGATGAGAAGTGAACCAAAGATCCTCTTGCTGTGAGGTACAAAGTTGTTCACTCTACACTGGGTTACCTTTGCCTGCTCTACTGATCAACAAGTCAAAAACACAGTTTTAACAACGTGTAAAAAAATGGCTGCAGTCCTGCCTATAGCTCTGTACAGTAGGATCACTTTGTGAAAAAGTAAACAGCTCTGCTGAACAATAACCTAGTTTAAACTGAATTACAAAAAAAAAATAAACAATAATATAACAGAAATTAGACATCTTATATAAAAAATTTGCAGAAAGGACAATATCATCTTTTCTGGTCCATGTCTTTACATCCTTGTTAGATCAATTTGGATTTAATCAGTACTGTATTCAAAATGGGAAACAAAACACTGCCTTCGTGAATATGTTGCCATCAAATAAAAATAATTCAGTACCATTAAACATGGTAGGGATGCTGCCTTAGTTACTAACCAGCATCTTTATGGTCATCTCTCACTAAGGCTTTGTCATTAATATCACAAATCTCACCCACATATTTTCACTAAGAAAACCACTTGTTTTAAAAGCTGTGTCAAGCCTTTTGTTGTTCCTTCACTCCTGCTTCATCCACGTGTACTATTAAGTTATGCAACTGATGAATTTCCTGGAATAACATGAGTCCTCCAGTGCCCTTTTTCAACTTTTTTAGCAAATGACAATATTAATGTTATAATGTTTTGACTGTACTTAAGCAAACAGAACCAGATGCAATGGACTGTCTTGTTATTGTAGGATTACTTTTTCCAGCAGCAGTCTACCTTTTTATTATTTGTAATATTTATGTACAGTGTGATGGCTATCCTGTGCAAAAGTAGCAGTGGGTTTCTAAACATCAATTAGTACACTTGAGTCAGTGTATTAACTCTAAGCTGACTGCAGCTTTTAGATTTACTGCAATAAGACTGACATCTTAGCATGACATCTTAGCACTTATGTAATAAAAAAATGTATTAGCTTTTGAGCAACAAAACACTTGTTATAAGTGGCAGCTGAGGCTTACAATACTGTCAGTTTCATTTCTGTATGAAGGTAATTCAAGGTTTCATGCAATGCACTGAATGAAATTGTCATTGTATGTGTAAATAGGATAGAATTACAAATGGCTTTGGACCACAGGCATTTTAACAACGGGTGACGGCAAGTTTTACTCAGAGAACATTCAGGAGTCAAATCATAGTGCACAGCTATGCTGATTTACTCACAGTACTGGACAGTATTAAATAACATGCTGGTGTTATAACACTACATATTTTTTGAGGCCAAAGACACTGGACATAAGCAGCAGCGTAAATTATCCTGCCCTCACCAACTTACGCACAAAGATACAATGCATTCTGCCACGTTTTACTTACAGTGTTACATTGTGAAGCTGTTAATTAAAATGCTGACTTACTTTACTGGTGCAATCCAGTTAAATGGCACAAATCCACTTTAAGATTTAACAGCTAAATGTTTTTTTAGGCTCATACCCACTCTTGACTGAATTACTTTCCATTACTATGCAACATTACACCTATTCACCACCACAGTTTCTATAAACTACACAGGTACTGAATGATTTTATAGTTGTGAATTAAAATATATATATATGTTAAGTGAGCTCAACACAGATTCAGATTTAGTTCTGAGCTACAAAAACTGATGTAGCCACTCTGGTGGCATACAGGCATACAGTTCTGACTATGGCCAAGGCAACCTGAGTTCGATTAGCAGCTCAGCGAATCATGGAGTGACAAAAGGAAACTGGCGTGCCTATTCTAGAGGGGAAGGAAGTGTTGGGTATTATCCTATGGGCTCTGGTGGAGGCCAGAGCCCAAGGACATGATGTTGGATTGGGGAGCAGAGGGAGCGGAGTATGATGGAGCCTCCAAATGGCCAGGGGAGGGACATGCTTTAGACAGGACTCTCTCATTGCCTAGTTCAGCACGCAGAGGTGGGGGATATAGACCACGAGAAAATCCTCATACAAAAGAATGACAGCTTTTAATCCAGTCAGTCTGTTTGCTTGGCAGGTACTTCACCAATTAGGACCTGCACAAGCTATCAGGGCAGCCTTAGAGCTGGACTTCATGGCATACGGAACATCAGGGTTCTGCCAGGAAAGGGACTTACAGAACAGACAGTTGGGGTGGCAAAGATGGCTGGAAAGAAAAAAAAAATGTTTGATTTAAAACCATATTACATGTAAGGTTTAACCCAAAGAAGCAGTTTACTGTACCTGGTTCCTGCAGTCAGAATCAAGACATTATTCAGGTAATCCTTCATCCAAGCAGATACACCCAAAACAGAGACAGACATCAGCTGCAAAATAAACACATACGTACATATATAAGAACACCTCAGGTTCACTAGAAAATACTTCATTCTCATACCTAAACAAAATAAAGTATAATCTGCTATCCTCAATGCAAAATTTGGCCTTAGAATGTTTAAGAGAGGCGTCTTGAGGTTGTAATTAGAAACTCATTTCTCTAGTTAATAACAACCATGCTTACAACAAAACAACAAACTCCTCTCATGACGTGCAGTGATATTCTGAATAAATAAATGCATTGGAAACTGTCCAGTTCTGTTTGGGGGTATTATGGTTATTGTGTTAGCTTAATGTGCATGCGTAAGCTGATATTTTCATCTACCAAGGGGTCAAGAGAAGAACTTGCTAGTGCCTTCCTCAAAAGCAACACCTGCCTAACACTACTAGTAGTCCACTGTTTAGCCACATTGATTAAAAGGCAGCACGTCTGGTCATCGGCTCCACGTCAATGGATTTGGAAGGACAACTACCCTCAACATCTGTATGGGGTTTCACAGGTAAATACTAAGCAACCAGTCTACAGACTACACCCGGTCAGTAACCAAAGATGAGACAGACTACACCCGGTCAGTAACCAAAGATGAGACAGACTACAGACCAGTCTACAGACTACACGCGGTCAGTAACCAAAGATGAGAATCAACCTCTTTTCTTTGTGCTTGTCAGGTCAGCACCTTGCCCGTTATGCCAACCATAGATAACAAAATATCATTTTGATGTTTTATCAGAAGACTTGTTGAGATCCATCACAATGGAAGTTTTATTGCTGATGTTTATATTTAATTTTGGCTTAGGTGTTGGATTTACAAACATCTTTCAAGACCTGCTCTTGATGTTTATTAAAAAAGCAAGTACCTTCCAGTAATGAAATCACATGATTCATACAATTAAAAAAAAAAAAAAAACACTACAGCTTTAAAGCATAAATCACAGAAAAAATACATACTCATAAAATGCACACTGATATATATCTGGCTTTGATAAAACATGACCTTGTAGTTTGCTGCTATTAATTGAGTAGCCTTTCTGTTGAGTAACCATATCTATTTATTTATAAACAATCGAAAGCACTGTGAGAAGCGCAAAACACCGGTCAGCCCAAGTAATAATCACAAGCGTTTATTTAGAATGTAAAAAGAGCGTATAAACCACAATGTTCAGGAATTTCAGGTTTTGGTGATGAAAACATTGTGTTTTATACGCTCTTTTTACATTCTAAATAAACGCTTGTGATTATTACTGGGCTGACCGGTGTTTTGCGCTCCTCACAGTGCTTTTGATTGTTTATTGGTGTTATTTGCACTGTTCTTTCCTTTTTGGATTATTGGTGTTGTTACATGGAGGGCGAGGAGAGCTTTTCCCCGTTAAACCAGGATATTCGCGAGGCGAAGGGGAACCAACTTGGTACACTTATTGGTCAGCTTAGTCAGCTGATAACTGTCGACTCCATTATGTGTGTCGTTGACGCAAAGTAGTGGTAACACCACTATTCCTGGGAACCAGGAAGCGTTTACTTCTCGACAAGGTAATGGAAACATTAATGGCAACTTGCTACAGCGGGCGCATTCGAGCCCCAAAGAAATTTTAAACACTGGGACAAGTAAGAGGATGAATCCAGCTCGTGTTTCTACCCAGGGTGAAGGAAACAGTTTGGGAATGCACAATGAATTACATGTGACAGGCGAGACTGGATGCTCATCGGAGCAAGGTGACTGTAATTTTTTAAGGCAACCCCTTAATGACTGACTCAATCAAAAAGTTGAATTGCGCGATTATGCTAAGAGAAATGAAGGATATGTGTGCAGTTACGCAGACAATATAAATAGTTTGAATGATTTATTGTTCAAATACAAAGTTCTGAATATAGAAAATATTTATCTTAAGGAATGTTTGCGTGTTAAAATTGTCCCTAAAGGCTTAAGGATACATAAATTCCCCAACAATGTTAAAGAAGGGACATGTTTTTATGAATCTTTAATTAAAATGTTTGATAATTGGGGTTTTGATCTTTTAAGGGCTATGGTTCAAAACAATGACGAAGAAATGGAGCAATTATTAAAACACATTGACACTGTTAATGACAAAATTATCAATGATTTGTTATTTACAGTGGATGAAGAAAAAGAAGAAATATTTTGATATGAGGAGAAATATTGACATGAAATGTGAAAAAATTTTAGAAAAAAAGACTAGGAAAATAGACAGAGATGTCTTTGAATATGAAAACAATTTTCAATACCCAAAACCTAGATCCACCTTGAATCATTATAGAGAATTTTCTCATTATGGGAAACAAGTAGATAATAGAAGCATATATGATGAAAATAGAGTTAATTCAGTTCATCTAGACCCTTTAGAATATCCACCCCTCCGGAGGTCCGAGAGAATCAGGAACCAGAGGGAGGGGAACTTTCAGCAGACTGCATGGAGAGGGAGAGGCAGGAGATTTTAAGTGACAACTCGCAGTTATTTAGAGTTCCTACCCCACCTGATAATTCAGGAATTTCAGGTTTTGGTGATGAAAACATTGTGGTTTATACGCTCTTTTTACATTCTAAATAAACGCTTGTAATTATTACTGGGCTGACCGGTGTTTTGCGCTCCTCACAGTGCTTTCGATTGTTTATTGGTGTTATTTGCACTGTTCTTTCCTTTTTGGATTATTGGTGTCATATCTATTTATTTATTTATTTGTCTTTGTTTTCCAGCAAAGTCTGACTGGGTAATACCCATTTTTAGCAGAGGCCCAGCGAGAAAAGCTCCATTTGCTTACATTGCATTCTACTAAGTTCCAGTTAAACACAAAGTAATTACATTCCTATTTACATTTATACACAAACAGTAGTTACAGTTATACATTTATACATTCTAAGATTTACAGACGTGGAAGTTACTAAACAGAAAGCCCACATGCAACTTAGTGGATTGTACAGGCAGCAGTTATGTAAAACATTGCTTTCTTATTTCAGTGAAAGTTTGAGAGTATTCTGTTTAAGAAGAGTATTGTATGGTGAGCACAAAGTCTTAACCTTGTGCTAAGCATGTGCAGGACCAGGATTGCTGGATTGCTGGACACCAATAGACCAGGAACAGAGTTGCTGGAGCTATGTCAGACTCTAAGCCAGTCACAAGCGGTGTCCCACAGGGCTCAGTCCTGGGACCCCTCTTGTTCGGCATTTATTTTTCCGAGGTACAGGCAAACATAGGAGGATTGTGGCTGACAAAGTTAGATGACTGCAAACTGGGCGCCATAACTGATACTCCAGCGGACACAAACATCCTTCAGAAAGGCCTCATAGAAACGGATAATTGGTGCCAGAGCCATGGCCTTAAGCTGAATGCCAAAATGTATAGTCATACCCTTTGGGAAAAACAAGGTACCACAAATTACCACATAGGTGGTAATCCATTATCTGGAAGAGGTAATCAGGACCTTGGGACCCAGGTTGACAGTAACCTCTCATTTGACACTCACATTGCCAAAGTGGTTAGGAAGACCTTCTATATTGCCCACCTTATCATGAAGGGTTTCACATCTAGATCAAGAGAGGTCATTGTGCCCTGTACTCTTCTCTTATCAGGCCAATGATTGAGTACAATGCCCCATTTGGGATGTATCTTACCCATCACCTGCAGCAGTTGGAAAGACCCCAAAGTTCCTCACCAAGAGGATAAAGGGTCTTAAACATATGTCATATTCTGCCCGACTGAAAAACTCCAGCTCTATTCAGTGCATACCGCCTACTCAGAGATGATCTGTGCCTGACGTACAAGGCCATGTCCAATCCGGAATTAATGGACATGCTCCACCTTAGTAAATCCATATCCACCAGAGCCACGGGAGCAAGAGACTTAAACCTCAACACAGAAATAAATAGGACGTGCTGGAGGGACAGATTCATAACCCAGAGGCTCCCTACACTCTGGAACAGAATCCCAATCCATGTTAGGCAGAGCCCCTCACTGACTCTATTCAAGAGAAATCTTGACGAGTGGATGGGAGATCGTAGGTTTACCCCGGGGGTCATCTCTGTGTCACTACTAGACAGAGGCACAGTAAACTAAACCCTAAAAGGGCATAGTATTCTCATCCTAAGGGGTGGTGAAAGCCACACACACTCTGGCTAGGCTTATAAATGCCCTAGGGCAGATAGCCTAGTACGAACCTATGAACCTATGAACCTATTGATTAAGATGTTGTTTAAGCAGTGGCTTAAAACTACTGAGTTGTCAGAGAATTTTATTTGTGTGGGAATACTATTCAAGAGTTTAGCAATATATTGGGAGTACAGTGAGTGTTCTGCAACATTATTCAACTTATTTGTAAGTAATAAGAATTTGTTACTAGATCTGAAGTCCCTTGCTGCATAGTAGGGTATTAACAAGTTTTGTAGTGCAGGGCATTTTTCTGGATGATAAATGAGTTTGTGTGCTGCAGTCAGTTATGAATATGTTAGTTAGTTGTGTAGTTCAAGCCAGTTTAATTGCTTTAAGCTAAGACAATGGTGGGTCCTATGAGGGTGGCAAATTTAACTTTTTTATTGTAGCCGGAGGCAAGTTTCTTTCGTTGAGTATTGTTTATGTTTGTTAGGATAGGGGCGGCATATAAGAGAGTTGGCAGTAAGAAGGTGGTGGCTACAGTTTTTCTTGCTGTATCTGTAAGGAATCCATTGATCCTATAAAGGGAGCCTCATTTCTGGTGTGTAGATTTAATTGTGTGCAGTATATGCTGGTCATATTTGAGATTGTCATCTATTATAATGCCTAGACGTTTACTGTGAGTTACACTTTCAATGACAGTATTACTTGCTAACTTTATGGTAAAAGACTGCTTTTGATTTTGGCAACTTTCCGAGATAAAAAGCATTAA
This sequence comes from Protopterus annectens, assembly GCF_019279795.1. Classification (NCBI taxonomy): domain Eukaryota; kingdom Metazoa; phylum Chordata; order Ceratodontiformes; family Protopteridae; genus Protopterus; species Protopterus annectens. The sequence continues at coordinate 1,442,574,060 of NC_056745.1, forward strand.
CTTAGTTTTCTTGAGGTTGAATAGGAGGTTTGATTCTTTGAGGCAGGTTTCTACAGAAGAAAAATATTTTTGAGTAATGTCTTGAAGCTTGTTTATTGTTGAGATAATTATTGAACATTTAATCAATGAAAATAATTTGGAAATTAATACATTTTGCAAATGCTGTACCTCCACAAGTTGGAAAATATGATTACCCATATGAATCCTTTGGGGAAGTAAAAAAATTGCACTTGTTTCTGACTTTTGACATTATAAATAGGTTCATAGGTAGGTACTGAGCTATCTGCCTGAAGGCATTTATAAGCCTAGCCGGAATGTGTTGTTTTTCACCGCCCCCTCAGATTAGTTCCCTGTGCTGAAAGTGTTTTCTAAGATTCAAAATAAATATTTCAAATTCTGTTAAGGAAGAAAGATGGAAATGGATGCAATCTGACAAATGTGGTACCTTCACAAGCTGGGAAATGGCACTTGCAGGTATTGATCCTAAAACGTCTGCATTTAATTCAAGCTTGTAATCTGGTATCTCACAAGAAAATTCCAAAATGAAATAGATAAAATTCATGCAGCCCTTCTAATAGGTAAGTAGGCTATTGTATCGCCACAGACAAATCGGGCTTGTAGCACTGACCTTTATAAACAGACAACTGGTTTCCAACCTTGTCAAAGATTACAAATGAAAGCCTTTATAGGCTGCATGGTAATTGAATGCACTCATACACTGACCTTCACTAACCATTAAATGGTTATTTCTGCAGCTGTTTCAGCTTCTGCCATCTAATGCTTAAACCCGAACCTGCTTACCTTCTCACAAATTATACATACAAAACTTTGCTTCCTTGGACTCAAAACATAGATCCTTTAAAACAATGCCCTATTTGACAAAGAAAAAAGTGTTGCTGAGTTAGACATTAGTATCCCTACTTGAATTTTGTGAACAGTAACTGCAATTATCAAAATTAGGAGTGACAGTGGGGGAATATATCCTTAGTCAAAGGCTGTGGCACCTTAGACTATGTCTCTTCCCCAAAGGAAAGTGACCTTAAATTATTACATGTAGTTAGCAAGGGTGTGGGGGGCACCACCCCAACAAAATGCTTTAACAGTGCAACAGTGAGTTTTGTTGTTCACTGTTTTACTCCTCCTCCTCCTCATCATCATCATCATCATCATCATCATCATCATCACCATCACCATCAATCATCATCATCATCATTCATTATCATCATCATTCATCATCATCATTGTCATCATCATCATCATCACTGTCATCATCATCATCATCACTGTCATCATCATCATCATCATCATCATCACCATCACCATCATTCATCATTATCATCCATCATCATCATCATCATAATCATTGTCATCATCATCATCATCATCATCATCATTGTCATCATCATTATCATCATCATCACCATCACCATCATCATCATTCATCATTATCATCCATCATTCATCATCATCATCATCATTGTCATCATCATCATCATCATCATTGTCATCATCATCATCATCATCATCATCATCATCATGGTCATCATCATTATCATCATCATCATCATCACCATCACCATCATCATCATTCATCATTATCATCCATCATCATCATCATCATCATCACCATCATCATCACCATCATCATCATTCATCATTATCATCCATCATCATCACCATTACTATCACCATCATCATCATTCATCATTATCATCCATCATCATCATCATCAACGTCATCACCATCATCATCACCATCATCATCATCATCATTCATCATTATCAATCCCCTTTTCCCATTTTCTCCATGAGGTTGGGGTGTCATGTCAACTGTTGCCATCTCTCTCTCGATTCAATGCCACTCTCCTACCTTTTTCAACCATCATGTCTAACTGTTGCAGATCTTCTCTCACACAATTCATCCATCTCTTTGCTGGATGCCGCTGTTTTATCTTGCCTTCTTCCTATCTGTCCTAAATCTTCTTCACCGGACTGTCTTCTGCTTTTCTGAACAGGTGCTCAAACCACCATAATCTGTTCTCTTTGACCTTCTCTGCAAATGGAGATACTTTGACTTCTGTTCTTATGTCCTCATTTCTTCACCTGACCCACAGGGTGCATCCTACCACCCATCTCAGACACTTCATCTCCATCAACTGAGGCTTTCTCATCTGCTCTGCCTTTACTACCCAGGTTTCTGTACCATACAGTAGTACTGGTTGCACCACTGTTTTGTACACCTTACTTTTCAGCTTCTTTGGTATTCTTCTGTCATACACTACCCCTGACACCCTGTGTCAGTTGGCTGCAGTCCCTCTGTTTCTAGCTTTGACCTCCTCATTCAGACTTCCGTTATTCTCAACCACCACTCCCAGACACTTGAAGGTCTTAACCAGTACTACTATGTTACCTTTTATCTCAATTTTCTGCTTCTCCTGATTTGTTGCCATTACAACTGTCTTATGTTCTCAGTTTCATCCCATGTGCTTTCAATTTTGCATTCCATTCCCATATTCTAATTGGACCCCTCCAACAGTCACAAGATTACATACAAGAGTGGCCAACATGCAACTCAGATAGACTTCCTCCTCATATCAGAAGGCACCAGGTTAGAATCAGAGATTGCAAATTCATCCCCAGTAAAGCAGTCTGCCCACAGCATAAACCACACACACACACACACACACACACACACACACACACACACACACACACACACACACACACACACACACACACACACACATACACACACACACACACACACACACACACACACACACACACACACACACACACACACATAAAATGCCAAAAAATAAACATACAAGCATGCAAACAAAAATAAACTCCACTGGTTTTAAAAAAATATGCCTACTTACTCCACTGAATCTAGAAACAGGTCGGAAGACATTTCTGGGGTTTTTTCTTTTTTTTGGGGGGAGGGGTATAAAATTAATGAAGATAAACCAAAGGCTATAGCTATAAACTCTGTACCCACACATGGGCATATGCCCACATTTATGGGGACATGAAAAAATTGAACTATTCAGGAATATGGATTAAAAAAAGATTGGGTTATGGCAGATAAGGATATGTGAGAAGAGAAGTAAAGAAAAGGTAATACAAAAACTGAGCAATTGGAAGCTCTTCCCTGTGGATATGGAGAACAAGATAAAGCAATATTGAGAACAAGATACAAGCAGTAAAACTCAAACAGAGCAGACGTTGTGCATAATAATTAATAAGGAGTTGAATCATTTTATCTAGTAAGAGAAGAAGACAAGAGTCAAGTGGGATAAGTTGATCGTTTCAATAGAACAAAGCAGTTTAGGATTACCTGATTTGAATTTTGGAACTACACAGTTAAGAATATTATACGTAAAACAAGCAAAAGGCTACAATTCAAAGTGGAAAGAGATAATGATGAAGCAGGGGGTTAATTCAAGAAATAAGGAAATAGTGGGATTTTGGGTGGAGATCCTTAAGGAGAATAACAACAGTTATGCAGAATATATCTGTCAGGAATACAGGGCAAGCAAATGAGTGTAAATAAGGAAATTATTTATTATATTAATAAATTAGCAGAAAGTGCACTAAGAACTAAGACAGCATGGGAATGTAGAAAGGAGATTCTGCTGATAGGGATGACTGCTATTAGGGGTACAGAGAACAGGCAAAAGAGGACTGGAATTTACTGGAGAAAGCTCACGAAGGAACCAAGGTACTTGGAACAAATAATTAGACAGGGTAAGATAATAGAAAGGAAAAGGCCACAAAGACATTTGGACTGCAGGCTAGAGACTTCCTTCCCTATCAGTTGTTGATATCAGAGTACAGACAAAGAGAAAGGGCTAGGGGAGTCACCAGTGCGGTAGACTTTTTAGTTGAATCTAGAACAGAAGTTGCTTTTAAAAAAGGGATAATTAGTAGGGCATATAAAATGCTGAACAATAACTATAGGAATCAATCAGAAGAGGTCAGAAAATATTGGGAAGAGAGACTGGATAAGCAATTCACTAAAAAGTAATGAGAGGATATATGTATGACTCCCAAATTTGCAAAATAAAAAAGTCTATAAGATTTACGATTTTTACCTAGAAGTGTTTGCGTAGGCAATTTTATACCCCCAGCAGACTTCAAAGAATTTTTCTTTAGGTAGATGACAGATATTGGAGGTGTAATGGGGAAGAAAGAGGTACCTGGGAGCATATGTTTCCAGAGTGTAATATGTTGGCAGACTAAAAATTCCCTACAGAGTACTCTACCAGAAATACTGGGCAAGCAAATGAGTGTCTTCTTCTTCTTTCGGCTGTTCCCTTTAGGGGTCGCCACAGCAAATCAACTGTTTCCATTTCTTCCTGTCCTCTGCATCTTGCTCTGTCACACCAACCACCTGCATGTCCTCTCTCACCACATCCATAAACCTTATCATAGGCCTTCCTCTTTTCCTGTTACCTGGCAGCTTCATCCTTAGCATCTTTTTCCCAATATACTCTGCATCCCTCCTCAGCACATGTCCAAACCAACGTAATCTTGCCTCTCTGGCTTTGTCTCCACACCTTCCAACCTGGGCTGACCCTCTAATATACTTATTCCTAATCCTGTCCATCCTCGTCACACCCAGTGCAAATCTTAACATCTTCAACTCTACAAGCAAATGAGTGTAACTAAGTAAATTATTTATTTATTTGTTTATTTATTTATTTATTTTTGAGCTGGAACACGCGATCTGAATTGCCTAGACATAGTCATACCTTGCTAACTTTAATTCTGGTGGCTGCCAAAAAAAGCAGTTACTAGAAAATGGAAATCAAAGTCTAAACCAACTGTACTAGAAGTAGTGAATATAGTAACAGAGATAAAAGAACAGGAAGTGGGATCTTTAGAAAAGGTAGGAGTAAATTACATAGAAAAAAATGGAAATTGTGGGAACAACACATACAGAAGAATGTTTTGGAGGAGAAATGAGTTTTAAGAGAAGTTACTGTCTGCAATAACAGACTGCTAGAGGACTTCATCAATTCCTTCTTTAGTGCGTATACCATGAATGCCAAATTTTCAGAAATAATAACAAAATAAGTGTAAGCCATACATGGAAAATTTAATTACACAACATCCCAGTTTTTATCGAGGTTCAGGTTAATTCTCATTACAGGCTTACAGGCCTGTACAAAAATTCATTCAGTGGCACTCAGTAATCTGTTCCCTGCAGTTCACCCTTTTCTTGTTCCAACAGGTAGCATAATATTACTTGCATGAAAGTAATCCACATCAAATGCATATCACTGGAAATATTAAAAAAAGCACATGACATTCTTCTTTTTACATACAGTGCAATGTTTTCCTTAATCTCTCAGCCTTTTAGCCTGTCTGTGTAGGGTGGATGTCTGAGGCCCTGGATTCTCTGGGTGAGGAACCTCTGTGGTCTCTCCAGCTGCTGCATGTGCTTTGTGAGGAATATGCAGAAAGGGGCATTGTACTCAATAATGGGTCTTATAAGGGAAGAATACAGGGATGTTATGACCATCTTGTCCCTGGATGAGATACCCTTACTAATGAGGTGGGCCATGTGGAAAGCTTTCCGTACAATGGAGGAAATATGGTAGTCAAACGTTAGTTTGTTATCAACCTGGATGCCCAAGTCCCTCATGAGTAACTGCGTGCTTAGTACCTTATTACCAATGTGACAATTTGTGGGGACATCATTCTCCCCAAAAGGGATGATGATGTATTTTTGGCATTCAGTTTGAGACCATGTTTCTGGCAACAGTCATTTGTTTGGGTGAGACCCTCTTAGAGGTTGTCCACATCACTAGAGGAATTGATGACAGCACCCAGCTTGCAGTCATCTGAAAACTTGGTCAGCCATCGCCCACTAGATTTGGCCTACACCTCTGGGAAGTATATCCCAAACAGCAGAGGCCCCAAGACCGATCCCTGGGGTACACAGCTTGCTACAGGTCTACTGCTTGAGGTGGCTTCCCCTATTTTGACTACGTGGGTTCTATCAGTGAGTCAGTTTGCTACCCTTCTAGTAACATGTGGATTGATGCCTAGTTGAGAGAGTTTATCTATTATACCTGAGTGGGGAATAGAAGGCCTTGGACAGGTCAAGGTAGGTGGTGTGCACCATCTTCCCCTCTTCTATGGCCTTGGTAACTGTCTCAAAGAAGTCGATCAAATTTAAAAGGTATGACCTCCACTTGCAAAACCAACCTGTGTGGGATCAAGTGTCTGGTGGTTGCCAGTGTCCTTGTTAATGAGGTCCATGATAATCTGCTCCATGGCCTTGCAGATCAGGCTAGTTAGGCTGATGGGTCTATAATTTCCTGGATCAGTGGATGCGTCACCTTTTTGCAAAGGGATGACAGTAGCTGTCCTACACTCGGCTGGGACAAAGCCAGGCTTTGGTTGAATAGGGTGCCTAAAGGTGCTGCCAGTTCCTGCCTGAATTCATATAGGATGCAGCTCGGGATGTTATCAGATCCCATGGAGGATGTATTTTTTTGCCTTTGAGAGGCAATGATGACTTGTTCCCTAGAGATAAGGGGGGGGCAGGTACTGGGGATGTCCTGTTTTACTGATGGGGGGACAGAGGAGTGAAATTTTCACTGAACCTGTCAGCCAGCAGATTGGCTATATCTACAGGGTCTGTGTATGTGCTGTCCTTGACCACCAATTCTGAGCAGATCTGGGTGCTTCCCTTGAGATTGCTGACATATGTAAAGAAAGCCTTATGATTGTCTTAAGTAAATGTGGCCAGTTTGGACTCAAAGTTTGCTTTGGAGGATTTCACTAGTGCTCTTATTTGTTTGTTCAGACTAAGGAGAGATTGCTTCCAATTAGACACCTGCTCCTTCTTGGTCCTGGACAGCAATCTTTTCCTTTTATTATAGAGTCTATTTATTAGTGCCGCGGTGGTACAGCGGTAGCGTTGTTGCCTCACAGCAAGAGGTTCTCTTGTTCAATTCTCGACTAGAGTGCCTTCTGTGTGGAGTCTGCATGTCCTCTCCATGGTCGCGTGGCCTCCGAAAGACATGCGTGAATGGGCGTGCCTTCGCTGAAGGTTGGGCATTGGGCTGGCAACTCGGCACCATAAAAATCTACTGCCAATCATTAGCAGACCAGAGTTCCACTGTGACGACCCCTAACCGGGAAAAGCCGAAAAGACAAACAACAACATAGAGTTTATTTATTGTAGATGCCCACCAGACAGGTTTACTCTTCCTTGAGGAGGATGATTTCATCCTGTCTGATACTCCTGATTAAATGCAGCTATATAAATGCTCATATAGTGCTTTGATGTAGGTTTTGACATATGTGCCAGTTCCTGTGAAGGGGGAGGGGGCTGTGAAGCGGTTTACACCTTCCCTCAAGAGGTTGTAATCAGCTTTGGAAAGTTTTTTGTATAACAGGCTTTGTATTTTACTGTTGTAAAAATTTGTTGTATTCTGGCAAATCAGCGAGAGCTGCCATTACTAAGTGATGACACACATTTCTATTTCAGACTTAACAGCCTTCAAAAGAACATTCTGATACACAGACTACTATCCAACCAACCTTCTTAGTATATAAAGGCAATTTCTTTTTCTGACTTGATCCTTTGTCTCTCATTATTTTTTATCTTTCTCCTTGATTCTTTAGCTAATATGTTGAGAGGAATTTGTTGGCAGTGAGTGGCACACTATATATAGACAGCAGTGAGCTGAGAAGAAAATTCCTGTGTGTTAATTTTTTATTCATTTATTTCAGCACAATCAAACATCTGACATCTACAGTCACACTCATATAAGAGGCTACAACTGATGAGTATATCGGAATATGTGCACGTGTGTGTGTGTGTGTGTGTGTGTGTGTGTGTGTGTGTGTGTGTGTGTGTGTGTGTGTGTGTGTGTGTGTGTGTGTGTTTGTATGCATGTATGTTTGCAGGGTGAGTAGATGCTCTCAGCTATGTTTGGTTTTGCACAATGACTGATGTTTTTGTCTCATATTTTGCCAGTTTCTTATAACGTTTTTTTTCTGGCAAATCATTGAGAAAGTACAGTTGTGTACACTTACCATAAATGTAGATGTTCAAGTGTATTCACTGTTGCAGTCATCACCTGTGGGTTATCCCTGCTGTGGTAGCCCTCGGCCAGCCCGAATACCAGACTCAGTGTTCTTCTGTGTTGGCTGCTGTTGCCTGTAATCTGACGTCAGGTCGTCAGTGCTATAAAGCAAGGCAGCCGATGCCATTACATCAGTTTTTCTTGGCCTAACCCATCAGAAGCACAAGAAAATATGGTAAAGTGATCCTGGTGGCTAAAAGCCACCGTGGGAAGCTTATGTCCCTCTAGGAAAAGAGAATATAAGGGGGAAGGAGGGAGGGAAACCAGGACTGCAACAGTGAATCCACTTGAACATCTACATTTATGGTAAGTGTACACAACTATACTATGTTCTTCGTGTTTCACTGTTGCCGGTATCACCTGTGTAAGGATTCCCAAAGCTGAGGAGAGGGGTGGAAGGATAAGTTAGAGTCCTAGGCATGGGTCAGCAAGCCCTGCAGAACTGTAGAGGCAAACTCTGCCCTAGCCTTAGAGAAAAGCGGTAGGTGGTAATGCTTTGTAAAGGTATGGACAGAGGTCCAGGTGGCAGCTTCCAAGATGTCCCTGGTGGGAACTCCTCTGAGGAATGCTGTGGAAGTGGAGGCTTCCCTAGTGGAATGGGTACGAATAGACTTAGGAGGTGGTTTCCCATGTAGTCTGTAGCAGAAATGGATACAGTGTGACAGCCATTTGGAAATGGTTTGCTTGGAAATGGGCTTCCCCTCTGCCCCTGGGGCAAAGCTGACAAGAAGCTGGTCCTTTTTTTCTGAAGGGTTTAGTACAGTCCAGGTAGTATCTGAGTTGTCTGTGCATGCCTAGTGAGTGCAGAATTCTTTCCCCCTTGTTTTGAGGGCTAGGAAAGAAGGTGTGTAGATGTAAGGCCTGGTTGAGGGTCACATCAGATACCACCTTGGGCATAAAGGAGGGGTTAGTCCTCAGGGAGACCCTGTTTGCATGGAAAATGATGAAGGGCTCAACGGCCATGAGTGCCTGAAGTTCTGAAACCCTTCTGGCTGAGGTGATAGCTAGTAGGAAATCAGTCTTCCAGGAGAGGTATCTCAATTCTGCTGAATCAGCAGGTTCGAATGGTGGTAAGGTTAGTTTTCTAAAACATAATTCAAGTCCCAGGCTGGTGTGGGTAGCCTTCTGGGAGGTCTGATATTAGAAGCCCCTCTGAGGAATTGTTTAATCAAAGGATGTGAGAAGAGGGACTGGTCTGAATTGAAATGAGCTGAAATGGCTGAAGCATGGATTTTAATAGAAGAGAAGGAGAGGCCACTATTGAGTAACTCGGCTAGGTAGTCCAGGATAAGAGGGGTGGAAGGTTGTGAGGTACTGCCCCCTCTGGACTGGCTCAAGGAGCAGAATCTTTTCCATTTTCCTGCATAAGATTTTCTGGTGCTGGGCCTTCTGGCCTCTGTGATAATGTCTAGGATCTGTTTGCTTAAAAGGAACCCCTTGTTTGCTTTTAAAGTATTAGCCATGCTGACAGTTTGAGATTCTGCAAATCTGGGTGTAGCATCCCCCCCCCCCACCTGAGTTAAGAGGTCTGAGATGAGAGAAGCTGCCTGGGAGGCTGTGATATCAGGCTGTGCAGTAAGGGTTACCAATGCTGTCCACACTAGGTGGTGATACTCTCTGGTACAGAATTTTTTCAGCTGGTGGTTGAGGTGCAAAGCAAAGAGATCCACCTCCGGAGTTCCCCACTCCTGAATGACTTGCAAAAAGATATTTCTGTGGAGCTGCCATTTGTGGGGGTCCAGTACATTTCTGCTTAGGTGGTCTGCAAGGGTGTTGTTGACCCCTGGTAGGTATTGGGCAGTTAGGTGTAAACCTATGGAGAAGGCTGTCAGCCAGAGGTTCATAGCTAGCCTGCACACAGGGTAAGACTGGGTCCCTCCCTGTTTGTTGCTATACCACATTACTATGGTGTTGTCTGTTTTGATAAGGAGAACCCCTGGTCTGAGATGGGGTTTGAAGGATGTCAGAGGCTTTTGTACTGCCATCGCTTCATTCTGATTGATGTGTCAGGAAAGGTCCTGGGCATCCCAAAGACATTGGGTGCACCTGCCTGCTAGGTGAGTGCCCCAAGCAATGTCTGTGGCATCAGTGGTGATGGTGTCTGGCCGGTAGGACAGAGGATGAAGGGAAGACCCTTGTTCTTGGCAGAGGCCCCTACCCACCAGAGAAACTCGCACCATATACAGGGGATCAGAGGGAGAGAGGTCTCTACAGGCTGAGAGTGCTAACACCAAAGGTTCTTTAGATACCACTGAGGTTTCCTCATGTGAAGCCTGGCCAGAGTAATTAGAAGGATGCAAGATGCCATGTACCCAAAGGCTTGCAGGAACTTCCTCGCAATGAGCTGACTTCTGGAAGCCAGCTGGGTAAAGTAGAGAGGCAGGAAGCTCTGCTTTTCTGGGAATAGGAAGGCCATTTTGGATGTTGTGTTCAGCAGGGCTCCCAAGAAAATGATCTTCCTGGAGGGTGTCTGCTTTGATTTCTTCTCGTTGATGGTGAACCCTAGGGAAGTTAGGAGGGTTTTGACAAAGAGGAGGTCCTGCAGCAGCTTTTCTTTGCACTCTGCCTGAATGAGGCAGTCATGCAGATAAGGGCAAATCTGTATATTTCTCTGTCTGCAAAATGCTACAGCCGGGGCTAAGCATTTGGTGAATACTCTGGGTGCAGTAGATAAGCCAAAGGGTAGTGCAGAGAACTGAAAGTTGTGAGCCTGCACTGAAGTGTCGGAATTTCCTGCAGGATTCCCTTATGGGGATGTGGAGGTAGGCAACTTTTAGGTCTAGGGTCACTAGCCAGGCATTTTTTTGTCAGCATAGGCAGCAGCTGCTGCAAGGTTGGCATTTTGAATTTGGGGACAACCAGGGAGGTGTTCAGAATGGATAGATACAGAATGGGGTGCCAAGTACCTTTTTTTCTAGGAACAAGGAATAGTCTGGAATAAAAGCCTTTGCCTGTTTGATCTGAGGGGACATGTTCTACTGCCCCCTGGGATATGAGAGTTTGGACCTGTTTCAATGCCTCTGCCCACTGATTTGGAAGTACGTTTGGGCACCCTCTTGGAAATGGGAGTTCGTTGAAAGAGAATTTGAATCCCTGAAAAATTATCTTTAAGACCCATTGGTCCTTTGTTACAGAAAGCCAATTTTCTTTGCAGAGGGAGAGCCTTCCTCCTAGCTTTTGGTGACTGAAAGGAGGGCAGAGTCGGGAGAAGGAGTCATTGAGAATTTTTGCCATAGAAGGGTGGCTTAGAACTCCCTGCCTTTGGGGTGGAAGTGGTCCACTGTTTGGTTCTCTGCTGCCCCTGGGATAGGGTCCTGGGTGGTCTGTCCCTACGGGGCTTACTGTGGCCCTGTCTGCTAGGTGCAGGGAAGGACCAGTGCTTAGAGGGAAAGTTTCTGCTGAACCTGGGAGGTTGAACCTGAAAGAAATCTTTTACTGTTTGCATATATTTTGCTTTGTCTTCCATCTTTTTAAGCACCTCATCTGCTTTTACTCCAAACAAACGGTCCTTATCCAGGGGTGCATCAATTTATTTTAAACTTGACATGATCAGGGAGAGGTTGTTCCTTCAACCATGCATGTCTCCTAATGACAGATCCTGACACTGCTGCCCTGCTTGACGCTTCTAGGGCATCATATCCACAGTGTAATGAGTGTCTGGCCTCTTGGCAAGTAGAGTGCAGTAAATCTGCTAGCTCTTTTGAATTGGCACAGTCAGGAAAGGTTGAAATCTTTTGTTTTAATAATTCCAAACTGTGTTGTTGATATTTTAACATATGGAACTGACAGTTGAGTGCTCTGATAGCTAAGGCTGCAGAGGTGTATACTTTTTTACCCCATCTGTCCAGAGCTCTGGAATCCTTGTCAGAAGGAATAGGATTCTTAGCAGAACTAGTCGTAGCTCCTTTAGGTCCCTGTGTAATGACCTCTGGGTCTACAGCAGGATTTCTGTACAGGTATTTGTGAGAATCCGGTACTCTGTAATACTTGTCAAGTTTACTAGGAACAGGTGGGAGGGCGTCACGGGCTAAGCTGGATTCATGAAAAACATCATCCACCACTTCTAAAATGGGGGTGGGGGGCGGCCACGGGTCTGTGCTGGGGCAGGTCCAGAAACTCTCTAAGTCTTTTCTTAGACTGAGGGAAGTCCTGAGATTCCCACTGGAAATGTTCCCTGAGGGTGTGAAGGGTTTCCCCAAAGGAAAGGTCTTCTGGTGGGGAGGTAGAAGGAATGGATTCCTCTGCATCTGAATCCTCATAAGCAGTCAGAGGTTGTTGTTCCTCTTCAAAATCTGAATAATCAGATTCCTCAGAATTCTATTCTGTCATAATTTCTGGAGAAGGGTGTTTTTTCCTTTTAGAAGTTGTGGCCTGGCTACCCCTGATAAGGGAGATGAGGTCCTCCGCCATTTTAAGCATTTGTGCTTGGGGTGGCGGAGCAGGAGCAAGATGGTGGCTAGAGGCAGATTTTCTAGGACTGGCCTGGCTTCTAGGCCTAGGAGTATCCAGCAATCTGAGAGAAATGGTAGTCGGATGAGTAGATGTCATTTTTTGTCTAGATTCGGTAGTGCAAGAGGCCTCCTCGGAAGCCGGTGTCTGTGTTGCAGCTCTGGACCCAACCAAGGCAGAGACAGCCAAAGGCTCAGAAGATGAATAAGATTTCTGCGGCATACCGGACACTAAAAGGGTCTTAGTAGAGACCTGCATAGATATCAAATTGGGCATCAGGGGCTGCAAAAGCACCTCAATGAATTCTGGAGAACTGACGACCTGCGTATCGGTAGAGTTGTCAGAAGGCTTAGCCTTGTGTGGTCTGTCTCTATCTTTATCTCTGCATTTTTTTGGAATGACCACGGATTGTTGGCTGATGGATGCCACTTCGGAATGCAAGGACAGAAGATGAAAATACCTGTCTACAATAAGAGCTCTATGGCAAATGGTTCTTGCATTAAAGAGGGCACAGAAATGGCAACGAAGGACGTTGTGTTCTGGGCCTAAACAAGTGACGCAGTATGAATGGAAGTCTCGGTGTGGGATCTGCTTTCCACAGGCGAGACAATTGTTAACTTTTTCAGACATTGGTTAGTGCAAGAAAAAAGGATCCCCAATGGGGTACTTAGCTTTAGATGTTTTCAGCTGAAATTCAAACTCTGGTAGCGACCGACCGGCAGACTTCTGAAAGTACAGTTTTGTACCTACCATAAATGTAGATGTCCGATAGGTATGCATCTGCAGTCATAACATATGGGTTGTCCTGCCTCAGGCAGCCCTTCGGTCGGCCGGATTCCAAAGTCTGGGTCTGGCCTCGGCTGATGTCGCACTTTCCCCGACGTCACAACTCCTGGTGTATAAAGGCATCAGCCGACGCCATTTTCCTCAGTGTTTCTTGCCCCAGATGCCAGATGCCCTCTAGGAAGGCTAAATTTGGATAATGCTGGAAAGTTCCAAACAGTAGCAAATTATATACATATATATATATATACATATGCAAACAAACAAATACACCATAATAGATTCCCCCAGTTAGCTGAAAGAGGGGTAAGCACCCTAGGAAAACCACAGAGGGGAAGGAGGGTGGGTAATCCTGACTGCAGATGCATACCTATCGGACATCTACATTTATGGTAGGTACAAAACTGTACTATGTCCTTCAAGGATGCATCTGCAGTCATAACATATGGGTAGAATACCATAGCCAAACTGGGGGAGGAGGTACTAAGAGAAGGATGGTGTAGATAAAATCCCCTGCAGAACTGCAGTTGCAAACCCTGCTCGGGATCTGGAGTATAAAGGTAGATTGTAATGCTTGGCAAATGTATGCATGGAGCTCCAAGTAGCAGCTTCTAAAATGTCCTTGGTAGCCACCCCTCGTAGGAAAGCTGTAGTGGTGGCTGTGGCCCTTGTGGAATGAGGCCTGATATTTTCAGGAGCTGTCTTTCCATGAAAGGAGTAGCAAAAATGAATGCAATTTCCTATCCATTTAGAAATTGTCTGTTTGGAAATTGCTCTTCCTTACACCCCAGTTGCATATGCTACAAAAAGTTGGTCAGTTTTTCTGTTGGTCTTAGTTCTGTCCAGATAGTAGCGTAGCTGTCTGTGTATATCCAAGGTGTGCAACAGTTTTCCCTTTGTTCTGTGGGTTAGGGAAGAAAGTAAGCAAATGAATAGCTTGGTTCAAGGATACCCTGGATACCACCTTTGGCATGAAAGTAGGATTGGTTCTCAGTGACACTCTATCCTGGTGGAAAATAAGAAAAGGCTGCACTGCCATTAATGCCTGTAACTCGGATACTCTTCTTGCTGAAGTGATTGCCAGAAGAAAAGCAGTTTTCCAAGATAGAAACTGTAGGTCTGCTGATGCTGCTGGTTCAAAAGGAGGTAGTGTTAATTTCTCCAGCACGAAATTGAGATCCCATGCAGATAGAGGGGGTCTCCTTGGAGGTTTAACATTTTTGATCCCTCTCAAAAATTGTCTGAGCAGAGGGTGAGAGAAGATAGGTGGATCCATATTGTATTCTGCTGAAACTGCTGAAGCATGAATCTTAATGGAGGAATAAGACAGGCCATTGTGGAACAATTCTGCTAAATACTCTAGAATGTGTGCTAGGTTTGCCACTGAAGCATCTGTGCCCTTTGATGTGCTCCAAATGAGGAATCTTTTCCATTTAGCTGAGTATGTCTTCCTTGTGGAAGGTCTGCGAGCCTCCAGGATGATGTCCTTCACTCTCTGAGATAAAACAGTTTGGTTTGGTTTTAAGGAATTTTTCAGGCAGTTAGTTTCAATGTTGTCAAGTTTGGATGCAGGGTCTTGAAATTGTTCTGCGTTAGAAGAAGAGGCCACAGGGGAAAAGGCCATGAGTTCGCCTGAGACATGTTTCTGAGTAGCGGATACCAGTGTTGCCTTGGCCAGTCTGGAGCTATTAGTATCACCTTTGGCTGTTCCTCCCTGATTTTCAGTAGAACCTTGTACATCAATGGGAGAGGTGGAAAGGCATATACTGTTAGTGCATTCCAGCTGAAAGAGAGAGAGTCCACCCTCCAGGCTTGTGGGTGGTATGTCCTTGAGCAGAATTTTTTCAGTTGGTGGTTGAGTGGGGAGGCGAACAGATCTATCTCTGGCATTCCCCATTTCTTTGTTATGAGTTTGAAGATGTCTGGATGCAGCATCCATTTGTGTGCATCCGTGGTAGTTCTGCTTAAACTGTCTGCTAGTGAATTTTCTTTTCCTGGTACGAATTTGGCCTGTAGCTGGATATTGAGATTCAGGCATAGGTTCCACAGATTCATTGCCATCCGGCATAGAGGGTAGGAATGTGTGCCTCCCTGTTTGTTTATGTACCACATGACCGTGGTGTTGTCTGTCCTTATTAACAGATGTCCTTGCTGGAGGAATGGTTTGAATGCCTCGATTGCATGCCTCACTGCCAGCATTTCCTTTTGGTTTACGTGCATGCTTAGCTGCCCTTGAGGCCATAGGCCTTGGATGCATTTGTCCTCCATGTGTGCTCCCCATCCTAGGTCTGAGGCGTCCGTGGTGATGGTCTGCCTTGGTTTTGGTTTGTTGAAAGGCAACCCTTTGTTGGACTGGCAGGCCTGAGCCCACCACAGGAATTCCTTTTGAAGGCATGGAATGATTGGTATCATGGTTTCTAGACTGTGACTGTGTTGAGACCATACATTCCTTAGGTACCATTGCAATTTTCTCATATGCAGTCTGGCATGAGGAATTAAGATTATGCAGGATGCCATGTAACCCAGGGCCTGCAGGACTTTCCTTGTAGTAAGCTGAGTTTGTCTTGTTAAAATCATGAAATAATCTGGAAGTTATTTTTGTTTTTCTTCTGTGAGAAAAGCCATCTGAGTGACTGTGTCCAGATCCGCACCCAAAAAGGTTATCCTTTGGGATGGCACTAGTCTTGACTTTTGGATGTTGACTGTGTATCCCAAGGCCTGTAGCAGGAATATGACATAGTCCAGGTCCTTTAATAACTTTTTCTTGTTGTTTGCTTGTATTAGGCAGTCGTCCAGGTATGGATAAATTTGAATTCCCTGAAGTCTGCAATGTGCAATTACTGATGCCAGGCATTTCGTGAATACTCTGGGCGCAGTAGATAAGCCAAAGGGCAATGCTGAGAATTGATAATGCTCTGATCCTGCAAGAAATCTGAGGTGTCTTCTGCAATCTGGTCGTATAGGGACGTGTAGGTATGCCTCCTTGAGATCTAGAGTCACCAGCCAAGACTCCTTGCCCAGCATGGGAAGAAGTTGCTGTAGGGTCAGCATTTTGAATTTTGGCACAATGAGGTAAGTGTTGAATGCGGACAGGTCGAGAATAGGCCTCCATTGGTTTTCTTTTCTTGGTACCAGGAATAATCTTGAGTAAAATCCTTGGCCTTGTTCTGTAGATGGTACCCTTTCTATAGCTTTCATTTGAAAAAGTTTGCTGATTTGTCTTGAAGCCTCTGCCTTCTGGTTTGGTGGAAGGTTTGGCATTCCGCCCCTTTTTGGCAAAGTGTGGAAGTAAAACCTGTATCCTTTGTCTATTGTTTGCAATGTCCATGTATCCTTTGTAATGCAATGCCAGTTTCTGGAGAATAGAGTCAGCTTTCCACCCAAGGGAGCTTCCAGTTGATCCCTGGTAGGCGGCATCAGAGTCAAGTCATTGGGTCTGTCCTGTGGTAGTGGCTGCAGTTGTAGCTGTGGCACTACCCCTCTGGTTGGCAGACTGCCACTGACGGCCCCTGTAGGCACCTCTGGATTGACCTCTGCCTCTAGGGCGTCTGTTCCTGCCCCTCTGTGCTCTGGAGGTGTCTGGAAAGGACCAATTCTTTGTAGGCCAGTTTCTGCTGAACCTCGGAGGTTGGACCTGCAGGAATTCCTTTACTGTTTGCACAGATTTTGCTTTTTCTTCCACCTTCTTTAGAATCTCCTGTGCAGGGGAGCCAAATAAACTTTGTTTCTCCATTGGAGCATCGAGGAGTTTAGCCTTGACATGGTCTGGCAAAGATTGCTCCTTCAGCCAGGCATGCCTACGAATTACTGCCCCAGTCATAGCTGATCTAAATTAAACCTCCAGTGCATCATAGCCACATTTTAAAAAATGATTACTGACCTGCTGAGAGTTGTGTACCAAATCCTGAAGGGATATACGGTCTAAAGGTTCAGGAGAAGAAAGCTTCTTATTCAGCTGATCTAACAAAAATTATTGGTACTGTATCATATGGAATTGACAGTTTAATGCTCTGGCAGAAAGAGTAGCAGATGTATATACCTTTTTTCCCCATCTCTCTAGTGCTCTAGACTCTCTTTCAGAGGGAAGGGGATTCTTGGCAGTAGCAGCTGCAACCCCTTTAGGGCCCTGAGAAATAGTTTCTGGGTCTGCAGCATGGGCTTTATACAGGTGAAAATGAGAATCCGGGACCCTGTAATATCTGTCAGGTTTGGCAGGGGCCGGGGGAAGAGAATCAGGTGCAGTACTGACATCATTGTACACATCATCAATTATGGTCAGAACAGGAGGTATGGCTAAGGGCCTATGCTGAGGCAAATGTAAAAAGGTCCTTAATCTTTTTCTAGAATCAGAGAAATCCTGACCCTGCCATTGAAAGTGCTCTCTCATGGAGTGTAAAGTCTCCCCAAAGGAAAATTCTTCTGGTGGGGAGGCGGAAGGAATAGAATCTTCTGCATCTGAATCCTCATAAGGAGAGTAGGCCCCTTCCTGATGGTCTGACAAATCAGATCCACCGAAGAGTAATCTGAGGAAAGAGGTTCAGAGGGATCAGTCCTGGGCCTTTTGTCTGGAGGAGGTTGGGAGGCCCTGTCTGGGTGAGGTTGGGAACCCCTAATTAAGGAAATGAGATCGTCAGCAAGACTGAGGATCTGAGAACTGGAGGAAGGCCTCTGGGAAGGTGATTTGGCAGGCAAATTTTTTGAAAGCTTGGCAGCTTTTGCCCTGGAGAAGGCCTTGATAGACATAGAAGCTGGAGGCCTAGCTGCCCCACGTGCAGGAGTAGAAATGTCCAAAGGAATGGTGTCGGACAATTCTTGAGCACTAGCTTTGGTAGGGAATTCTGAGGCAGACTCGGCCGGGGCCTCTCTGGCCTCGGTGGTCGGAGGTATGGTTTCGGTAGTAGCAATAACCGAGGACTCGGTTTCAGCCGAAACCGAGACACTCGCGGTAGGTCTAGCCGTGGATTCAGCCGAAACCACGGGCCACGAGTGTCGGTCCTTTTCCTTGCGTTTTTTGGCCATATGTGAAGTCGGAGTCTCCGACGGCATTTTATAAGCAAAAGCGGTACCAAAAAATTCCTCTGCAAACTCCGACCGACGTCTAAGAGTCCGTCGGTTGAAGGAGGCACAGGCTAAACAAGCTGATACGTCGTGGTCTGGGCCTAAGCAAGGAAGGCAGTAAGAATGGTAATCCTTATGAGGTATTTGTTTCCCACAAGTTAAGCAATTATTTACTTTGTCTGACATCGGCTGAGGCAAGAAAGAGTCCCCAATGGGGTACTTAGCTTTTTTCAAAGTTTTCTGTAGCTGAAATCTCTGGATCTGACCGACCGGCACTTGCGAACAGCTTTTGCTTCGGGCACCGCGCGGCAAGAAAGACTGAGGAAAACGGCGTTGGCTGATGCCTTTATACCCCAGGAGTTGTGACGTCGGGGAAAGTGCGACATCAGCCGAGGCCAGACCCAGACTTTGGAATCCGGCCGACCGAAGGGCTGCCTGAGGCAGGACAACCCATATGTTATGACTGCAGATGCATCCTTGAAGGACATCTGCTTCTGCTACGGGCTCCAAGGCAAGAAAGACTGATGTAATGGCATTGGCTTCCTTGCTTTATAGCACTGACAACCTGATGTCAGACTGCAGGTGACAGCAGCTGATGCAGAAAAACATTGACTCTGGTATTCAGGCCAGCCGAGGGCTACCACAGCAGGGATAACCCACACATAATGACTGCAACAGTGAAACACAAAGAACATCTGTAGTTAATTAATAATGATGAAAGAAGTTTGAGTTTCAAATATAATAGCCTTCAAATTGCATGCAAATGCAAAGCCTGTCATACTAGCAAGTTTCTACATATATAAAGGCAATACCTATCTCTGATTTGTCTCCTTTTGTTCATCATTATTTTTTTAGCTTTCTTCTTGATTCTTGAGCTAAGAGGGTGCGACATGGGGGGAGTGCATTAGGTTACACAATGTAGTCTGGCAGCAATGAGATGAAGGAGATAAATTTCTAAGTGGTAGTTATTTATGTATATATTCAGTAGTTTTATTGCAGTCAAACATCTAAGGTGTATAGCTTCAGTCATACAACTTACTGTAGTTGATGTTCACATCCATGTACATGTGCATGTGGATAAAGGCTGTTGAAATTACAATACATAACACTGGCTTTAATTGTTAGGTGCAAAGTCTGTCTGTGGTTGAAAGTGAATGACACTGCTGTCATTTGTTCAAGTTAAGCAGTCATTATTCTAGATTAGCTGAAGTAGTGTACATTTGTGTGAAGCCAGCTGAAATACTTCACTGTTTCTACTTTTAACACAAATAGAAATCTGAGGTGTACAGTCTATAAAGTAGCTGTAACCGATGAGTATGGTGATTATCTGTGATAAAAATGACTGTGAATGTGTGGTGGAGGGGTTACAGTGTCTTTTAAAACTACCAAGTTGAACATATTTTTTTTCACTATCGATTACACTTAGACATCAGCACTCTACTCAGAAAGTTGCTGTCTCTTGCAGTCTGGGCAGGATGTGTGTGAGAGCACTAACAAATTGTCATGTTCCCCATATCACCAAAAGCTGTCCTTGCTGAGTGCACTCAGATATCTGGGTTGTATATATACAGTGAGGTGGTTATGGCAAGGTATATGCTGAAGCAATCTGTAGATGAGAGTGAGAGACCCATCTGTTATTCCATCACAGGTAAAAGGTCATTGACCTGCTGTAACAGACTGCCAGTTGCTTCCTGCAGCCACCCCATTGCTTTGAAGTCACCACTCAACACAGATAACAGCAATATTTAAAATCTGTCCCTAATTTTGTTACTTTGAACCCCCATCCCCAATTATTCGTGACTTTGTCCAGAATTCTTAAAGTAAGATGCTGGGAGGTATGCTGCTATGCAACTTTTTTACTGTAACAGAATTTGGCACTATCCTCCACAAATATAAACTGAATGGTTGTAATTAATAAATGTGAAACTGCATTTAAAGGAATTAAACATTGTTTTCAGGTTAACAAATCTAATTAATACAAACATTATGCATCCATTATAGTTCAAACTTTATTAGAAATGCAAAGCTAGATCATGTTATTTATACATGTAAAAATGTAATAAATACATTAGTCATGCTGATAATTGATCTGCTGAATACATGTGAAAGTGAAGCAATATACTTTCAGTGCCAAACATTTTACATTCCATTTCTAGGAAACTTTAGAAATCCAGTAGGCTTTTAAATGTATTATCTAATTCTCACCATTTATTTCAGCCCAAAAACTGTACTATTTACATAAAGCTAATCAATGTTTTCAAATAAACCTGAATTTCACAATCATTTGTCAATAATAGCATGGACTGGAACTGAACTGCAGCAATCGTGACTAAAGCTTTGCTGGCCTGCCCTTAAACCCACATGCAAACACTTCCCCTAAATGTATCTATAATCATGTAAATATATGAGGACAATTTATATTTTCTCTAACTAGCTGCTACTGCAAATACATATGATTAATTGTTTCATTTCAGCATCAATCTGCTCTTAAGGCACATATGTATGATGCAGGAAAACTTTTCATTATTTATTATTATTATTTTACATAAAATAATATCATCCAGTGACAGTTGGTCAGTACATTAGCAGTGAAGTGACCATTTATACTGACAGCTTATATTATTTTGGGAAAGTAAACTGAAACAGTAAGGCAGTGCTTCCAGACTGAAAAATTCTGCAAAGCAACAATGTGTTAGTCACTGTATACTTAAACTGTTACAATGTTGCTCATCTACAAAGTAGCAATGGTTGTACTAATGCTCCATTAGCAAAGCAGCAACAAAGTTGCCATGTGAAACACTATAAGGTATTTAACACCTAGATCTTCTAAGCAGCACGATTAATGTCATACAGAAGAGGAAAGAACAAGAAGGGATAAGTACACTTATCCACCACCCGTAAATCTTCAGTAACAAAACACTTCAGTGCACTGAAGAATTTTAATCTTAGTTTCTGCTTACTAACTGCCTCGTACTTCTACATGCTATTAGCTATACATTTTTAACCACTATTATTGGAGTGTTGCGTCAGTGTAAGCCAACAATCATCAATGCTGTATGCCTCTTGGCTTCAAAACTAACTTGCTATGAAATCCAGATATTCTGCCAACTTTGAATTACCATGATCCACTCCACTGGCTAAACGGTCATTAAACTAAATCAAGTTATTGCAACATGCTGACCTGCGCAATATAAACTACGTGAAATGTTGCTATCAGCTTCCTTAAGATGTTTAAAAATGAACTTCCATATAACTGGGGTCAAGCTTACTGGCTTCCCATGTTTCTTACCCTGCTTTGACTTCCCTTTATTTATTGTGACTGGCATTGCCTCTTTTCAATTTATAGGGAACTTGCATACTTGAAAAGACAAGCTACATAATCTTTTCATAGTGTAACATAAAATTGTCTTTGGAGGAAAATCCTCAACTTTCTTAACATTATTAATCATGAATCATTTTAATTCATTCACTGTGCCCTCATTAGTAAGTATTCACATCAGTCAAATCTTCATTTTCATGTTTTGTATCCTTTTCACTCAGGTATCACCTCTTCTACCTTTCCCCTTCCCCTTCAGGTAACCCACTTCCTCTCTTCTGTAAAAAAATATAAAATGTGTGGAGTATTGCAGCTATCTCTTTGTTCCCTTACATTCTGCATATGTTTTCTCAAGTAACACAATTTCTGATCCATCCATTTTTTTCTCCTTAATGTATCTTAGGAGTAATTCATGTCCATTGTCCACTTCTCTAATCTATTTAATTCTAAGCAAACTTTTATCATTTTAAATATGAAAAATGTTATGATCATCAAAATGCAATCGATCAAGGGGCCATTTCAGTAAATATTCATAACTTCTACTAAGGCTGAACAACATCACAGGATATTATACTACATAACAGTGTTGAGTGGGCAACCCCCCCCCCCCCAACCACTACTTCACTTGGGGCTGCTAAGCAATTTTTTTACTAAATGTTTCTTGTTGAAATATACCATCAGTCACTCAAGACTTGGTGAACTGTACCATCACCTTTGAACATTCTTTTTTTTTTTTAATCTTTTATTATGGCTCACTACTGTAATTTCAAAATAAAAGAAAACGTAATTATATTTGCCAGAATTATGAAAATAAAAAAAACAGTAAAACCTATGTAACTACCACTTGTACCTATCCTTGTACCTGAACTTCATCTTCATTCATCCTACCCAACCCCTATCCATTCTAGCTTCTCCCTCTGTTCCTCTACCTCATTATACTATCTGCATTCTTAACTTGACAGTTTACAGTTCTTATATACTGTTGATGTATTTATTTGTAACTTTCATCACTTACGTTTTCTATCAATGTACAAATGTATTTTGTAATTGTTTGCATATGCATTCAAAACTACCCATCTACAGCTGCTTTTTTTGCCTCTCTTGTATAACTGTGAAGCTTTTCTCCGGTGGTCTCTGCTGAAAATGTGCTTTCAGCTCAGTTGGGTTATTCCTGGTCAACAAATGGAAATAACTAACTAAATACATTAATTAATTATAGGAGCACAGTGAATATCAACAATCTGTTCTCCTTTAAAGATATTTTTTCAGGGGCTAGCCCCCAGGTACCCACCAATGTGGAGGGGTCTCCCCCGACTACTTAAATATACTAACTTCAACCTTGCCACACATGAGAGGCACAGCAATATTGCACTTATAACAAGCAAGCCTTCATTTTCATATAGTCAGAATTTTTCATCCTGCTACATACATTCCTTTTTCCCTACAAACTACTTGTATGTCACCGTTCATCCAGCTGGGTCTCCTACATCATTTGTTTTTCTTAAGTGTTCTAACGTTGGCATTCATACTGCACAACACTTCATTTTAATAAAAACCCACAGGCTCATGTCTTTGTTTTCCTGTCACCCTAATAAAATATATCATACTCACCCCCTTGCCAATTCACATCTTTGTGATGTCAAGTCTTTTTGTATCTTTAACAACATTTTCTTTTACAGCAAGCTATACCCTGTCATGATCAGTATTTCCAAGAGGCTTTCTTACTTTATCTTTCAAACATCATCACAATTTGTCAGTAATGTTTTGTTAACTTTGACAGAGCACAGATCCACACAGACCTTTTGCAAACTCAGCCTCAAACCATTGCCTGGTGAAGTGATTTACTCAATCACGCAGTAGGTAAATGGACACTGACAGAATCAAACCCTGGAACACAAAATATGGCTTATTAATAACTCAGTCCCTTAACCATCTGTACTAACTGCCAGAACATCACTTCTAAAATGTTCTTACTCCTTGATGACCTGATAACCATTTGCTGCACCCCTATTTTCGTAAGTGTATAAATTCCAAAACTAAGACCACTTATAATTGATCCCTTTTCTGCACATGCTCTCTGTTTAGCTAATAATTTTATATAATCTTCTAAGCTTACATTTTGCAATCTGCACATTTATGATCAACCAATATTTACCATACCTACTTTACCATCAGTGCATTAATTTTTTTCACATCTCACTAATAAAAATCGCACACACTATCTAATTATTTACCTTCTCTCCTTCCTATACATTGCATATCTCTGAAGCTATTTTCCACCATCTAAATATGTTGTCTACATTTCTGTAATCCCAGCTATGATGATCCAGCCACATTCCAACTCTTGTCTGTAATAAATCATCATATTTAAGCTGCAAATATTACAAGGTAGCAGTCTCTGCTGTCCACCCCAACCTTTGCTTTCTCCTTACACTGTATTTCATAGCAAAACTTTTTTGCACAACTCTTAAATTATCTCCCCTCTTATAAGAGTGTAGCACAACAATATTGAATGACCTTCCCAGCAGATTCTTCTAAGGTCATCAGGTCCTGCAGAAAGCAGTGACAATAATGCAGCTGATGACAGTGCAAAACTAATTTATGATATCATAAAAAGAAAGAAGGGTACGTTGAAAAAATGAGGAGGAAGGGGGTAAACAGAATATTTTAAAATACTGCAATAGTGTAAGCTGGTTAAATACCAATACTAATGCGATTAGCCCTAGAATGAAATGTTTTCTAAATAACTTTTAACTGTCACTCACAGGGATAACAGGCTACCAAGAAATTAAGTGAAAGCTTTATTCAGGTCAAGGGACCTGTTGTATTATTAGGTCCATACATTAATTTTTTTACTACATTCCTTTGTCAATACAGCTCCTCTGAGAATTCTATCAGGAAAAAGTCACAAAGGATTTGGATTTTGCTTCTCAATGTGACTATTTCCACAAAATTATAATAACAAGGAAGCGGCATGAATATAGAAAGCCAGTACTAAAAGGAAACCCAACAGTAATGAGACTACCAATAGCCAAGCCATTCTGAATCTATCCAGGGATGGACAATTACTACTTAATGAGATGAGTGGTTAAATGCATAAGACCAGAATCAGGCTAGAGATTATCATATTCAAGAAAATCATACCATTTTGTGGCCTTCTACATGAAAAATAGGTAAAAAAAAAAAAAAACAGCTGGCAAAAAAAAGTAAAGAACACAAATCGAGCATACATGGTTATGCAAATAAACTAACAGGCAGAAAATGTGCTTGTGAAAACAAATAGAAAAGTTTAGAACAGGAAGCCATCAAATCAAATAAATTAACACTAAGTCATAAACACATAGAGGTACTGATCAGAGTAAGCAATGCATGAGGACAAACAGCTGCAGGAATCCCTTTTTCACAAGTTTTTAGAAAACAGCTCACTCCAGAAGTACAGACTCCTCATGGGGTAGTCCTATAAGTACCATCAGAGAAGTGATATAATTAGGAAACAGGCTCACCCTTCACAAGGTGGCTAAATGGTTAACTGAAGACCACAGACGAAGAATCCACTTAGAAAAAAAATTATGTAGTTAGTTATTTTTGTTTTATAGATGATCTTGTTTTTATTTGTAAAGGTGGAATATCTTATGTTGGTCAGTTTATAGAAGTTATGTAACATAATAGATTTGGACTTTCCTTTGACGGCATACAGGTGGGCAAAGATATAACTTTTTTAGACATACATCTGATTTTGGAGGACAGCAATACTTTACGTACGTCTGTGCATAGAACATTTGCTGATAGTAATCAGCATTTGATGGGGACTAGCTATCATCCAGTTCATACTTTGGTCTCCTTGCCCTATGGGGAATGTATGAGACTTAGAAGGCTATGTAATACTGACATGGACTTCTTTAAAGAAATTAGTGTGACTAGTAAGATGTTTAGATTGAGGGGCTATAGTGAAGCTAGTATTCAAACAGCTATAGATAAGGTTATTAATGAACAACATAAAGTTGGTACTTATAAGTATGAAAGTAAGGGGTATAAGTTAGATGTTAGAAATCAAGGGAAAATACTAGTTTATTTTGTCTCTACATATAGTGTTTTCAGTGATGTTTTAATAGATATTGTCAAACACTACTGGAATTTTTTGTTTAGATCAATGGACCTAAAAAATGTATTGTCTAGGTCTTTAGGCATCTCATTTCATAGAGGTACATAATAAATTTAAATATCCCACTGAGACATTACAATATAGGACCATGCAGAAACTAGGAAATTCACCCTGTGGTCATTGCAATGTATGTCATTATATTGTTCCAGCTTTTAAGTATATAAATAGCCATGTATTTGAGGTTAAAAATATATATAGCTGTAATACTGAAGGTATTATTTATGCGTTGAAATGTCCGTGTAACCTTGTATATATAGGAGAAAGTAAAAGGAAGTTTAAAACTAGACTGCAGGAGCATGTCAGGAATATTATAAATAATAAAGAAGATAGCCCTGTTGCTAAACATTTTATGCTGGTTCACAATTCTAATCCTAATGGGTTACAAGCCACTATCTTAGAACATATTATGAAGGGTGTATTTTCTGATGATTTGTATAAAAAGAAGTTATATAAAGAAACTATTTTCATTTTGAAATATGACACTTTATTTCCTCAGGGTCTGAATGTGGAATGCAACTGGAGGCTTCTTATCTGATGAGAAAGTAGTATTAAGTATTTTTTAATCTTTATTGATTAATTGGTTTAGGCTGCTTGTTTAATTGTTAGATGTATTAGGGTATATAAACTGTGCAAGTTATGTGATGTTTTATACTCCTTGAAGGCGGTTGCAGAAGCGCTAGAGGTGTAATAAACTGGTGTTTTAAGTGGATTCTTCGTCTGTGGTCTTCAGTTCATATTTTCTTATTGGTTGGTGCAGTGGCTAAATGGTTAGTCTGATGCTGGCCATCTTACAGAAAAGGCAAGATGGCAACTTTGGTCAACTGTGTAATGTCATTATTGTAGCAGCTATGTCAAACAAACAAAAATGCACATACTCACTAATGATTCAGTACAGAGTTACATTTAATATTCTCTGACCTGCAGAAAATATGTCACCATACATAGAGGAATATCAATATTATATTGTACAATAAAATTTAAATATATTATGCAGTGCCAGTGTTTCAGAATGTAACACATTTGCCTATGATGCCAAAAAGCTCACAAAGCCTTTTCCCATATTTTGTGTTTGGATTTACTTAACATTTGTTTACCAGGAAAGTCCAGCTGGGACAGAGCCCATTTTCAGCAGAAGCTCAGGGAGAAACACTCCAGATGCACATCTTTGGAATGTGGGAGAAAACTGGAGCACCCAGAAGAAACCCACGCAAATGCAGGGAGAATATGCAGACTCCACATAGAAGGTACCCCAGCTGAGAATCAAACAGGAGAACCTCTTACTGTGAGATGACAATGCTAACTGCTGCACCACTCATTCGTGTTCAGAAGGTAAGGACAGCGCTGTACATTTGAGATCTTATCCTTAGAATAAGACTATAAACTGATATCCAACCCACTTTGGCTGGTGGTAGTTCAACTGGATGCTAAAGTCCCATGCAACCTGTCAACAGTTGTAGCATTAATTTATAGGTTCATAGGTAAGTACTAGGCTAGCCTCCCTTGTGGGACATTTGAAGCCTTGAATTTCCCATCTCATTTTGGTGTTAGAATGGCCTTGCCCCTCCCATTGTTTAATTAAAATCAAGAAACATTTAACAGAAGCATATACTTACAGCCCAAATGCAACAAAATGCTCGACAGAGGATTTCATGATGCACTTTTTTGTACAAAACACTAACATTGTCATGTCTCTCTTCCCACTCCATAATTTTCCATACAGTTCCACAATATTTAATTTGTACAATACAGATGACATTACTTAAATCTGCATTTTATGCAGACATAAAATCTTCTGATGAGATCCTCTACCTAAAAATCATTTTTACATATAAATGTGCACAGAAAATTCCAAATATAAGAAATTACACATACAAACACACACACACACACACACACACACACACGCACACACACACACACACACACACACACCAGAATTCAAAAAGATTTACTGCAATGTAGAAGTCCTAACTTGGAAGGTTCCACATTGCAGTAAGCTCTTCCAATTCAGAAACTGCTCTCCCACTGTAGGGTTCCTCTGCAGGTGGCTGTAGTGTGGAAAGCAATCATGTTGATGAACCACCATGCTAATGCTTCAGTCTGCAGAAGTGGCTAATTAGCAATGTGCCTCATACAGAAATCGGTTGCAGCTTGCACCGTGACTATAGGTAATACAGATGAGTCATGGGTGTGTAACTGTAGCTGAATGGATCTGTCTATGTGATCACATCTGTTTGCATGTGTGCACATGTGCTTCCATGTGTTTATTTAGGTGGTCACCTAGCAGGGGGGAAAGTGGAAAGTCAACTCTATATGTTTGTACATGTACTGTAGAATGTATACAAATATGTGAGTGTTTCAATGAGAAAGAGAGAGAGTGTACATGTGTGTGTGTGTGTGTGTGTGTGTGTGTGTGTGTGTGTGTGTGTGTGTGTGTGTGTGCAGCAGTGTATGTGTTGCATGGTGTGTGTGTGTGTGTGTGTGTGTGTGTGTGTGTGTGTGTGTGTGTGTGTGTGTGTGTGTGTGTGTGTGTGCAGTTTGATCGAGCAGTAGGCAGATACCTAGAGCCCCATGAAGGCTGGGGGGCCCCAAAAAATTCAACAATTAAAAAAATATTATATTTACTATTGCCCATTTCAGAATTCAGATTATGGGGTGGTGATTCCAACCTGCGGCCCACCCACCTGTTTACTTTCTCCTTTCAAGTTGTTGCAGTGTACATGTGTGTGTCATTGTAATGTACATTAGTTGGTTTCTTCCATTCCAGTAGGAGTGTGGGTGTATGTTCCTTTATTTCAGTCACTACTGGCACTTTTCTTTTAGGCAGCAGGCTAACCAGGCTTAAAGCATTTCATTTAAAATGTGCCCTGCTTCTCTTTTTTTACCATGGCCAAATTCTATTTCATTAATTTTCTTAGCTATACCCACCACCCTTTTGATCTGTTCCCCCAACAGATTTGGCAATCATTCCATCATCTAGGGGCAGGTTCAGGCAGCAGGTTTAAACCTGTCTGTAAAATCATGCTGCTGGTTGATTACTGTCCAGTCCTAACTTCTGCTTTAAAAGAAAAAAAAAGACAGTTCAGTGCCAGGCTGCAAGCATGCAACATCAACTCCACCACCGGCCAAGACAAGTCTGACAAAACCAACTCCCCAGGCTTCCCAGACAGACAGAAAAGTTCAAGTAGTGCTGCAGACTGATTGTTGAGCTTGGTTTGGCTTAGCTGTCCATGTCCTCCACAGTGCCCAGTCAGAGAAATGGAATGGGTGAATTGGACTAAGACACTGATAACTAGTAAACCACTACTCTCCAGAAAATGCTGTGTGTGTGAGTGTGTGGTACTGTGAAATGTGTGTGTGTGTGTGTGTGATACTGGGAAATGTGACTGAGTGAGTGCATGGTACTGTGAAATGTGTGTGAGTGAGTGTGTGTTACTGTGAAATGTGTGTGAGTGTATGGTACGGTGAAATGTGTGTGAGTCTGTGATACTGTGAAATGTGAGTGAGTGAATGTGTGGTTCTGTGAAATGCGTGCAAGTGTATGTTACTGTGAAATGTGTATGTGCATGGTACTGTGAAATGTGTGTGACTGAGTGCATGGTACTATGAAATGAGTGTGAGTGTGTGATACTGTGAATTGTGAGTGAGTGTGTGATACTGTGAATTGTGAGTGAGTGAGTGAGTGAGTGAGTGAGTGAGTGAGTGAGTGAGTGAGTGAGTGAGGGAGTGAGGGAGGGAGTGGTACTCTGAAATGTGTGAGTGAGTGTGTGGTACTGTGCTGGAAGTTTTAACAGTACAATGCATGATCCTGTTTCTCTCAGCTATCAAGATTTTCACAGAATGTTTAGTGCCAGGCTGCAAGCAAGCAACATCAACTCCACCACCAGCCAAGACACTGAGACAAATCCAACTCCCCAGGCTTCCCAGACAGACAGAAAAGTTCAAGTAGTGCTGCAGACTGATTGCTGAGCTTGGTTTGGCTTAGCTGTCCATATCCTCCACAGTGCCCAGTCAAAGGAATGGAACGGATGACTTGGACTAAGACACTGATAACTAGTAAACCACTACTCTCCAGAAAATGCTGTGTGTGAGAGTGTGTGGTACTGTGAAATGTGTGTGAGTGAGTGTGTGATACTGTGAAATGTGAGTGAGTGTGTGGTACTGAGAAATATGTGTTAGTGAGTGCATGGTACTGTGAAATGTGTGTGAGTTTGTGTGTGATACTGTGAAATGTGTGAGTGAGTGAGTGAGTGAGTGAGTGAGTGAGTGAGTGAGTGAGTGAGTGAGTGAGTGTATGGTACAGTGAAATGTGTGTGAGTGTGTGATACTGTGAAATGTGAGTGAGTGTGTAGTACTGTGAAATGTGTGTGAATGTGTGTTACTGTGAAATGTGTGTGTGTGTGTGTGTATGGTACTGTGAAATGTGTGTGACTGAGTGCATGGTACTATGAAATGAGTGTGAGTGAGTGAGTGAGTGAGTGAGTGAGTGAGTGAGTGAGTGAGTGAGTGAGTGATACTGTGAATTGTGAGTGAGTGAGTGAGTGAGTGAGTGAGTGAGTGAGTGAGTGAGTGAGTGAGTGAGTGGGTGGTAAGGTGAAATGTGAGTGAGTGAGTGAGTGAGTGAGTGAGTGAGTGAGTGAGTGAGTGAGTGAGTGAAATGTGATTCAGTGAGGGTGTGGTACTCTGAAATGTGTGTGAGTGAGTGCGTGGTACTGTGCTGGAAGTTTTGGCAGTACACTGCATGACCCTGTTTCTCTCAGCTATCAAGATTTTCACAGAATGTCCAGATTTTTGCCTCATATGTTTAGTCTGTGCTCTTAGAAAACTTGTAGTTTTCTGGTAAATCACTGCGGATGTAACATTAGTAAACAATGAGGCTGTACATTTGAGTTTCAGACTTCCTCTGCCCTTCAGAAAATGCATGCTAACACAAATCCTAATTTTTTTTGTAGCAACTTTATAAGCTTATCAGAGAATAATATTTAAACTTTGTACTAATTTTAGGGTATTTTTCTCTCATTATTTTAGACTTTGTCCAGATTTGTTGTGCTAAGAGGTCATACTGTATGCAGTGCATTAATGTATAAAATGACAGTGATTTTATTTTTACTCCTTCAGAATTCTGCCACATTACCTTAGCTGGAAAAAAAGCTATTCCTTTTAATTCCTTATAAACTGATTACTTTTACAGAAAAGGTGGTGAATTACAAGTAATAAATAATAACAATAACTATTTACAGATGACTACTGTTAAAGTGGATTAGTTCTCTTTCTCCCTCTCTCATACATATGTACATATGTGTATGTGTGCAAGTATATACACACACACACACACACACACACACACACACACACACACACACACACACACATATATATATATATATATATATATGTGTATATAAATATATATATATATATATATATATATATATATAGAATCCATACATTTGGTCGAATTGCACTTAGTTGAAAATGATTCCAGGCATTGCACTTCACTGAAAGCTCACTTGGTCGAAGTTCATTTGGTTGAAAATGTAATATAGCCCCTGCCCCACTGCAGTGCAACCCTGGAGTGAGAATATTAAATAAGGGGGGTGTAGGGGGCACAGCACCCCACATTGGGGGGTGTGGGGGCACAGCCCCCCAACATTATGCCAATAGTTTCTACTAAAGATATATATATATATATATATATATATATATATATACATATATATATATATATATATATATGTATATATATATATATATATATATATATATATATATATATCTATCACTGCATTTCTAATGGATATACATTCTTATAATAGTGAATACATTAAAATTATGTGGGGGCTATGCCCACCACACCCCCCATTGTGGGGGACTGTGCCCCCCCTTATTTAATATTCTCACTCCAGGGTTGCACTGCAGTGGGGCAGGGGCTATATTCCATTTTCGACCAAATGAACTTCGACCAAGTGAGCTTTCAGTGAAGTGCAATGCCTGGAATCATTTTCGACTAAGTGTAATTCGACCAAATGTATGGAATCCATATATATATATATATATATATATATATATATATATATATATATGTGTGTGTGTGCGTGTGTATGTGTGTGTGTGTTTATGTATTCACACACAAATATATATAAATACGTGTGTGTGTGTGTGTGTGTGTGTGTGTGTGTGTGTGTGTGTGTGTGTGTGTGTGTGTGCGCGCATGTGTGTTTATGTATACACACACACCTATATATGTGTGTGTGTGTGTGTGTGTGTGTGTGTGTGTGTGTGTGTGTGTGTGTGTGTGTGTGTGTGTATCTATACATACACACACACACACATACATGTATACTCACACATACAGAAGTGGATACACACACAGCTAATAAAAAAACAGCATTTTAGAGGATTTTTGTTGTCACTGTCAAAAATACCATATAGTCAGTTTGAACAGTGTTTTATGATAACTGGAGAGAGAGGGGGAGAGAGAGAGGGGCAGCCAAATAGTGGGACATTGGTATGGTGGTAGCAGGAGGGGGTATGGTGATGGAGGCATGGTGGGGATATGTGGGAGTGTGGCAAGGGGGGCCCAGTCCATTGTCCTGCTTAGGGACCCATTAGATCATGATCCAGCTCTGTGTGTGCATGTGTATGTTTGTGTGTGGACAGTGTCTAGGATTGTTGTGTATGTGAGTGTGTTTTGTGTGTGTGTGTGCATTGTAAATATTGCAGCGTGCCTAAGTGTGATGTGTGATTCATGACTGGTATAGAGAACACTAGCACAGCCATGTCTGACGGTGCAGTGGGTGTCATTCAGAGCATGGTAATGAGATGTTAATGACGTGTTTCTCTATGCTGCTATACCACATCTGAGTGGTAATGGTACAAAAGGTAGCACATTTTCCTTTGATGCTGGAAAACCAGAAGGTTGTAGGTTGCCCTCCCACTCCAGGTGACTGAATTGCTGACCCTACAGTGCAGCATTAGTGGGTGTTGCACTCCTGTGTGTATAATTCTTCAGATGAGACATTAAACAAAGGTCTATCAGCTTGAGTTGGTGGCACCAGAGGTGAATGTAAAATATGGCACAGCACCTATCAAAAAGACCAGGAGAATGTTATTTATATAAACAAATTCACAGAAAAAAACAAATGATGCATAACAAATTAATTAAATACAATAACAAGAAAATAGTTAAACAATACTCAACTCATTCTTTCAATCACAACTGTTTCATTTTTTGTAGTAGAAGTGCACAATTTCAGATTTTGTTCAACAACAAAATATCACATCTAGCAATCCAATTAATGCCGCAGGCACTAAAAATAATTTTATCCCAATTATTTTTATCAAAAGATACAACAGATTCATAATAACAGTATAATAAAATCTCCATAGTAATATTCCCAAGAATCCATAAAGAAAAAGAGGCTATCATACAATCTTAACATTCTCTAACTCTAAAACACTCAATTAAAACATGTTCTATAGTTTCCTCAACAAAGCAAATATTACATAACCTCTGAGAATAAATGTTATACTTCATCAATCCTTTAACTGGCAATTTTAACATTCACCTCTATAAAAACATCCTATATTTGTAAGACATTTGTGAAATGACACTGTCTCTCCTCCGTAGACTTTTACTAGACAAACTTAAACAATTCCATGGATGATTATAATAAAAATTATCCATAACCTGAAAATACCATAATTTCTGATTTGGAAGATTCTATCTCACATCTATTTTCCACATCGCAATCTTATCTTCATACTCCCTCAAGAAAGGATTTGAGAAAAATTTACATTTTCCAAAAAACACTATTTCCCAAAGAGATCCAAGAGGATCCACACGTATCACATGAAATTTGAAAATTATATTATGTCAATGCAGAGAAGCCAAATAAACTGTGGGATTTATAAAACCCAAACCACCATCATCCATAATACAGGAGATCACATTCCTCTTAATAAGATTCAAATTTGATCCACATGCAAAATGAAAAAAGACCCAATAAAACTTTTCTTTAACTTTAGGAAAGGGATATACACTTAAACAATAATTAAATTTACTTAGAAACATAGTATATAAAATAAAAACTTTCTTTTGGAAAGACATTTTATGAGCAGCCCAATTTCTTTATTGAACTGAGATAGAAGAACAAATCTCATCCCAACAATTGAGAAACACATTTGCCTAACTAGGCTTAACATCTAAAATAACAATGGGCTCAAGGGTAACCAGAAAGTCAATGCTTAAAGACGAGTTGCCATAGCCACAACACTTCTCTGGGTTAAACAATAAACCAACAGCCTTACAGAAAGGTGGTAAGGAAGGATAAAGAGGTAAAACCCATTCAAACAGTTTTAAAATACGATTTAAATAATCAGTATAAGAAAGGCAAAGAGAAAGAGATACATTCAGCATGAGAGGCAATTTAGCATCAGAACAAGAACAGATACAAGTCAACAGAAAAGAGGACATAACTAAGTTAAGCAACAAGCCACTTAAAGGACGACTTTGTTTTACTTTTCTTCTCATCAAAATTAAGTTCCCAAGTTAACTATTGATTAAGGACTAACCCACATATTATGATAAATAGAATGTAATAATTTCAAATATTTACAAATAATGTTATATGATTTCAACATACAACATAAGGCTTCATGCGATACAGTACCAAAACCTTTCCTTATATCACAGGACATAATTACAGAAGTACTATGACTATTAATAACACATATTATCTCTCAGTAGTAAAAGATCCTTAATATTCCTACCAGGAAAACCATACGCTCCACCATAAAATTTAAGAAGACAGACTTCAGATAATCTATTTACTAAAATTTTACAAAATATTTTATAATCTATATTACTAAGGAGAAGGAGATTGGAGACTGTAAAGTGGTGACCAGAGAAAGTGTAGTTAAGCAGCATAGGATGGTGGTTTGTAGGATGATGTTGGTGATCAAGAAGAGGAGGAGGAGTGTGAGGGCAGCACCAAGGATCAAATGGTGGAAATTGAAAAAGGGTAATTGTGAGGTGGAGTTCAGGGTTAAGTTAAGTGGCAGTGAAAAGTTACCAAACAGCTGGGTAACTACAGCAGAGCTAGTAAGGGAGACGGCTAGAAAGGTGCTTGGTATCACATCGGGACAGAGGAAGGACGACAAGGAGACATGGTGGTGGAATGAGGAAGTACAGGAGAGTATACAGGCAAAGAGGTTGACAAAGAAGAAGTGGGATTGTCAGAGAGATGAAGAAAGTAGACAGGAGTATAAGGAGATGAGGTGCATGGCAAAGAGAGAGGTGGCGAAGGCTAAGAATAAGGCATATGAAGAGTTGTATGAAAGGTTGGACACTAAGGAGGGAGAAAAGGACCTGTACCAATTCGTTAGACAGAGGGACCGAGCTAGGAAAGATGTGCAGCAGGTAAAGGTGATAAAGGATAATGAGGGAAACATACTCACAAGCGAGGAGAGTGTGTTGAAGAGATGGAAAGAGTACTTTGAGGGGTTGATGAATGAAGAGAATGAGAGGGAGAGAAGGTTGGATGATGTAGGGATAGTGAATCATGAAGTATAATAGATTAACAAGGAGGAAGTAAGGATAGCTATGAAGAGAATGATGAATGGAAAGGCTGTTGGCCCAGATGACATACCTGTGGAAGCATGGAAGTGTTTAGGTGAAATGGCAGAAGAGTTTTTAACCAGATTGTTTAATGAAATCTTAGAAAGTGAGAGGATGCCTGAGGAATGGAGAAAAAGTGTTTTGGTGCCGATGTTTAAGAATAAGGGTGATGTGCATAGCTGTAGTAACTACAGAGGGATTAAATTGATCAGTCACAGCATGAAGTTATGGGAAAGAGTAGTGGAAGCTAGGTTAAGAAGAGACATGATGATTAGTGATCAGCAGTATGGTTTCATGCCGGGAAAGAGCACTACAGATGCGATGTTTGCTCTGAGAGTGTTGATGGAGAAGTACAGAGAATGTCAGAAGGAGTTGCATTGTGTTTTTGTAGACTTAGAGAAAGCATATGACAGGGTGCCTAGAGAGGAGTTGTGGTATTGTGTGAAGAAGTCAGGAGTGTCAGAGAAGTATGTAAGAGTGGTACAGGATATGGACGAGGGTAGTGTGACAGCGATGAGGTCTGTGGTGGGAGTGAAAGATGCGTTTAAGGTGGAGGTGGGGTTACATCAAGGATCAGCTCTGAGCCCTTTCCTATTTGTAATGGTGATGGACAGGTTGACAGACGAGATCAGACAGGAGTCCCCATGGACTATGATGTTTGCAGATGACATTGTAATCTGTAGTGAGAGTAGGGAACAGGTGGAGGAGACCATGGAGATATGCTCTAGAGAGAAGAGGAATGAAGGTCAGCAGGACTAAGACAGAATATATGTGTGTGAATGAGAGGGAGGATAGAGGAATGGTGAGGATGCAAGGAGTGGAAGTGGTGAAGGTGGATGAGTTTAAATACTTGGGGTCAATAGTTCAGAGTAACGGTGAGTGTGGAAGAGTAGTGAAGAAGAGAGTACAGGCAGGATGGAGTGGGTGGAGAAGAGTGTCAGGAGTGATTTGTGAGAGACGAGTACCTGTAAGAGTGAAAGGGAAGGTCTACAAGAGGGTAGTGACACCAGCTATGTTATATGGGTTGGAGACAGTGGCATTGACAAAAAGGCAGAAGTTTGAGCTGGATGTGGCAGAGTTAAAGATGTTAATATTTGCACTGGGTGTGACGAGGATGGACAGGATTAGGAATAAGTATATTAGTGGGTCAGCCCAGGTTGGAAGGTTTGGAGACAAAGCCAGAGAGGCAAGATTACATTGGTTTGGACATGTGCTGAGGAGGGATGCTGAGTATATTGGGAAAAAGATACTAAGGATGAAGCTACCAGGTAACAGGAAAAGAGGAAGGCCTAAGATATGGTTTATGGATTTGGTAAGAGAGGACATGCAGGTGGTTGGTGTGACAGAGCAAGATGCAGAGGACAGGAAGAAATGGAAACAGGTGATCCGCTGTGGCGACCCCTAACGGGAACAGCTGAAAGAAGATGATGATTACTAAGGACCAATAGTCTCCAGTTAGATATAGCAGCTCTACCACCTTTTTTATAAATAAAGCACATATTACTTTCACATATGTCAACATTTCAATTTTCATGGTTATGCCACTCATTTAAAATCTGCAAAAACAATATTTTCTGGAATCTGATAACACTAATATAAAACACATGCAGAATACCATCTAATCATGGAGAGGAATATTTAGAAATGTGATATAAAGCTAGATTTAATTCATATAAAGTAATTGGTTTATCTAACAAGTGATGATACTCAATAATAAATGAATATACTTTCCATTCTAAACAGGTGATAGGGAAGGAATTAAACATGTCTTTGGCACAATGTTTCATGACTTTCATAATTCCTAAGGAAGTGGATTGTAAAAACCTATTACAATCCTAAATTATACATATACAAAATATTATCTTTCACTACATTGCCATAATAGGAAAAAAATTAATGTGACTGCCTTTAATAACATATCTCTGATAATATAACATTCTATTAATTTTAACAGAATTCTTCTTTATTAACCAGAATTACTTCCCTATGTCAACATTGAACTTAATGGCATTGTCAAATCCTTTAGCTACTTCATAATATCTAGACATCATTGAGGTCAACATGAAACATCCAACAGTAAGAAACAAACACTTACATTTATCTTTAAATGAACACCATCACTTTGCCTTAGATTCATAAAAAGGAAATAAACGCCGCTGTTGCATCCAAAAAAAAATCTTCCTTTATTTCCAAATATCACTGCCTAATACCCATCCATTTAACTTCAACAAACCTTTGCCTAAAGACAAAGGCATGGTCATTAAATCTAACTGAAAAGTGTATAGTATGGTCATTAAAAGAAAGCCTAATCAAGTCAAAATCATATAGAAATACACCACTGGAGTAAGCATAATAATCACTTCCAGAATGTATTGTAATTCAAGGATTTAACTGCAGTGGGCCAAAATTAATTATATCATAAAGTAAAGTAATACTTTTCAGTTTCTTTTTACAATTACAAAGCAGACAATTCAGGTCTCTTGCAAGTATAGTGCAAATGTTAGTAATACCAAAAAGGCTCAGATTTTGAAAAATAGCTACTCTATCAGATAAACTAGTAGGAGCATATATATAAATCAAATGAAACTGTATAAAATCTTTCAAAAAAAGAAGACTACTAACCTACCAGGTTTAACTATAATAAATTCTATTACAGCAGAAAGGAAGAAAAAATTATACCAATTCCACAACTTAAATCAGTCCCAAAGACCAAAATATGGGATAATCCCAACTAGATTCTAAATGTCGTTTTTGAGAATCATTTAATTTATGATCTTCTAATACACAATAATAATGCTGTTCACATTCAGGTTACAAAATTTAACATTAACCTTTGCCTTTTGATGAACACTTTTTAATCCCAGCCTAAACTTATGCTTCTTAACTCTTTCCCCTATAGACTGTGAGTTAGATTCAGGAGCATCAGTAGTATCAGCATCCAAGGTATCCCTAATAAGGGAAGAAGCACTATCCTCAACATCATTACACTAGCATCAACATCCAAGGTATCCCTTATAAGGGAAGTAGCACTATCCTCCACATCATTACACTAGCATCAACATCCAAGGTATCCCTGATAAGGGAAGAAGCACTATCCCCCACATCATTACACTAGCATCAACATCCAAGGTATCCCTGATAAGGGAAGTAGCACTATCCTCCACATCATTACACTAGCATCAACATCAAAGGTGTCCCTAATAAGGGAAGTAGCACTATCTTCCACATCATTACACTAGCATCAACATCCAGGGTATCCCTGATAAGGGAAATAGCACTATCCCTCACATCATTACACTAGCATCAACATCCAAGGTATCCCTAATAAGGGAAGTAGCACTATCCTCCACATCATTACACTAGCATCAACATCAAAGGTGTCCCTAATAAGGGAAGTAGCACTATCTTCCACATCATTACACTAGCATCAACATCCAGGGTATCCCTGATAAGGGAAATAGCACTATCCCCCACATCATTACACTAGCATCAACATCCAAGTTATCCCTAATACAGGAACTAGCACTATCCTCCACATCATTACACTAGCAGCAACATCCAAGGGATCCCTATTAAGAGGAGTAGCACTATCTTCCACATCATTACACTAGCATCAACATCCAAGGTGTCCCTAATAAGGGAAGTAGCATTATCCTCCACATCATTACACTAGCATCAACCTCCAAGTTATTGCTAATAAGGGAAGTAGCACTATCCTCCACATCATTACACTGGCATCAACATCCAAGGTATCCCTGATAAGGGAAGCAGCACTATCCTGCACATTCTTACACTAGCATCAACATCCAATGTTTTCCTAATAAGGGAAGTAGCACTATCCTCCACATCATTACACTAGCATCAACATCCAAGGTATCCCTGATAGGGGAAGTAGCACTATCCTCCACATCACTACACTAGCATCAAAATGCAAGGTAATGCTAATTTTGGGAAGTAGCACTATCCTCCACATCACTAAAATAGCATCAACATCCAAGGTATCAGTAAAAAGGGAAGTAGCACTATTCTCCATATCATTACACTAGCATCAACATCCAAGGTTTCCCTAATAGGGGAAGTAGCACTATCCTCCACATCATTACACTAGTATCAACATCCAAGGTATCACTAATAAGAAAAGTAGCACTATCCTCCACATCATTAGACTAGCATCAACCTCCAAGTTATCGCTAATAAGGGAAGTAGCACTATCCTCCACATCATTACACTAGCATCAACCTCCAAGTTATCGCTAATAAGGGAAGTAGCACTATCCTCCACATCATTACAATAGCATCAACTTCCAAGTTGTCCCTAATAAGGGAAGTAGCACTATCCTCCACATCATTACACTAGCATCAACATCCAAGTTATCGCTAATAAGGGAAGTAGCACTATCCTCCACATCATTACACTAGCATCAACATCCATGGTATCCCTGATAAGGGAAGTAGCACTATCCTCCACATCATTACACTAGCATCAACATGGAAGGTGTCCCTGATAAGGGAAGTAGCACTATCCTCCACATCATTACACTAGCATCAACATGCAAGGTGTCCCTGATAAGGGAAGTAGCACTATGCTCCAAATCATTACACTAGCATCAACATCCAGGGTACCCCTGATAAGGGGGAAGTAGCACTATCCTCCACATCATTACACTAGCATCAACATCCAAGTTATCCCTAATACAGGAACTAGCACTATCCTCCACATCATTACACTAGCAACAACATCCAAGGTATCCCTAATAAGGGAAGTAGCACTATCCTCCACATCATTACACTAGCATCAACATCCAAGGTGTCCCTAATAAGGGAAGTAGCACTATCCTCCACATCATTACACTAGCATCAACCTCCAAGTTATTGCTAATAAGGGAAGTAGCACTATCCTCCACATCATTACACTAGCATCAACTTCCAAGGTGTCCCTAATAAGGGAAGTAGGACTATCCTCCACATCATTACACTAGCATCAACATCCAAGGTGTCCCTAATAAGGGAACTAGCACTATCCTCCACATCATTACACTGGCATCAACATCCAGGGTATCCCTGATAAGGGAAGTAGCACTATCCTCCACATCATTACACTAGCATCAACATCCAAGGTATCCCTATTAAGGGAAGTAGCACTATCCTCCACATCATTACACTAGCATCAACATGCAAGGTGTCCCTGGTAAGGGAAGTAGCACAATTCTCCATATCATTACACTAGCATCAACATGCAAGGTGTCCCTGATAAGGGAGGTAGCACTATCCTCCACATCATTAAACTAGCATCAACATCCAAGTTATCGCTAATAAGAGAAGTAGCACTATCCTCCACATCATTACACTAGCATCAACATCCAGGGTATCCCTGATAAGGGAAGTAGCACTATCCTCCACATCATTACACTAGCATCAACATCCAAGGTGTCCCTAATAAGGGAACTAGCACTATCCTCCACATCATAACACTAGCATCAACATCCAAGGTATCCCTAATAAGGGAAGTAGCACTATCCCCCACATCATTACACTAGCATCAACATCTAAGGGATCCCTAATAAAGGAAATAGCACTATCCTCCACATCATTACACTAGCATCAACATCCAAAGTGTCCCTAATAAGGGAAGTAGCACTATCCTCCACATCATTACACTAGCATCAACATCCAAGGTGTCCCTAATAAGGGAAGTAGCACTATCCTCCACATCATTACACTAGCATCAACATCCAAGGGATCCCTAATACAGTAACTAGCACAATCCTCCACATCATTACACTAGCATCAACATCCACGGTATCTCTAATAAGGGAAGTAGCACTATCCACTACATCATTACACTAGCATCAGCATCCATGGTAGCCCTATTAAGGGAAGTAACACTATCTTCCACATCATTACACTAGCATCAACATGCAAGGTAACGCTAATTGGGGGAAGTAGCACTATCCTCCTCATCACTAAAATAGCATCAACATCTAAGTTGTCCCTAATAAGGGAACTAGCACTATCCTCCACATCATTACACTGGCATCAACATTCTAGGTATCCCTAATAAGGGAAGTAGCACTATTCTCCATACCATTACACTAGCGTCAACATCCAAGGTATCCCCGATAAGGGAAGCAGCTCTATCCTCCAAATCATTACACTAGCATCAACATCCATGTTACTGCTAATTAGGGGAAGTAGCACTGTCCTCCACATCATTACACAAGCATCAACATCCAAGTTATCACTAATAAGGGAAGTAGCACTATCTTCCACATCATTACACTAGCATCAACATTCAAGTTATTGCTAATAAGGGAAGTAGCACTATCCTCCACATCATTACACTAGCATCAACATCCAAGTTATTGCTAATAAGGGAAGTAGCACTATCCTCCACACTAGCATCAACATCCAAGGTTTCCCTAATAAGAGAAGTAGCACTATCCTCCACATCATTACACTAGCATCAACATCCAAGGTATCCCTGATAAGGGAAGTAGCATTATCCTCCACATCAGTATACTAGTATCAACATCTAAGTTGTCCCAAATAAGGGAACTAGCACTATCCTCCACATCATTACACTGGCATCAACATTCAAGGAATCCCTAACAATAAAAGCAGCTCTATCCTCTAAATCATTACACTAGCATCAACATCCATGTTACTGCTAATTAGGGGAAGTAGCACTGTCCTCCACATCATTACACTAGCATCAACATCCAAGTTATCACTAATAAGGGAAGTAGCACTATCTTCCACATCATTACACTAGCATCAACATTCAAGTTATTGCTAATAAGGGAAGCAGCACTATCCTCCACATCATTACACTAGTATCAACATCCAAGTTATTGCTAATAAGGGAAGTAGAACTATCCTCCACATCATTACACTAGCATCAACATCCAAGGTATCCCTGATAATGGAAGTAGCATTATCCTCCACATCAGTATACTAGTATCAACATCTAAGTTGTAATTAATAAGGGAACTAGCACTATCCTCCACATCATTACACTGGCATCAACATTCAAGGAATCCCTAACAAGGGAAGTAGCACTATTCTCCATATCATTACACTAGCATCAACCTCCAAGGTACTGCTAATTGGGGGAAGTAGCACTATCCTCCACATCATTACACTAGCTTCAACATCCAAGATAATGCTAATAAAGGAAGTATCACTATCCTCCACATCATTACACTAGCATCAACATCCAAGGTTTCCCTAATAAGGGAAGTAGCACTATCCTCCACATCATTACACTAGTATCAACATCAAAGGTATCCCTAATAAGGGAAGGAGCACTATCCTCCACATCATTACACTAGCATCAAAATCCAAGGTGTCCTAATAAGGGAAGTAGCATTATCCTCCACATCATTATACTAGCATCAACATCCAGGGTATCCTTGATAAGGGAAGTAGCACTATCCTCCACATCATTACACTAGCATCAACATCCAGGGGATCCCTAATAAGGGAAGTAGCACTATCCTCTACATAATTACACTAGCATCAACATCAAAGGTATCGCTATTAAGGGAAGCAGCACTATCCTCCACATCATTACACTAGCATCAACATGCAAGGTGTCCCTGATAAGGGAAGTAGCACTATCCTCCACATCATTACACTAGCATCAACATCCAAGGTGTCCCTAATAAGGGAAGTAGCACTATCCTCCACATCACTACACTAGCATCACAATCCAAGGGATCCCTAACACAGGAAGTAGCACTATCCTCCAAATCATTACACTAGCATCAACATCCAAGATATCCCTAATAAGGGAAGTAGCACAATCCTCCACATCATTAAACTAGCATCAGTATCCAAGTTTTCCCTAATAAGGGAAGTAGCACTACCCTCCACATCATTACACTAGTATCAACATCCAAGGTATCGCTAATAAGGGAAGTAGCACTATCCTCCACATCATTACACTAGCATCAATCTCCAAGTTATCGCTAATAAGGGAAGTAGCACTGTCCTCCACATCATTACACTAGCATCAACTTCCAAGGTGTCCCTAATAAGGGAAGTAGCACTATCCTCCACATCATTACACTAGCATCAACATCCAAGTTATCGCTAATAAGGGAAGTAGGACTATCCTCCACATCATTACACTAGCATCAACATCCAAGGTATCCCTGATAAGGGAAATAGCACTATCCCCCACATCATTACACTAGCATCAACATCCAGGGTATCCCTGATAAGGGAAATAGCACTATCCTCCACATCATTATACTCGCATCAACATCCAAGGTATCCCTAGTAAGGGAAGTAGCACTATCCCTCACATCATTACACTAGCATCAATATCCAAGTTATCGCTAATAAGGGAAGTAGCACTATCCTTCACATCATTACACTAGCATCAACATCCAAGGATTCCCTAATAAGGGAAGTAGCACTATCCTCCACATCATTACACTAGTATCAACATCCAAGGTAGCCCTATTAAGGGAAGCAGCACTATCCTCCACATCATTACACTGGCATCAACATCCAAGTTATCGCTAATAAGGGAAGTAGCACTATCCTTCACATCATTACACTAGCATCAACATCCAAGGATTCCCTAATAAGGGAAGTAGCACTATCCTCCACATCATTACACTAGTATCAACATCCAAGGTAGCCCTATTAAGGGAAGCAGCACTATCCTCCACATCATTACACTAGCATCAACATGTAAGGTGTCCCTGGTAAGGGAAGTAGCACAATTCTCCATATCATTACACTAGCATCAACATGTAAGGTGTCCCTGATAAGGGAAGTAGCATTATCCTCCACGTCATTAAACTAGCATCAACATCCAACTTATCGCTAATAAAGGAAGTAGCACTATCCTCCACATCATTACACTAGCATCAACATCCAGAGTATCCCTAATAAGGGAAGTAGCACTATCCTCCACATCATTACACTAGCATCAACATCCAAGGTGTCCCTAATAAGGGAACTAGCACTATCCTCCACATCATTACACTAGCATCAACATCCAAGGTATCCCTAATAAGGGAAGTAGCACTACCCCCCACATCATTACACTAGCATCAACATCTAAGGGATCCCTAATAAGGGAAGTAGCACTATCCTCCACATCATTACACTAGCATCAACATCGAAAGTGTCCCTAATAAGGGAAGTAGCACTATCCTCCACATCATTACACTAGCATCAACATGCAAGGTATCCCTAATACAGGAACTAGCACTATCCTCCACATCATTACAATAGCATCAACATCCAGGGTATCTCTAATAAGGGAAGTAGTACTATCCTATACATCATTACACTAGCATCAACATCCAAGGTATCCCTATTAAGGGAAGTAGCACTATCCTCCACATCATTACACTAGCATCAACATC
The DNA here is from genome assembly GCF_019279795.1 of Protopterus annectens. NCBI lineage: Eukaryota > Metazoa > Chordata > Ceratodontiformes > Protopteridae > Protopterus > Protopterus annectens. Next base: position 1,442,618,942 of record NC_056745.1, read on the forward strand.
CAAGGTATCCCTATTAAGGGAAGTAGCACTATCCTCCACATCATTACACTAGCATCAACATCCAAGGTATCCCTGATAAGGGAAGTAGAACTATCCCCCACATCATTACACTAGCATCAACATCCAAGGTATCCCTAATAAGGGAAGTAGCACTATCCTCCACATCATTACACTAGCATCAACATGCAAGGTAACGCTAATTGGGGGAAGTAGCACTATCCTCCACATCACTAAAATAGCATCAACATCCAAGGTATCCGTAATAAGGGAAGTAGCACTATTCTCCATATCATTACACTAGCATTAACATCCAAGGTATCCCCGATAAGGGAAGCAGCTCTATCCTCCAAATCATTACACTAGCATCAACATCCATGTTACTGCTAATTGGGGGAAGTAGCACTGTCCTCCACATCATTACACTAGCATCAACATCCAAGTTACCACTAATAAGGGAAGTAGCACTATCCTCCACATCATTACACTAGCATCAACATGCAAGGTATCCCTAATACAGGAACTAGCACTATCCTCCACATCATTACAATAGCATCAACATCCAGGGTATCTCTAATAAGGGAAGTAGTACTATCCTATACATCATTACACTAGCATCAACATCCAAGGTATCCCTATTAAGGGAAGTAGCACTATCCTCCACATCATTACACTAGCATCAACATCCAAGGTATCCCTAATAAGGGAAGTAGCACTATCCTCCACATCATTACACTAGCATCAACATCCAAGGTATCCCTGATAAGGGAAGTAGAACTATCCCCCACATCATTACACTAGCATCAACATCCAAGGTATCCCTAATAAGGGAAGTAGCACTATCCTCCACATCATTACACTAGCATCAACATGCAAGGTAACGCTAATTGGGGGAAGTAGCACTATCCTCCACATCACTAAAATAGCATCAACATCCAAGGTATCCGTAATAAGGGAAGTAGCACTATTCTCCATATCATTACACAACATCAACATCCAAGGTATCCCCGATAAGGGAAGCAGCTCTATCCTCCAAATCATTACACTAGCATCAACATCCATGTTACTGCTAATTGGGGGAAGTAGCACTGTCCTCCACATCATTACACTAGCATCAACATCCAAGTTACCACTAATAAGGGAAGTAGCACTATCCTCCACATCATTACACTAGCATCAACATCCAAGTTATCGCTAATAAGGGAAGTAGCACTATCCTCCACATCATTACACTAGCATCAACATCCAAGTTATTGCTAATAAGGGAAGTAGGACTATCCTCCAAATCATTACACTAGCATCAACATCCAAGGTATCCCTGATAAGGGAAGTAGCACTATCCTCCACATCATTACACTAGCATCAACATCCAAGGTGTCCCTAATAAGGGAACTAGCACTATCCTCCACATCATTACACTAGCATCAACATCCAAGGTATCCCTAATAAGGGAAGTAGCACTACCCCCCACATCATTACACTAGCATCAACATCTAAGGGATCCCTAATAAGGGAAGTAGCACTGTCCTCCACATCATTACACTAGCATCAACATCCAAAGTGTCCCTAATAAGGGAAGTAGCACTATCCTCCACATCATTACACTAGCATCAACATGCAAGGTATCCCTAATACAGGAACTAGCACTATCCTCCACATCATTACAATAGCATCAACATCCAGGGTATCCTTAATAAGGGAAGTAGCACTATCCTATACATCATTACACTAGCATCAACATCCAAGGTATCCCTATTAAGGGAAGTAGCACTATCCTCCACACCATTACACTAGCATCAACATCCAAGGTATCCCTATTAAGGGAAGTAGCACTATCCTCCACATCATTACACTAGCATCAACATCCAAGGTGTCCCTGATAAGGGAAGTAGCACTATCCCCCACATCATTACACTAGCATCAACATCCAAGGTATCCCTAATAAGGGAAGTAGCACTATCCTCCACATCATTACACTAGCATCAACATGCAAGGTAACGCTAATTGGGGGAAGTAGCACTATCCTCCACATCACTAAAATAGCATCAACATCCAAGGTATCCGTAATAAGGGAAGTAGCACTATTCTCCATATCATTACACAAAGCAGCTCTATCCTCCAAATCATTACACTAGCATCAACATCCATGTTACTGCTAATTGGGGGAAGTAGCACTGTCCTCCACATCATTACACTAGCATCAACATCCAAGTTACCACTAATAAGGGAAGTAGCACTATCCTCCACATCATTACACTAGCATCAACATCCAAGTTATTGCTAATAAGGGAAGTAGGACTATCCTCTACATCATTACACTAGCATCAACATCCAAGGTATCCCTGATAAGGGAAGTAGCACTATCCTCCACATCATTACACTAGCATCAACATCCAAGGTATCCCTAATAAAGGAAGTAGCACTATCCTCCACATCATTACACTAGCATCAACATCAAAGGTGTCCTAATAAGGGAAGTAGCATTATCCTCCACATAATTATACTAGTATCAACAAACAAGTTGTCCCTAATAAGGGAACTAGCACTATCCTCCACATCATTACACTAGCATCAACATCCAGGGTATCCCTAATAAGGGAAGTAGCACTATTCTCCATATCATTACACTAGCATCAACATCCAAGGTACTGCTAATTGGGGGGAGTAGCACTATCCTCCACATCATTACACTAGCATCAACATCCAAGTTAATGCTAATAAGGGAAGTAGCACTATCCTCCACATCATTACACTAGTATCAACATCCAAGATATCCCTAATAAGGGAAGTACACTATCCCCCACATCATTACACTAGCATCAAAATCCAAGATAATGCTAATAAGGGTAGTAGCACTATCCTCCACATCATTACACTTGCATCAACATCCAAGGTTTCCCTAATAAGGGAAGTAGCACTATCCTTCACATCATTTGACTAGCATCAACATCCAAGGTATCCCTAACAAGGGAAGTAGCACTATCCTCCACATCATTACACTACCATCAACATCCAAGGTATCCCTAATACAGGAACTAGCACTATCCTCCACATCATTACACTAGCATCAACATCCAGGGTATCCCTAATAAGGGAAGTAGCACTATCCTCCACATCATTATACTAGCATCAACATCCAAGGTGTCCTAATAGGGGAAGTAGCATTATCCTCCACATCATTATACTAGCATCAACATCCAGGTTATCCCTGATAAGGGAAGTAGCACTATCCTCCACATCATTACACTAGTATCAACATCCAAGGTGTCCCTAATAAGGGAACTAGCACTATCCTTCACATCATTACACTAGCATCAACATCCAAGGTGTCCCTAATAAGGGAAGTAGCACTATCCTCCACATCATTACACTAGCATCAACATCCAAGGGATCCCTAATAAGGGAAGTAGCACTATCCTCCACATCATTACACTAGCATCAACATCCAAGGTATCACTTTTAAGGGAAGCAGCACTATCCTCCACATCATTACACTAGCATCAACATGCAAGGTGTCCCTGATAAGGGAAGTAGCACTATCCTCCACATCATTACACTAGCATCAACATGCAAGGTGTCCCTGATAAGGGAAGTAGCACTATCCTCCACATCATTACACTAGCATCAACATCCAAGGTGTCCCTAATAAGGGAAGTAGCACTATCCTCCACATCATTACACTAGCATCAACATCCAAGGGATCCCTAATACAGGAACTAGCACTATCCTCCACATCATTACACTAGCATCAACATCCAGGGTATCCCTAATAAGGGAAGTAGCACTATCCTCCACATCATTACACTAGCATCAACATCCAAGGTATCCCTATTAAGGGAAGTAGCACTATCCTCCACATCATTACACTAGCATCAACATCCAGGGTATCCCTATTAAGGGAAGTAGCACTATCCTCCACATCATTACACTAGCATCAACATCCAAGGTATCCCTAATAAGGGAAGTAGCACTATCCTCCACATCATTACACTAGCATCAACATCCAAGGTATCGCTAATAAGGGAAGTAGCACTATCCTCCACATCATTACACTAGCATCAACATCCAGGGTATCCCTAATAAGGGAAGTAGCACTATCCTCCACATCATTACACTAGCATCAACATCCAAGGTATCTCTATTAAGGGAAGTAGCACTATCCTCCACATCACTACACTAGCATCAACATCCAGGGTATCCCTATTAAGGGAAGTAGCACGATCCTCCACATCATTACACTAGCATCAGCATCCAAGTTTTCCCTAATAAGGGAGGTAGCACTATCCTCCACATCATTGCACTAGTATCAACATCCAAGGTATCGCTAATAAGGGAAGTAGCACTATCCTCCACATCATTACACTAGCATCAACATCCAAGTTATCGCTAATAAGGGAAGTAGCACTATCCTCCACATCATTACACTAGCATCAACTTCCATGGTGTCCCTAATAAGGGAAGTAGCACTATCCTCCACATCATTACACTAGCATCAACATCCAAGGTATCCCTGATAAGGGAAGTAGCACTATCCTCCACATCATTACACTAGCATCAACATCCAGGGTATCCCTGATAAGGGAAGTAGCACTATCCTCCACATCATTACACTAGCATCAACATCCAAGGTATCCCTATTAAGGGAAGTAGCACTATCCTCCACATCATTACACTAGCATCAACATCCAAGGTATCCCTATTAAGGGAAGTAGCACTATCCTCCACATCATTACACTAGCATCAACATCCAAGGTATCCCTAATAAGGGAAGTAGCACTATCCTCCACATCATTACACTAGCATCAACATCTAAGGGATCCCTAATAAGGGAAGTAGCACTATCCCCACATCATTACAGCATCAACATCCAAGGTGTCCCTAATAAGGGAAGTAGCACTATCCTCCACATCATTACACTAGCATCAGCATCCAAGGTAGCCCTAATAAGGGAAGTAGCACTATCCTCCACATCATTACACTAGCATCAACATCCAAGGGATCCCTAATACAGGAACTAGCACTATCCTCCACATCATTACACTAGCATCAACATCCAGGGTATCCCTAATAAGGGAAGTAGCACTATCCTCCACATCATTATATTAGCATCAACATCCAAGGTATCCCTATTAAGGGAAGTAGCACTATCCTCAACATCATTACACTAGCATCAACATCCAAGGTATCCCTAATAAGGGAAGTAGCACTATCCTCCGTATCATTATCAGATTCTAATGACAAACCATGAACTTCTTCATTATGTAATTCTTCACAAGGCTCGACACTACCTACTACAACTTCTGTAAGAATATTTATCAGTACTATTCTGTTTAATGTCTGGAATCTATGGACAGTTGAACTAAAAATGACCACGTTTTTTATACTTCCGATAAGATACTGTACAGTTTTTAAACAAGTGGCTAAACTCACCACATTGATTACATCTACATGTGTCACAATTATTGATAAGATAAGCAGAAGTCCTACAATAGAGACAAGTCTTAAATTGATTCTGATATTGAACATACGTATGCTTTATATCTTACAATAAATATTACACTTGGAAATGCTGAATAACATCACTAACATTAGATAAGGTAGCAATAACATCCCTCCTTCCAGTCCAGTGTCCTTGATCATCAAATCTCTTTTTATATCATGCACACTCTCATAATGTATAGTAAAACATAAACAAATATCATCCTCTAAAACTCCAGCAGTATGAAACTGCAGGAACATTTTTTACTTATATGTCAAGTTCAAGCCAATAAAGGCATAATCAAAACATGGAACATACTTTTAATTCACAGCTATCCAAAAAGGTTTCAGCAACACAAGTTGATTCAAAAGTAACATGACAATAGGAATCGTTTCCCACATGTACCTAAGCTCTTACATCAGTAAGCTGTAAGCCTAAAGGTAAAGGCAAATAATCCCAAACAGCGTATCTATCACCAGAAGAACTTTGTTTTGATATTTTATGCACCACTGGAAAATTAAGCACTTGTCTCCTTACACGAATGTCCTGTTTAGACTTAAGGCATACACAACTGAAGAAGAACAAAGAATATCGCTGCTACAAGTGAGACAGTTCTGGGTGCTTTCTGTACTCGTACAACATTGCTAAGGCCAGGAACGTCTTACCTGTATATATCAGGTCTGTACCCTCCCTACCATCTTTCCAAACCACTATGAAAGACTTCCTAACTAAAGTCTATCTCTGTTCTTGCTCAAATCCAGAATACACTATATCCTAGTACCTTCCCATTCCTTATACCCCCTTACGCTCCCTTCTTCACCTACTTCCTTACTGCTATCTAATTCTCTTGCCTGACTTTCTGTCTAAATATACCATAAGCCTGTTTTACCCAGATTTCATATTTCAGTTCCTATTTGTATTAGACTAACTTACCTTTAATTTCTCTACAAACTGCCTAAAATTTCTCTAAATATTAAACAATTGTCATATACCTTGTATCGATTTTTAACCAATGTTTTTATATTATGTCTAATTTGTTACAATTACTTAAACTGCAGATGCTTTTGTTTTATTTTTGAAGATTGTAAAATTATTGTTATTAAAATGTTTTGTAATTATTTGGAGCTTTTCTGTCTAGGCCTGTGCTGAAATGGGCTTCTACCCAGTCAGACTTTCCTGGTAATCAAATGTCATTAAATAAATAAATACATAAAGCTGCATCCACACTCTCCAAGGACTGACAAACCGGTCAAGTAACTAGAGCAGGAGCTTTAAAGGCATCTGCTGTCAACTCCAACAGCTTTTCACATTGGGCATCCATATTGTCCATTATCTGACTCCACAATACAGCATTTCAGTCTAACTGTTCCTCTTCCTGTATCATCGGTAAGAGTTTTTCATCTGATAATCCACCATCAGACAAATGAGTTATTTCAACTGACCAGATAAATTACTATTATTAGGCAAAACAACATAGTTAGCAGCATCATCTTCCTGCTCCATACTGTAGCCACCATAAGGCCCACCACAGCACAATCCAACAGCCCATAGGCCTAGTGGGACTAACCACAGTCAGCAAGGAATGAATAAATAAATGTATTTATTTGGGTCTACTTTATTTAACCAAAAGCTGATTCCAGCGAATGCAAATCCATTGACACAAATGCACTGAACCGAGAAATAAGCGAACTCACAAAACTGCGAAATTACCACGAAATTCGAAATGTGGAAGTGTTTTGGTTGGCCCGTCTGAGCTACAGATCTGTAAGGTAAGTGTGCAATAGTTATGGAAATTAGGGTGCGGGTTAAGGTAAGTGCATAGATAGGTAATGTAATATGGGTAATGTATTTAACGTTTAGTGTAGGGTTTGAGGTAGGGGTCTGGTTAGTGTATGTGTGTGGTTTATTTATTTTGTTTGGGTATAGCTCCGTAGGGTAAGTATGCAGTAGTTACGGACTTTAGGGTTAGGGAGGGGTTAAGGAGAGTGCATAGATAGTGGTGTATGTGGGGTTTAGTGTAGGGTTAGAAGTAGGGTTTTGGTTGGTGTATGTTTGTGGTTTATTTATTTTGTTTGGGTGGGTAGTATGTTTCGGGCTGTGGGGTTGGCCGAGTATGACAAATCGGTATTTTGAGTTTTGCGGTTTTGGGAGTTTGCTCATTTCGCGGTTCGATGTATATGTGTTGATGGATTTGCATTCGCTGGAATCAGCTTTCGGTTAATTAAAGTAGACCCCATTTATTTACAGGGAAAGTCTGACTTGGCATGAGCCAATTTTCAGCACAGGCCCAAGGAGAAATGCTCCAAACATATGTCTTTGTAACGTGGGAGGAAACTGGAGCACTCGGGAGGAAACCCACCCTAATGCAGGGTGGACATGCAGACTGCATACAGAAGGCACTGCAATCGAGAATCAAACAGGAGAACTTCGTGCTGTGAGGCAACAACACAAACCACTGCACCACTGCTGTAGAATATATCTGAAACAGAGACTGTTTCCATTGCTCTAACTGCCTGACCCTCACTTGCTAATTAGCAAGGGCAGAGAGATTCTCAGAATCTCTTTGAACCCCTGGGCCAGATTATATGCCAAGTACTTTTTTTATACTTCAGTGTCTTTCCTATTTTCCTTTCAGTAGATGTTCACATTTTATTCCTATCAATTATTCCAAGTCCCATTCCTTCCCTGCTTTCTCCCAGAAATAATTTCTGCAACTACAGACAAATTCTGTACAATTTCTTCATGTTCATTACAGATGTCCCGCATACACAAATGTACATTTATTCATGTTTCGAATAGCACTTCACAATTTTCCATGTAAAAACATCCAGTTATCATCCTTCTTATACACTGGTATTTTGTCTGCTTTTGTTTTCCAGTCATTTGTCTTTTGACTTCCCAACACTCCTCTCCAAGAATCTGTAAGAACACATCAGAATAAAATTCTTCATTACCTTCTCATATGTTTCCTCCCATCCTTCTTTACCACACCTCTGTTTATCATCCATATTTTCAATTTCTCAAACACTTCCACGCAGTAATGTAGGCTTCTTCTCCTCCTTCTCCAGTTTCATGCACTGAACCCCTTCATTGTTTCTCAGATAATAAAAAACAATTATTCAAATCTGAAATGTCTCAGGTAATATTTATTAGTGAAAATATATAAATAATATAAACAATTAAATGATTTATCATGGTTATCCTTCTTTTTCACTGACTGATATAAAATGCCACTGAACCTATTTCCCTATCGACTCCTCCACTAAAATCCGTAACAGTCTTCTCTCCAACTTTTAATGTAAAAACACCATTTCACAAACATATGTTAATACAGGTAGAAAATGCAAAAACAAATAATGTATCTTCAAAGTCTCCCTCATTTTCTTTCCAGTCTGACATGGTGGCCAACTTTTAACCATTTCTCCTTTCTTAAATGTCAATTGCAAATAATCAAAAACAGTAAACACCGCAAACTGGACAGTAAAACTCAAGAAGGTAACACAATACTGAACACATTTTCTCTGACAAAATGTGGGGAAACTATTCAAAATCACTGGAAGAAAGTTGTGTGTATAATTATTCTCAAGCTGGTCAGTGAAAAGATTGTGGCAGTAAATTGCTGGCCATTGTCTGGGTAAAGAATCATCTTGGCACTCTCAATGGCAAAGTTTCTTTTTTTAAGAATTTTTTTTATTACTATTTCACAAAACACACAACAGAACAACAGAACATTTATTTACATATTTACATGAATTAAAAAAATGGTTTAACAAAGTTCATCTACTTTTAAACCATAAGATACAATTTTTAAATAATGACTTAGTCAACTATGTTTATAGCTATCTAATAACTGTTGTTGATTTTTCCAGTCATCACAAATCTTCTTTCTTGTAGTTAGTCTCATTGTATAAACAGAGATTACAATGGAATTGACAAAGTTTCTGAAGGTATTAGTAATTCAATTTATCCACATACACCTTGGGAAATCCTAACACAAAACACCAAATATATCTCAGTGACAGTCAGTGTAAGGAAATACTACCAGGGTGTATTTAAGGCAATTAATGAAGACTGATCAAACTGGAAATTGCATGATTTTATATCTGACAATAATACTAAAGACTCTTGGCACTTTTTTACAAATTTCTAAATTCTGTTACATCCAAAACAATCTTACTCTGTTTACAGTAATACCCACTGGTGACAGTGGTACTAATAAAGGCCCTCCTCTATGGTCCAGATCTCTGCAGAAATGCTATGTTAAGAAAACAAAATACATTTTTGGCAGATAAACGGGAAGTTTCTATCATCTAATAGTAACAATGCACTTACATTAGTAAATGTTTACAGAAAATAATTTAGAAGTTCTAAGCCAAGGTATGAAATGACACTAGTAATCATACCGCTGAAAACAGTAAAACCTTTTATAGGCATGTAAGTCAGTTTAGGAAGGTGAGAAGTGAGGATCCTACCCATTTTTTAGAACTTCTTCCTTCACTCTAAGTTTGTTAGATGGGCTGAATCTAGAAATTCAGGAAAATAATGAAAAGCATCCCATAATAACTAAAAACATGGTAAAGAATGCTGTGTCCTGTGTTAATGGCTAACACTTCACCTGCTATTGACAATCTCATTGGTTATTTTTTATCGAAGGTTTATCATTCTCCTACTTCCTGTTTTTGTTTTTTTTTCAATGTTCTTTGGCTATGGGTTTTGTACCCAAAAACTGGAAGCTGTCAGCTGTTGTATGCATCCCCAAGGGTTGCAAAATGATTACATTCGTATTAGCCTAACTAGTTTGATTGAGAAGGCATATGAAAGGGTACTGCCCTCCCTTTTTAATGTCTCGTACAGGCAACTACTAGACATGTACTAACACAGCTTTGTTTTGTTCCAGTCTTGTCTGGGTGACTTACAGGAGTTTTATGATAATGTTGCCTTTTCGTTTGAAATTTGGGTTCCACACGTTGCCATAAGCAAAACTTAATAGTATTACTGATGGATTGGTCTGTCACTGGCTTCAAAACAGGAATATAAAGCACTGTGAAATGTTGTTTCTCAGAATAAAGGACAAGCTAACATTGGAGTTCCACAGGTATCTGTTTTGGGCACTTTTTCATTCACCAATTCATTTCTACCTTTCCACTGGCAGACAATGTCTGAATCAGCAACTACGCATATGACATAAAAGCTGGTTATATTGTAAGAGATATCAATGAACAAACAGTGTTACAAAAAAAGTGACTTTTATATGTTTAGTGCATTGGTATTGAGGTTTTATTTATTTTATTAGTTCAATTTGGTAACCAGAGTGGAGCATTAATCCAAATGGATCTATTTCAGCCTCAGCTTGGACAATGACAGTAGCCAAGCAAGTTAACTAGAAGTATTATAACTACAAAAATGTTGGGAAGGTAGCAATGAATCAATAACAGTAATAATAATAAAGAACACATTACAAGGGACAATACTAAGGAATTGTTAGATAAGGATGAAAGAAGAACAGAGTGAAACAGTGAATTGACAGAACACAAAGTGTAAGAGACAGCTAAAGTAAGGTAGAACACAGAGATTAAGTATTTACAATAGTTACAATGTAAAGAAGACATCATATAATAGTCTAGGGAAATAATGTAAGGAAGACAAAGATGTGTGAGTGGTGTAGGGGAGATTAGGGGATTAGGTCATGTGTCCAGAGGGAAAGCATTTGCAAAATAACTCAGACCTGAGATAATCTTTAAGCTAAGTATGAATGATAGATATGAGGTGAGGTCTTTAAGATTAGTAGGGAGGGATTCCCAGAGTTCAGGGCCTAGGATGAAGACGGTATGGTTAGTGCAATGAAGTCTGTTTCTAGGACACTGAAGAAGTAGACCAGGGTGGCTAAGACTTTTTTAGATTGTATGTAAGGGGTTGTCCGAAGAGGCTGAATGCAAGGGAAGGACAGCAATGTTCTTTGAGGAGTTTATGGAGATGGGATCCAATAAGCAGGTTGGCACATTGCTGGACAGGTAGCCAACTGACTTTATTAAGTATGATACAATGATGGCCATTTCTGGGGGGGGGGGTAATAAATTGAAAGATAGAGATGCCTACAGTTTGGATAGTGAAGAAGTTTATCTTGGCTGCTGCTGCAGTCATTGTCAGTACATATTCGAGCTGTGTTAGTAGAACACCTTTGCTTATGGTATTCCTAGCAGATGTGGAGAGAAAGGGTAGGACCAAATTAGTTGAGACGTAATTTTCATCCATATTTGTTCTAGGTGATGATAAAAGTTTAGTGTGGGTTCAAGCCACATACCAAGGTATTTGAAGGAGATGACTCAATCAATGGGGTTGTCAAGATGGTCACGGATAAGAAGTGATTGAATTGTTTTTCCTGCCATTTAGGGAAGGTACCAAACAGCATTGTTTTACTTTTGTAAGTGTTTAACTTTTTGTTACTAAACCATTTTATAAGAGAAAGAAAGTTGCCTTGTAGTTGTTGCTGTATGGCCAAGGAGGTCAGATTTGAGTGAAATCTGACAATGTCATCAGCATAAAGTAAGAAAAAGGGGTGAGCTAGATCAAGTGATACTTTTTTAATGAAAATGGAAAAAATGAGGGAGCCAGAATGGAGCCCTGAGGGACTCCTTTAAGGACAGAGTGGAAGCATTGAGGGTATTCTGAAATTGAACAGAGAAGTTCTGACTGGAAAGATAATTTTTACACCAGGGAGCTATATCTAGGCTAATTTCAATTTCAGTTAGGTGATCTAACAGAATGCTTAGGTTGACCAGATCAAAAGGTCTGGTGAGGTCAGTGAAGATGGCTACAGTAAGGTGGCTTTTGTCCACAGGAGGATATTGTCAGTAAGTGTCCAGAGTGATGCAGAAGTGGTCCTACCAGCCCAAAAGCCATGCTGTGTTGAGGATAGTAGATGATATTGGGAAATATAATGGGTGAGTTGATTATAAAAATACTTTTTCAAGGCTTTTACCAAGTATGGAAAGAGTGATGTGGGATGGGCTAGTTTTTTTCATGGGAGGGGTTTAACAATGGCTGTTTTACAGACATCAGGCATGATGTTTTTAGTAAGGCAAATATTACAAGTGTTAAGAAGGTAGGGACTATGAAGTCCTTACTTCAGCATAAGAACCATGAGAACCATGGGACAAGATTGACAAGGCCAGCAGGTGAGTCACTTTTTAGGTCTTCATGAAGTGGTGCTACATGTTTAGCTTTGATTGCTTTGAAATAGAAAGTGGGAATATATGGGGGAGGAGACTGGTTAAAGGGAAAGGAGGAAGAGTTATTAATGGAATAACTTTCTTGGGTGGCGTAAGCTATGGAACCTTGCTGGCTAGGCTTACGTAGGCCCTTGGGCTGATAGCCTTGTACCTACCTCTGAACCTATGAACCTATGAATCAGGGATGGGAAGTGTACTGAAGTAGAGGCTCAAATCAGCAGCTATGAGGTGAAATGAGGAGTGGATGTTAGCTGGATTAGTATGGCCTGTCAGGCAGTTGGGTTATGGCCAGAGATTATCAGGTAACTTGAGGAGGAGCAACTAATACTTTCTCATAATGTGACTTTTATGTTGCCTGATTGCATGTTTAGCTAGATTTCTTAGGTTAGTACAGTGTTTTGGGAGTCTGAGGATAAGTTATTTTTCCATGTATGCCAGGCATGGTCTCTGAGACTAAGAGGGCATTTTACCTCATACATGAGCCAGTTGTTTTGGGGGATTTATAAAGGCATGTACTTTTAGGAAAGAGTGAGTATTAGAGGTTAGTGAGAATTTTTGTGAGGAGAATGCTGTAGTGGTTAGGGTCAACAGAAGAGAGAGAATAGGAGACCAGTTTAATGAGACTATATTTGTCTTTAATTTTAGAATGGTGGACGACGATTTGTTCCAGAATGATATGAGGGAGGGATTTTCTTTATATGGTGAGAGATATTGAAGCTGATTGGACAATGGTCATTGAAGGAAGGGGTTGAGAAATAATGTTAGGATTATTACTAACAATAACATTAAGAAATGGGTGATGGGAAAAAATTAGGGTTTAGTCTGGCCCAGTTCAGTGATCAGTTGTATAAGTTTAAAGTCATTAAAGATTTCCAATATATAGTTTTGATTAGGGCCAAGAAGGCTGAGACTGAAGTCTCCTAAGAGGATGGTGTTTTTGAAATTTTTTATTGAGGAGGTAATTTCAAGCAGAAGGGTTTTGAATTTGGCTAAGGAGGTGGGAGGAAATCTGTCTAACACAGTTAAGTGAAAGGTACTGCACTAGAGTAGCTATAAGAATAACTATCAATAAGTAATCAATCGGGTCTGATTCGGGATTGACATACCATTAAACACCTAGGTAAGAGATTCAATGATCACCTCAGAGTTGAGGAATATACATTGTCAGTTTTAAGGGAATGTCATGGAGTCATAAGAAAAGCAGTCAGAATAATAACCTAATGCCAGCTAGACTTCCCTTCAAAACAGTTACTGGGGAAAGTGCCCTGTCTAGGCTAGGACACGCAACTCAGATAAACTTTCTCACAGAAATCATAGAACATCAACAAGTAAATTTTTTTAAACCAACATAAAAGAGCGTCTACTAAAAGAAGCTGAGTGTGCTTGCTTTTGTGATAATGGTTAAAAGCAAAGACTCATACATGTCAATCTCATCCTAATATCAAAGGTATTTGATAATGTAAAACTGAATGAAAGCAAATCTAAATGTTCACTCTGTATATCTATCTCAAATACACCAAATGTTGACACTCAAACCATTGACACAAGAACATGAAAAATGCCATCATTGACGCACTACACATTTTCTAAGAAATAGCCTAGGCATGTGCAATATTTACAATAAAAAATATAAAACATCATTTTTCACAGGAGGCAGGCCACCCCTGCAACCCCCATATTGGGGACTGTGCCATCTACACCCCCTGCTAATCATATATACGGACTCCAAGATCGCAGAAACATGGAGGAAGGGCATATTCCCCAACCCATAAATATATATACATATATATATATATATATATACATACATATATATATATATATATATATATATATATATTTGTAAATACACACACATATATATATATATATATATATACATATATATATATATATATATATATATGGGATCCATACAGATCCCCGACGGCACTTTCTGCCGAAGCAGAAATCACCGAACATACATAACCGAAAGTGCTGCTCACCGAAGCAGCACTTTCAGTTATGTATGCTGGTTGTGCCAGTCGCACTACGATGCGGTTAAGGGAGAATTCCCTTTTCCCCACTGTAGTGTGACCTCGGAGTGAGAATATAAAAGGAGGGGGGGTGTACGGCACAGCCCCCCACATGGGGGGTGCAGGGGGGCTTGCCCCCTGCATAAAAGAAGATTTAGTGTTTTTTTTTTTTTTTTTAACGGACTTTAATGAAAGCGCTTTTTCGGTGAAGGTGCTTTCGTTAAAGTGCTTGGTATTAGGATTCGGACTACTGAACTTTCGTTCAATAGTCCTAGATCCATATATATATATATATATATATATATATATATATATATATATATATATACACATATGGGTTCACTTCATATTGCCAAAATGCTGAAATATCGAATTTCAAAATTTCGACAGTATAAAGCCAAAACCATTAAAACACCGACACCTCACAACCACAAAATCACAACACCGAAAACACAGCATACAGCACACAACATATAAACCATAACACCCACACCACAAAACACTGAAATACAACACAACACCACACAGACACACACCTACACTACACATATGTAGAGGGACAAGCCCCCCTTGCATCCCCCTCTACTTATATATACTAACTCCAAGGGTGCACAAACAGTAAAAAAAGAAAAATCACACACAGCCAACACACACACTCATACCCCCACCTCCCTACTCTGACCCACTCATACAAGTTACAAAAACACTCACGCACACTCACTCACCTTAAACTCCAGACACCATCCCAGCCGAACACTTTCATATGATAACGAAAATGCATAAGCGCAAATTCGACATAGTCCTATTCACGATTCTGCACTTTCGTTATTTAGAGGTTTCCGCTTCATGGACACAAATTGCTGAAATTCGATATTTCAGCCATTCACGTTTATGAAGTGAAACCATATTATATATATATATATACATATATATACGTGTGTGTGTGTGTGTGTGTGTGTGTGTGTGTGTGTGCGCGCATGCAAGTGTGTTTGTGTGTGTGTGTGTGTGTGCGCATGCGTGCGCGCGTGTGTGTGTGTGTGTGTGTGTATATATATATATATATATATATATATATATATATATATATATACACATATGTATATATATATATATATATATATATATATATATATACGTATATGTATATACATATATATGCGCATATAAATATATGCATTTAACATCTACCTTACTTTTTCCCTGCTATATTGCAATGTATTCTCTTTTGTACATAGCATCTCTACATTTCTGTAAATGTTTTACTCTGTACATGGTGCGGTTCTGCTCATAGGAACCTGAGTCGCGTTTAAATTGGTTGACTGACCATCTGACTTACCCAGTTAAATGAAAATAAATAAAAAATAAATAAACAAATATTTACTGCTCTGTAATTAGCTAACATAGATGAAAAGTTGGTTCTATTTTATTGGGTATTAATTTGTTCTCGTATTGAGTATGGTGAATAAACATGTATGCTTATCTCCTTAAAAAACTTGAAAGAATACAAAGGACTAGGTAAATATCAGTTGTACATCATCTGTCTTACAGGAACAGGTCAAAAGACTTGAAATTATTTTCTGCTAGGCATAGACTACTCTGAGGAGATGACATATTAATGCTTAGATGTCTAAGGAATACGTTGTTGGAAGCTACAATTGGTATTACTTTTATTTCCCATATTAGCAACATGAGAAATAACAGTTTACTGACTGACCTGCACTTTTTAAGGTCTGATGTTATCAGGAAAAGCTTTAAATTTAGAAAAGGTATACTCTGGAATTCCATCCCACTTCATGATATACAATCATCTTCTTTGTCTGTACTTAAGGGAAGCCTTGGTTTGGGGAGTGCATGTATTGAAGTCCTTTACTTGGTGCAGACTTCCTGGCCACAGTCTTAAAATTTCCATTTCCTCAAAATTAAAAATATTTCACAGTTAATGTGAATAATAAAGAAAACCTCTTGCCTAGCCTATTACAACAACCCCCTTGTAAACAGCAAAAATTATTTCATGTTCACATATTTATATTATGTACTTAACTTCTACCTTAGTTTTCATCTGTTACATTGCAATATATTCTCTTGTATATACAGTGTCTGTAAATTTCCGTTAAAGTTTTACTTTGTACAAACTGTTGTTTTGCTCATAGCAGCCTGGTTCTTGGTTTAAATGGGTTGAATGAACATCTGACCTACCTAGTATTAATATTTAAAGGTCTAAGGTACAAAAAATTATTGTACCCTCCAGTCCACATCCAGTTATCACCAAAAACAAATTTGAATCGTTCCAATGGCACAGTAAATGTCAGTTAAAATCAATGACTTTTAATGCAGATTAACACTGAAAAAAGATCCTTCTAACAGTCATACTCTTTTGCAGCTCCATGCTTTTACCTGCAATTCTCTGAAGACTGATGCATTCTCTTCAAACAGCCTCCACAATGTGCCATTCAGAACACTGGACTCCACTCACGAAGTCTGCAGCCATCACGCGTGCCCTATGTCTCCTTCCATTCTACATCAGACCACACAGCCCCTATCACCTATTGCCTTTCCTCCAGAAGAGTAAAGGGCCTTTCTTTAAAATCAAATGACACAGCAAGGTATGTAATAATCAGAAAAAGAAAATGACAAAGCAAAAAAAAAATTGAGACAACGCATTTCAATTAACAAAAATGAATAATAAATTACAAAAAATTTAATTTAAATTTTTCCCCATTTGCCTTACCTCCCTTTGCTCACATCAAGAAAAAACTACCTCTCAAAGCTCCTAATACCTCATGACAAATGAGCTGCAGCATACATGTTTATTATACAACACATAACACAGGGATACCACAAAATCCACTGTACATTAACAAATAAACAGTGTCTATCTTACGATTTCATACTTCCATATATATTTGCAATATAAGTAATCTCAAAGAGTAATTTAAAAACCCAATTTACAGGCTGTAAATAAAAATGTGCATGACATTCCCAAAGACTTGTAATGCAAACCCCAGAAACTTCTAATATTAGTATAGTCTAAGAAAATGTACCACTGATTCCTGCACTGTGTTGCAGATAGTATACAAGCAGACACGTTCTTTTAACTCCTTCACTACAATGGAGCTCAGGAAGTTTGCACTGTAACTTCCAATGGGAGGAGCCTCAGCCTTTTGACAAAATCAAGTTGTGTCCTCACATTTCAAACAAATCTTCATATTTCTGGAACCACAGGGCTTATGAAAGAAGTATAAATGGCAAACTCTTCAACACAAACTGTTTTTATAGTGGTAGTATTCATTAGGTTCTATGTCTTAAACTGTATTTTATAATTCTCAGTAAACACAGTAACTATTACATTTGTAATATTTTGTAAACAACTTACAATGTCTCAAGTTACACACATACTGTCAGCAGCATTTTATTCATCTAACTAAGA
>NC_056745.1:1442642088-1442644588 GCF_019279795.1 Protopterus annectens
ACTGGAACAATAATTTGCCCTTTATCGTGGCTTAACTGTAAAGTGGTCTGCCACTGATTTATGGTGGCTGTAATGCACTCGATCAGTACAGGGTGTATCTTAAACATTTTTAAGCACTCTTTTATCCATGAATGTGGGATGCTATCAAATGATTTTTTGTAGTCTAGCCATGCCATACTTTGATTCTTCCCATTTTACAGTTCTCCATTATGACTTTATTTAGCAACAAATGATCCTTTGTTCCATATGACTTTCTTTTGTTACCCTTTTGTTGGGTTGCCATGATTGAGTTTTCTTCTAAATGACTACAAACTCTGTCGGCATCAATTCTAGTGTATAGTTTATACATCGTCGGAAGGCAAGTTGTTGGTGTATAGTTTTTAGGATAGCTTGCAGGTTCGCTCTTAAGGAGGAGAACTGTTTTTCTTGTTGTTAACCAGGTTAGCATCTATTCGGGGTGCTCATATAAATAGCTTTTACACATGGCTAAATCTTCATGTAAAGATGTTAATACTTTTAGCCAGAAATTAGATACTGCATCTGGACATGGGGTTTTCCAATTAAGAGTTTTTCTTAATTTTATTTCAGTTTCTCTGGCTGCCACTTCATCCCTTTTCATATCCTGTACATTTGAACTTCTTGCTCTTTCTTTTACTTCAATCCATTCAGCATCTTTGTTATATTCCACAGGATCCCCATAAATATTTCTCCAAAATGTGACTATTTCTTTTTTTGGTGGCTTTTCAATTCCTTTTGCCTTGTTTCCCAGTTCTCTATAAAACATTTTTTGGATCATCAATAAATTGCTTATTTTGAATTTTTCCTTTATATTTATCTGCATATCTTCATAGTTTTTATATATGTGCTGATATCTTTAGTTTATTATTTGTAACAGTGTACGACAGATCATGATCTGTTCTGATACTGAGCATTGCTTTTATCACATCTACCTTTCTGAGTATTTTTGTTGATCTGTTCCCTCTTCAAGACTCTTCTAACAGTGACACTTCTTACCTTAATTACTTTATAGTTTTCTCTATTCAGTGCTTCCATAATGGCATTTGATTTCACTTACTGCCCTGTGTTTTTGTGGTAAGACTTTATCTGCTATTAATTTAGCTGCACAACAATATAACATCCTATTTACTTCTGTTATATCAAATGAATTTCTATGAACAGTCCTGATTAGTGTGTTTGTTTTATCAAACTTCTAATATTTTGGGTGTTATTGACTTTCTACAGTTTCTTTCACTGATCTTGGTATGTCTATCTCAATTAAATAAAGGAAATCTTCCCTTAGATCATTTTCTTCTAAACTGAGGGCACATTCTTTATTCTTCATTTCCTGTAGGAATTTTACAGAAAGTTCCAGAGCATCTTCCTGTGCCATATTCCCATTAGTTTCATCCTGTGTTATCTGTTGCTCTTTCATATGGAAACTCACTGGTTATCACTCCACAACACAGACTGCATCTGAGTTGCCAAAGTTTTCTGTTCCTTCACTTGCTGTACAACTCCAACTGAACTTTTGTACTGGTTTCCTAATGAAAGCTGCAAAGTATCTTCATATGGCAACTGATCAGACATTTCCCACTCCACTGGGTTCTCCTTAATTTGGGGATTGCTTATTCTATCCTGCTGTGATATTACCAGAGTTAGATTTTCTACTATAAATCTTTCACTTTGCAGGTAATCCATAACCTCAGTTTCTATTTATTCAACTTCTCCACTATTAATCCTTTTTGTACTTTCCCTCTTTGTTTTCTTATTTTCTGTATTATAAAATGTTCCATATCCGGATGCCTCTGCCCGTATTTCTCTTCAAATATCTTTGGTACTGTCTTTATGTATTGATTAGTTTTGATTTCTCCTTTGCATAATATTGCACCATATTAAATCTCTTTTCTATTCCCTGTCCACATTTCTTCTTCAGATTTCTCCTGCTTCTTCTGTTTCTCCTTACTTGGGGGACTCATTGTTCCATTGTGCTGTGGTATAACCTGTGTTAATCTTTCCACACTAAATCCTTCACTTTGCAGGTATTCCATAACTTCAGCTTCTGTTTTTTTAACTTCTACTTTACTCATTTTCTGTTCTATGGTCTCCCTTTGTGATCTTATTTTTTTTGTACTGTGAAATTTTCCATATCTGGGTGCCTTTGCCTATATTTCTCTTCAAATATATTTGGGGCTGTTTTTTTTTTTTTTGTACTGATTAATTTGACTTTCTTCTTTCCATTAATATTGCACAATGTCTGATCTCTCTTTCTTTCCCATGCCCATATTTCTTTTTTATATGTTTCAAAACTCTCTAGGTTTTTTCTTTATATTTTCGTACATCCTCAGTAGCTTATTTTTCCAAACAGCCCAAGGTTTCTTGGTCAATATAATGTTTTTCCTGACTCTGTTGTATTAATGAGCACACATTTAAATTTGAAGCTTTTGACAGTTTTTCTTGTGCAAGCATTTTTCTTTCCTATAATTTCCCTCTCAATCTTTTT
>NC_056745.1:1442647088-1442812088 GCF_019279795.1 Protopterus annectens
ATGTGGAACTAGCAAGTAAAATATGCAACATTACCTGTCATAATGAAGCATGAAACACAGCTCTTAACCTAATGTCTCCACAGTGTGGAACACTATCTGTCATAATGTGGAACTAGCAAGTAAAATATGCAACATTACCTGTCATAATGAAGCATGAAACACAGCTCTTAACATAATGTCTCCACAGTGTGGAACACTATCTGTCATAATGTGGAACTAGCAAGTAAAATATGGAACATTACCTGTCATAATGAAGCATGAAACACAGCTCTTAACCTAATGTCTCCACAGTGTGGAACACTACCTGTCATAATGTGGAACTAGCAAGTAAAATATGCAACATTACCTGTCATAATGAAGCATGAAACACAGCTCTTAACCTAATGTCTCCACAGTTTGGAACACTGTCTGTCATAATGTGGAACTAGCAAGTAAAATATGGAACATTACCTGTCATAATGAAGCATGAAACACAGCTCTTAACCTAATGTCTCCACAGTGTGGAACACTATCTGTCATAATGTGGAACTAGCAAGTAAAATATGGAACATTACCTGTCATAATTATAGAAATGACAGGTAACATGTGGAACACCACCTCTTATAACACGGGACTAATAGGTAAATCGTGTAACACTTACTAACAAATTCAATTAGGAAGCTCACATGATACCTAGAATGTGTGGCTTTATAGTTGTAAAAAGTTATTTTGATGATTTAATATAAGCAAACCAGCCCAGCCAGTCAGGACCCGAAACCAGCAGCACTAATAATCCAAACTTGTGTGAAGATAACGATAGCTAATTGAATCCAACGAAGCAGCAGTCTTTATTAAAACACAAACAATGAACCCAAGTGCTTTCACCTGAATATTACCGTGCTTTTTCAAGGACAAACATACAAACACTACTATGTGGCTCCTTAAATAGTAAATTACATATAACTTGATAAAATTAATTAACTAACAATTATGTTTTACAAAATCCAAATAATAGTATATTAAAATTGAGCGATCTATTATCATTATATAAAATTATTTAAAATTACCATATGTACATAAGCAAATATATAAATATCTGTCATACAGAAACTTGATTAATTTTGTATATATATCATTAAAAATTTTTTTATATCATATGAAATATATATATTTTCTAACTACCTAAAGTTTGTTCTTGAAAATATGTTTCATAGAAACTTAAACTTGGAATGTTATTCTGTAATATATAATCGAAAAAATTAGTCAACTCTGACAAAATTATAACCCCTATTAAATGGGGTAGATATCCCTTGCAAACCTCTGTAAAACCTACATAAACATTATAACCTTGTACCTTTGGTAAAAATGGCAAGCACTAACAAACAATAAAAAATAAACTCACCCACGCCATTAGTTTGTACAAGGGGGGTATGAGTGTGTATAACTCCCTGTGATACATCCTTCTATATAGAGAAGGGTAACAATGATAACATTACAAACGAGATTTCCTTAATTTCAAAACACTCTTGATGTTGATGCTATCATTCAAGCCGGGAAACTTGTTAGAGTTCAATTTCAATTGCCAGTATAACTCACGATACTCTAACCTTGTTTCCCAGCTGCCCCCTCTAATGTCCTGTGTTACCTGCTCTAATACCAAAAACTTAACATTCATTTTTTCACATGATAAAGAGTGTTTATAAAAGGCATTACTTTCCTTCTGCTTAATTACATCATTAAAATGTTCATAAACCCTTCTCCTCAAGTGACGTTCCGTTTTTCCTACATAAAAACTATCACAGGTTTTGCATATTCCTAAATACACTACTCCCTTGGTACCACAATTATAATATTTCTTCGGAATAAAATTAAAGTTCCTAGAAGAAATGTTCATCCTATACTGGTTCACCATGGCATGGCATTGTTTGCACTTGCCACAAGAATATGTACCACATTTCCTTTTGTTCTTTTCCGTCTCTAGAATATGTTTAGTTTCAAAAATTTCTTTAAGGTTCTTGTTTCTTTTTCTAACAAAATGTGGTCGCTCTGACACATAAATTTTTGTTTCTTCATGGAGACTCAAAATAGGCCAGTATTGGGAAACAATACCCTCAATCTCTTCAGAATTCTTATTAAAAATATAAATAAAACTATTTTTACCTTCCATTACATTCTGTTGGTTTTTCTGTGTAGAATTAGAGGAACCTGCTCCTAACAGAGGAGGGTAACAAACTTCCCTTTTCTGATGAATTTCCTGTGCTAGGTTTTCAAACAGCTCCTCTGGGTAACCTTTCTCTATGAAGAAACTTTTTAAAATTTGTGCTTCTTCAGTAAAGTCTCCTAATGTACTGCACATACGGGAAGCTTGAATCAACTGGCCCTTAATGATACCTTTCTTTTGAAAGTATGGATGTCCACTACTGTAATGGAGGTAGGAATTGGAGAATGAGTTCTTTCTGTATAATTTAGATTGAAAACAATGATCACTATAATCTTTCTCAATAGTTACATCTAAATAATGTAATTTATTCTTGTCAGTATTATATGTAAATTTTAAAAAAGATGTAGTGTTATTAATATAATGCAAAAATTCAAAAAAACTCTCCTCGTTTCCCCCCCAGAAAAAACAAATGTCAACTAAAAACGTTCTGTAATGTAAAATATCATGTTGCCATTTGCTGGTAAAAACAAATTTCTTTTCCCAAAAGTACAGTACTATATTTGAGTATAAGGAGGCACATGAGGCCCCCATTGCCACCCCTTTTGTCTGACGATAAAATTCTCCATTAAAATTAATAAAGTTATTCTCAAGAACAATTTCCAATAGTTCTAATATGAGATTAACGGTTGTGGTGGTTTGGCCCCCCTCCATTGCCAAAATCTGGCCAAACCATTCCAATCCTGTTCCATGAGGGATACTTGGAAAAAGTTCTACCACATCAACCGTTACCATTAATATTTGGGGATTAAACATACTTTGGTCTATGTGCCTTAAAAAGTCCCAAGAATCCTTACATATATGAACTATAGAGGTTACAAAAGACTTTAAAGTTATGTCAATGAATTTAGCTAGCGGTTCCGTAATACTACCTGACCCCGATACTATTGGTCTAAACTTAACTGGTTCTAACGTCTTGTGTGTCTTCGGGATACCAAAAATTTGTGCAATTTTTGGTTTATCCACATGTAAGTAGTTATAAACTTCTTCATTTATAACATTCTGCAAAACATGATCAAAAAGTTGGTAATTGATCTTAGCATAGGCAATATTAATTTCATTTTTGGAAACTAGTTCATATTGGTCCGAATCTTGCAACATGTTATGTATATAGGCCTCATAATCTACCTTATACATCAAGACTGTTCCACCCCCTTTGTCACGTTTCATGACTCTGCATCCTTCTTGTCTTAAACGGTTGATTAATTCTATCTCCTTATCACTCAAATTACCAGGGATCCTACTATGTTGGTGTTGTTCTATTTTCCTAATGTCCCTTTCAACCAACTCTTCAAACAATTTCAGGGTTGGATGCATAGGAGGGTTAAAGGTACTTTTCCTTGTTAATTCACTGACAGTGTTCTTTTGCCCTTTAAAAAATATATTCAAGTTTTATTGTCTCGTGAACAATTTTAAGTCAATCAAAATATCAGGTGTGTAAACAGGTTTACAAGGGACATACTGAAAACCTTTTGAAAATAAATTTAAAAATTCCTGCGTGAGTTCCATCTCCGTAAAATTGTAAATAGTAAAATTATTGCTTCTATGGACAATCTGTTTTCCTTCCATTAAAAACAACTCCAGGGATTGGGGTGCTACAGAGCAAAAACTTAATTCTGTGGACGGTTCCAGTTGTTGCATTGATATCTCCGCCCCCCTCTCCCTATGGGGGGATACTGAAAATCCCGTGTGGATTGTTTTCTACCTTTCTCAGCAATCCTCTCACTTCGCCTTAGGGTTTCTGGGCCTGATTCCACATGATTATCCTGTAAACTACTCTCATTTTCATTAAAAAATACATTATCAGTGTTGTTAGTGCCCCAGCTCCTAATATTAGGCAAAGGGAAAGCTCTACCTTCACGGTATCCAATCAGATCACGTTCTTCTTTATTTTACAATTCAGAACCCTTGCACAGTGTTGATCAACCTCATCACATGTCTTTTCATATTCCCTTTTGGTACTGGTAAATTTTGCATCACATATCAACTTGTTATTCAACATATTTAGTTCTTTTAACAACTTGTCTGCTCTCTTCTCATAATCTATAATCATACAGTTCAACATTTCCAAGCCTGCTTTGTTAAATATCTCACACAATTGATCATACAAAATTGAACCCGACTGAATATTATTCGGGAACTTAAAAAACGTAGACCCTTAGGTACACGTTGTACTTGAAGACATTCCTTCAAGTAATCTATTTCCATTTGGTTATTTTTGTATAAATACAGCTTGTTCTTAAAGTCATTAAATAAATGTTCAATGTTAATGTCAATTTCTTTGTTCACCGTACCTGGTTTGAACAGGAAAGGTTTAGTGGTCCATGCGCCAAAATCAAAGCTCTTCGCCTCAAAATTAATAGAGTTGGCATTAGAAACGTTAACCCTAGGGAGGGCCGCCTGCCCATTGGAACAAGAGTTGTTCCCCATACCGTTAGTGCAGGTATTCAAGTTGGAAGGTGAGGTCACTGCAACGGCGTGTCTCATAGACCTGTCCACTAAGTGCATTTGGTTACACGGAATCTCTTTGTCCTGAATAATACTCCATTCGTTGATGGTATTTGTCAGCTGTGTAAGCATGTTCAAAATCTAGTTAAATTCCCCACGAGTAACTGGCGTCGTATCAACGTCATCTCTAAGAAGCATGGGCATTTCCGCTAAGCTGCCAGGTTCCGTTCCTTCAGCCATGGCTCCGATAAAACCACAAACAGGAAAGTACAACTAAAGTAAACCAAAAAAGCAAACCAGCCCAGCCAGTCAGGACCCGAAACCAGCAGCACTAATAATCCAAACTTGTATGAAGATAATGATAGCCAATTGAATCCAACGAAGCAGCAGTCTTTATTAAAACACAAACAATGAACCCAAGCGCATTCACCCGAATATTACCGGGCTTTTTCAAGGACAAACATACAAACACTACTATGTGTCTCCTTAAATAGTAAATTACATATCACCTGATAAAATTAATTAACTAACAATTATGTTTTACAAAATCCAAATAATAGTATATTAAAATTGAGCAATTTATCAGATCGCTCAATTTTAATATACTATTATTTGGATTTTGTAAAACATAATTGTTAGTTAATTAATTTTATCAGGTGATATGTAATTTACTATTTAAGGAGACACATAGTAGTGTTTGTATGTTTGTCCTTGAAAAAGCCCGGTAATATTCGGGTGAAAGCGCTTGGGTTCATTGTTTGTGTTTTAATAAAGACTGCTGCTTCGTTGGATTCAATTGGCTATCGTTATCTTCACACAAGTTTGGATTATTAGTGCTGCTGGTTTCGGGTCCTGACTGGCTGGGCTGGTTTGCTTTTTTGGTTTACTTTAGTTGTACTTTCCTGTTTATGATTTAATATAATTTAGTATTATTTACCAAGGATATCAGTTCAAAACATTCTTAACACTGAATGTGTGGCAAACCCTTTTGCTGTGAAACTGTAAGGAACATGGATTTTTTTTAAGACTCAAACTGAAGAACGTTCTTCACAATGAGGTACACTTGAGTGGTAAGGCATGAAATAATGTGGTGAGAAGGCAGTACATAATATTATGAATCTTGGATTAAGAAGTAGACATATGGGTCTACTTCTAAATCCTGATACCCAGAGGATTGACATTTAAAATCCCAAGATGAAAAACGAAACTGCAGAAACTAGAATGTTGGATTTTTACTAGGGTAAGTAAACACTTGGCCAAATGGAAACAAAACTCATGCCAAGGTAAGTAAAACCAACTTATGGCTGGGTGGCTACAACCCCCCCTCATCCCCAACTATATATACCAACTGCAGGATCACAATACAATGGAGAAAAGGGCATGTTGTGCAAGTGTTTACTTACCCTAGTAAAAATATGACTTTCGAGTTTCTGCGGTTTTGTGATTTTGTGATTTTACTATCGGGATTTTAAACGTCAATCTTCTGGGCATCGGGATTTAGAAGTAGACCAATATATATATATATATATATATATATATATATATATATATATATATATATATCTATATAGATAAATATATAGACAGATCGATATATATAGATAAATATATAGATATTTATAGAGACAGACATAAATATACAAATTTGATATAGCTATATATCAATATATACATTGATATATATATATATATATATATATATATCAATTATCTTTCACTCACTCTGTCTCTTTCTCTCTATATATATATAACTTTATTTTTATATATATATATATATATATATATATATATATATATAAAGACATATCTGTACATACATAGATGTACACATACATGTACACGTACATCTGTATATATATATGTATATATAAGAAAATACATATGGACTGCTGCGTATGATGGAGGGTCAGTAATAGGTCTCCTGATCAGCACTTGTTCCATCTGTTGAAAATACAGTAGTAACAGCAAGCTACTGACTCCCTAAAGCCATGACCGACATCCAGAATTAGCTCATTTGACTTTGTTGTTGATATCCAGAAAAAGAGGCAAGCTTACATGTCTGTCTAAGCAAACCAAAGCTGATATCACGAATCTGTATTTGGTTAATGGTGCAAAAGGGAATGCCAGCCCCAGAGGTGAGTCAACAGTGCCCTCACCTCAAACTTCGGGTGCCTCTTTAACAATGGTAATGGCTGAGTTGCAAAAAATAAACATATCATTAACAGGACACATGTAGTGATCTGATAGAAAGATAGATAAGATGGAGAGTCCCCTACCTAGTCATGCTGATTACCAGAAGTGGACAGTATTCCAGCCCTGGAAAACCACATGCTAGCTGCGATGAAAGTGTGGATCAAGTTACTGGAAAACTGCGCTATTAATGTGGAATACAGGGCAAGCAGGTAAAACCTCTGGCCTTGTGGAATTCCTAAAAATGAGAAGGGGACTGATTGTTTAAGGTACATAAAGGATCTGCTTGCTGAATGGACTGGTGTCACAAATGACTTGATTCTTATTGACAGAGGCCATAACCAATCTGCTAGGCCTAGTGGTACCACCTGACCACTAAATGAGACCATCTTAAGGGATTTCTCCATGGTAAACCTACTTCCGCTTATATAAGACCTATGCAAAATTCTGAACAATCCCTTGCAAATGGAACCAACTTAGAGGGCTGTCTCATTCACCTCTGACTTTTACCAGCACTTGAACAGTTGCTTAGAGGAGTTGATATGCATCTGCCCTAAATAAAACAGCAAATTCAGAAATAAATCCCATTGTTGGTACTTCTCTATTAACAATCTGTTCAACAAAAGAAGGAAAGGTAATGAAATGTTGCAAGAAAAGAACTTAAAAACATGCTTAAGGTTGCTACAGATTCCACAGGAAACTACAGATCTTTCTTCATTTATATCAGGAAATTATGGAATAATGTCCGATAATGCACTGAGCTCATCCATAATAGTATTGCTCATTCTGACCCCAGGGATATAGCTAAGATATTATCACACAAATTTAGTGTTAAATTTATCCTTCTCACCAACATTGTTGCCCCCACTATTCCTGAGAAGTTATTTTCTCCTGAGATCCCCTTCATATCTCTCAACTGTATAGATTTTTGCAGAATGTCTAGATTTTTGTTTAATATTTTTGGGCCGATTCTCATAAAATTGTGATTTTCTGGCAAATCATTGGCAAATCACTGAGGGTATACCTCTCAACCTCTTAGACCAAAACATCTGGACAAAGCCTAAAATGATGGGGGGACAAACAGGGACAGATTTTAAATATTTCTCTTACAAACTTAGAAAATTGACAGAATAATAGGTTTTGCATTAGCATGAATTTTCTGCAGGATGTAGAGTCTTAAGCTCAAATTTTTTTCATTACATAATGACTTCAATCCTCAGCTATTTGCCACAATGAAACAGATTTTAGGAGGAACAAACCAAAAATATGAGGCAAAAATCTAGACATTCTGTGAAAATCTGTACAGTTGAGAGGTAAAAGAAGGCAGAACATTTTTTTAATAATTATTTATTTATTTATTTATTTTACATTTGTTGACCAGGATTGTCCGACTGAGCTGAAGTGCCCTTTTTCAGCAGAGGCCCGGGGAGAAAAGCTTCAACATATTATATCATTATAAATTAGCATTAAACAGCAACGTTACAGGATTATTACAAGGCATTAAGTAGCAATACAGTGTTATACACTGTCAGTAATCAGGAGTATAGCATAACTATTTCAAGATGTGTAAAAAGAAACAAGTCATTAAGATGAGTATAGGTTTTGGGTTAAGTGGTTAAAAAAAAAAAACTGTTTTATCAAGAATGTTTCTCGGAGGCAATTTGCTTAATATATTTTAGAAGACAGTAGAAAGAGTAGTCAAGGAAGATTAGAGAGAGCTAGTGAGAAGAGTGAGTTAAGGGCAGAAAGTAGATTAAGGTATGAGAAGTAGGGGATGTTAAGGAGGGAGAGTGCAGTGGCAGGACCAGTGACTTTTAAAGTGCTCTTTGGTGGCTGTTTGTTTAGGATGTGTAAGGGTCCTGATTTCTAGTGGGAGCCTATTCCAGCCAATAGTGGCGTGATAGCTGTACATGTTGCATCCAAATTTAGATTTGGGTTTGTAGATTTGTAGTAGGTCTTGGTTAGAGGTCTGGAGGGAGAATAATGGGAGATGAGAGGGGATAGTGCTGGGCAGTAGGAAGGCTGGTACAGGATAAAATGGATGATCTGGAGCTGAGAGAGAAGAAGCTGGTGGGGTAATTCAAGCCAGTTTAGGTGTTTTAGAGAGAGACAGTGATGGGGTTTGTAGGTTTGTTGGGCAGCAAATCTAGCTACCTTGTTGTAGGTAGATTCGAGTTTGGTCAGGAGTGCTGAGTTAAGATTTGTGAGAATCTGAGAACTGTACATTAGACTGGGTAGAAGGTAGGTAAGACAGAGAGTAATCTTGGCTTCAGAGGTAAGGAATTTCTTGTTACGGTAAAGGAGCCATAGGTTTGAATGAGTCTTTTTGATACAATTATTAACGGGTCTATATTAGATCACCGAACGCTTAGGTTAGGTAAGCGAACGGTGATTAATTGACCCCATGTAAGCGAAAGCTTACAAAACCGAACTGTCAGAAAAGCGATTTATTTCCAAGGGAAAAAATCACTGTTCCAACAAAAAAAAAAAAAAGAAAGAAAACACTTTGAAATATAACATCCACCCACCCACACCCCCCCTACTTAAATATGCCAACTCCGAGACCACCCTACAGTGCAAAAAAGGCAAACTACCAAAGCGGCCAAGCAAATTCTTTCTCAGGGAAAGAATTTGCATACATGCCACTTCAATATTTTGCCGTTTCAGTGTTTTCAGTTCGACCAAGATGCATTCGGAAACATGCATCTTCGGTCTGCTGATAGGAACCCTTATTAACATGCAAGTCAGATTTAAGCTGATCGTCTATGGTTACGCCTAAGAGCTTAGTACTGGATTCTACCTGAATGGGAGTTTTATTAAGGGATTGTATTGAGAAGGAGGGTTTAATATTGATGAACTTTTTAGGTAGGAAGAGTAAAAGAAACAAGTCATTAAGATGTTTTTTAGGGTTAAGGATGAGCTGGTTGTTGGAGAGCCATGTTTCAACTAAGTTAAAAGATGCCTGAGTAGCTGAGAAGAGCTTAGAGGAAGAGTTGGCTGTGGTGATGACTGTAGAGTCATCTGCGTATTGCACTAAAGATGACAGAGGACAGGAGGTATAGAGCTGATTAGTAAAGATATTAAAAAGTAAAGGCCCTAGGATAGGCCCTTGAGGTACACCCATTTTGTCAGTGAGAGGAGGTGAGAGTGCAGAGTGCCATCTCACTGACTGAGATCTGTCAGTGAGGTAGCTGGAGAACCATGCAACAGTATCAGAGGAGAAGTTGAGGTTATGCAGTTTGTGCAGCAGAAGAGAGTGTGAGACAGTGTTAAAAGCTTTTGAGAGGTCCAAGAATAGGCAAGAAATAAGTTTATGGTCATCCATGGCTATAGAGACAGTGCTGAGGAAGAATAATAGAGGTGTAGTGGTGCTATGTTTGGGTCTAAAGCCATGTTGAGTGGGTGTAAGCAGATTTTCTTGTATTAGATACTGCATAACTTGTTTATGAATACATTTTTCTAGTACTTTAGAGAGTGGGGAGAAGATAGCGCTAGGTCTAAAGTTGGAGATATCAGAATTACCTCCTTTGTGTATAGGTGGAGTGTAGCATTGTTCCCAGATAGAAGGGACTTTAGATTCAGAGATAGAGCGATTAAATAGGATAGATCCAGGGAGAGCGAGAGAGTCAGCTGCTAGTAGAAGAAAAATGGAAGGAATATTTTCAGCTGATGCTGAGCATGGTTTTAATTTAGAGAGTAGAGTTTTGATGTAGCTAGTAGGTACAGGTTTGAGGGAGAAGGTATTTGAGGAGATAGTATTAGGAGTAGGTTCAGAAAAGTTGGAGATGTTAACAGTAGAGGAGTTTGTGTTTGGGTTAAACAATGACAGATGTTTGTGTTTCAGACTTCATAGCCTTCATAAAATTTATGCTAATGCAAAACCTGTTGTTCTGTCAACCTCCTATGTTTCTACACACAATATTTAAAAAGCATCCCTATTTTTGGGCCTTTGTCCCCCCAATTATTTATGGTTTTGTCTAGATGTTTTGCTCTAAGAAGTTGAGAGGTATGATCCCCTTGGAACAAGTCTTAGAATCCCTGTCTAAGGCTAAAAATAATACTTCCATGGAACGTGTTGCTCGTCCATTCAGGATAAAATAGATGAACATTTGTGGGTTCAGTTCAAACGGCTTTATTACATACAAACACATCAGGATTGAGGTTTAGCAATTTAAACTTAATTAAACTTATAAACAGACTGACTAATGCAATCATACATGTAACACTCTGGCTGTTCTCTCAAAATGGCAGTGCTGCCTGCACATCCTCTCTATTTATACCCGTGTGCTCTCACTTTCAAATGCTTCTTAAAGTCACAACACACGCTCTGTTCTACAGGATGGACAACGTAACCATCTGCATTCTCATCAGTACCAGGTATGTACTATCTGAGCTTCTACTTAAACTGTTCATCCTCAGTCTAGGTACAAGGTTTGTACCTGCTAGCAGAAGAACAGCCACTGTGTCTCCCCAACACAAGTGTGGCCCCTCTATAACCACAGGTAATTTTAGATGTATCAGCCTCCCTAGTCTTATAAGCAAAATCATGACACATCATAGCAGAACTCATTAATGCAAACAGCTTAACTGAGCTAGATCCAAATCAATTTGGCTTTGTGAAGAGCAGGTCCTGTCTCCTGAATATACTAAGCTTCTTTGAAAAGATTGCAGTGGCTATGGACAGTGGTCATTCTCTGCACACTGTTTATCTTGACGTGCCAAGGCTTTTAATAGTATTCCCATAATGGAAGTATTGAAAAATTTGACCAACTTAATACTGGATTGTAAACTGGCTATCCAACAGATCTAAAGTTGTGAGAGTTGCTGGTTCTTGTTCCCTTTCCGAGTGTTAAAACTGTAACTAATGGGGTGCCACAAGCAATACTTCTGGGTCCTATCCTGTTTGGCATTTATTTTGCAGACATCCAACAGAATATCCCAGAAGTGCAGTTAACCAACTCTAACGATGACTGCAAACCATGCACTGTTACCCACACATCCACAGATATAAAACATCTCCAACAAGGGCTGGGAAATGCACATACTTTGTGTATCAAAAACAGTCTCAAACTAAATGAAAAAAAAAAAAACATGCAGCACACTAGCATTTGGAAGAAAAGTTGCTTCCACCTCATATCTTATAAATGGTACTTCACTTCAGGCAAATTTGGTCATAAAAGACCCACATACTTATTGTGGATAACTCTTTCTCATTCAGTAATGATGGAAATCTTTCTACCTGTCTCAGGTAGTTTCCAGGGGAATATCTTCAAAATTCAAAGAAGTCATCGTATCATTGTACCCTTCCCATATCAAACATGTAATTGAATACAATGTTCCTTCGGTATGTATAAATATAAGATTACTGTGCAACTGAAAAGGCCCCAAAGATCTCTAACTAAGAAAATTAAACTTTTTAGCTATTCAACTTCCATGACAGATTAGCACAAATCTCTTTATACTCAATAGTCTACAGGTTCTGCCAGCTGACCTGTGTCTCTCGCTTTTTAAGCCATGAAACATCCAATCCTATTTAACCTTTATTTCTTTATAAAATCATTGGCTCTACAAACACCTGCACTAAAGACTTAAATCTACCCAAACAAATTAACAACACTCACTGGAGGGATAGGTTCCTAACTCAATTTATTCCTCATAATCTATAGAATGTTACCACAACAGCTCAAACAAAGTACTACTTTGGCTACCTTTAAAGCTAGTCTTGATGACTGGATGGGTTGACACATATTTACACCAAGGTTATCATGCATGGGCCTGCTTGACGTCAGAGGTGAGCATTATTAAATTCTTGAAAAGGCTGGCAAGAACTTTTAAGTTTGTTGGCTTAAAAGTATACATGGCTATGCATCTTTTGGTCTCTGTGATTACTTGTCTAATATGTACCTGTCTTCCTGTGTCCCAATAGAGTGCTCCTCTGCCAGCCCATGACAGAAAGTATGGCCAACCACATTTTATTCTAATTCTCTACTTTTCAGTTTAGGGAACAAATTATTTCTGAGATGTGGGCACCAGGGAAAAAAATGGTTAGTTTATGGATGTCGATTTTTTTGTGAACAGGACTATTCCATAGAGACACAGAACTGAATGTTGGCATTTCTACAAACGAGTTGATTGAGTAGGACTATAGAGATTTAAGCTGCTTTACTCCACAATATTGAAGGTTTACCTGCCTCGGGGTTTCATATCCTTACGTATGCCAGAGGATATACCAGACAAGTTGAAGAAAACTGCTGCTCCATTAAGCTTTGAGAGATTGCATCATAACTCCACAATAGCAGTGGGTAAAATGTTAGGGGAGGGTTGCTCAACTATGGGGTCTGAGCCTTCCTGCTCTTCACAAAAAGGTGACAGCAGCAACATGAGACTGGACCTACAGTGCTAAATGGCTCCTCGGGGGCAAATGACTGAGGCTGCTTTTATGACAGAGCTGTTAATATTTTTCTGTGAACATTTATTCTTCATTGGCTGGGTTGATTTCTGGGTAATTTGGTAGTAGAGGCAGACTCCTGAACCTCATTTGGATGCCCTCTATTCTGCACTGGCACATGGACACTAGTGGTACAAGAGATTGCTCTCCTCTTTCTGTTACTGGAACAGGGGATTATCCATAATGGTCAGTCTAGGTGCACTTCCTCAAACTGAGTAGACATAGAAAAGATTGCAAATGGTGTGGAAGGGCCAGGCATTTTTAGAGCTGGAGGGTCCAACCAACCTGATGACTAGTTGATATTTTCATGAGAGTTAAAATCTACTATTGAAGGATGAATGAGTTGACATGCATAGTACAACATGTCAGTTCTCTGTACGGTGGGAGAGACATCAGCAGATACTGTCCAGCCTGATGTCTTTGTTGGCCCTTGGGCAGTGTGCTTTATTCTGCTGGCCTCTATTCTGATTAAGGATATTTTGCCCTTTTCTAGAAAGTGAGTTTTGTATCTTTGCACTGCACATAGTTTAAATAAGGGGGTTACCACATTTTAACCAATATTTGTTTGAAGAGTCTGTGTCATGTTTGCAAAGAGGAGCATTTAGTTCTGCACTTCTGACTAATTTCCTGTTGTTTTATGCACGATCTGCTCAGTGAGATACATTCAGTTTAAGTGCTGATATGGGGACTTCAATGGACTTTAACTAGAGAAGCAGAGTAAAACTCAGTACAACAATTTAAACGTTTTAAGTTGCTGAACTAGAATAGTAAAGATTTGTGAACCCTTTAAAGTGGACTAGGATTTTGGTATCCATAAAGCAGCTCTCCCCCAATATTATTTGTTACAAGAGACCCATCTATCTGATAAGAAATACCTGAAGCTGTCAAACTGAGGCTACGTTTTGGTGGGGTTCTCATCTTGTGCTGAGGGAAGGAAAAGATGCATATGGTTATCATGATTACGAGAGGTACCTCTTACAGAGTAATGGAGTTGTTAAGAGATTAATGCAGTAGATATGTGGATTAAAGGATTTGTTAGAAGGCACATTGTACAATAACAACATATTACGTACCACCTGGCACCACACAGAATGAATGGCTAATATTTGCAGTAATTGGATTACTTTTCAGGAGGGGACTTCCATTTGATGTGAAGATTGGAATACAGTCGTTGCTTGGGGGGGGTGCACTGGGAGCCAATTAATAAGTATTTTCCCTCTTTGGGAAAATGTATTAAAACCTATATGAAGCAGCTATTTTTACAGAATATTAACAATGAAAGAGGTGGGGTCCGCCAGTTTATACCTGGTTCTCACAGCATTTCCAGTCATTTTTAAAGACATGATGTTTATAAAAAGGAGCATAGATATCTGGTGCAATATTTTGAAATGTTGCCATTTGTACTGTCAGACTATGCCCATTAGTTATTGGATTGAAGACAGGATAGACAAGAGATTTAGAGAGATAAGAAAGTAAATCTGTATTGTTTGTAAAGGGGAGTACTTAAAAACATAGTGGCAGAGGTGTCCGGAGATACTGTATGGCAGGAAAAGAGTGTCCAGTTCAATAGTTTTAGCTGAAATAGAAACAGGTTAAAGTTCATCTTTTGAGCAGGATTAGATATTTCAAGCAAGATAATAGTGAAATGTTAACACAGTAATTTACAGTAGTTCAAACAAGGTTATTGCAGGCCCAAGAGGATTTTATTCAAGAGGTACTAAAGTACTGGACATTGATTAAAAGAAGCTCAAAATGCCTTGTGGATTTTGCTGCCAGAAGGGCTGACACAGCCTTTAAGTCCATAAAGAACAGTAATTTTGATTCAGCTCCTAGAGCAATGAAACATCTTGCCCTAAAGCTTAGTCAGCATGTATCAGTCAGGTACATAGTCAGGTTATGGTCACCTGAAATGAGCAAGGTAGTGGAGGACAAAAGGAAAATTGTCAATGTTTGCCCAGTTTTACACATGGATGGACAAGTTAGAGAGCCACTCTCATGAAAGCAGGGTCTTAATGTATGATTTCATAGCAAACTTAGACATGGGGAACTTAGATGTACTGAGTGATCCAAATGATGAAGTCATAGCAATTTTAAAAGATCAAATTAAGGGGAAACCACAGGTTTAGAATGGTTTCCATTAGAAATATATGAATTAGAGGAATCTTTTTGTTGTTACCATAACTAAATTAACCAACATAGTTATGCAAACAGGTGTAGCCCCTCAACCATGGAAACAGCTGGTAATTACTTTGTTGTTGAAATCAGCAAGGACCCACTTTGATGAGCTCTTACAGAAATATCAATTTTAAACCAAGATTACAAATTATTCATTGCTATAGTCATTGCTATTCTGCTGAAAAGGTTAAGTTAGTATTTTACTGGGCGTGACTCACCCAGATCAAATAGTGTTTGCAGTGGGCAAAGCAACTTCTGATAACTTGATCAAAATAGCTTTTGTGATATAGGATGCCAATAAAACCAGCTCAAGTGGTTAGTGGTAGTCAGTACGGATGCTAAGAAAGCATTTGACAAGGTAAGCTGGGGTATTTTGTTTTCACACAAATAAATCTGCCTTCCCCAACATGTATGCGGACCTTATCTGTAACTTGTATACCTCCATAGGAGCTTATGTTAAGGTTGGGCATCGTTTAACAGAATACTGTGAAATAGGTAAGGGCATCCATCAAGGTGATCCCCCCACCCTTTACTATTCGTGCATTATATTTAACTTTTGGCAATCAAATTGAGAAAGGCAACTTTTGCAGGACATGAGTTGAGAGACTATCAAATAAAGTTAGCTTTATATGTGGATGACCTGCTTTTATATTTACCCATGATGCCAGATAGTCAGTTATTGGTCGTGAAGGCAGAAATAGGGGAGTTTAGTAAATGGGCAGGGTACTCAGTTAATGTGGACAAGACTCAGGTGGATGAGTTATTACACCTCTGCAGAATTTCTGTAAACCTGTCTTTTTCTTACAAAGGTTGACAAAATTATTTATGTGGGACTAAGGTTTTGGCCCTAGTTTGGATATCTCCTTGGAGACCTCCTATCAGGAGATTCAGTATTAAACAAAACTGTTTTTGAAGAGATGGAAGGGACTTTGTTTGGGTTTTGATCAATGAGTTCAAGCTGTACCCTGGCTTGTGGTGTTATTGGTGCTAAATGCTTTCCACGGGGATAACAGTTCCCACAACAAAGTTTTTCTTGTCCCTTCTCTGAATCAGTCATAAGACTGATCTGGGAGGGAAAAAAAATATCAGATGTCACAGGAAGTCCTCTCTTCTTCACCGGTTGTGTCTGCATGCCTAGTTATGTAGCTTACAGTCACACTGCTTGAGTTAAACTAACCATGTTATTAGCAAATTTGCGCCATGGGGCAGTGTGGCAGGATATGCTGCTGTCCAGATATAAGGGACTAGATGGACAGCATAGAACTCTCTGGAGTTAATCCACTGCATCTCCTAGGTCTAGAACTGATATAATATATTGCTTAGTTTACTGCAAACCTTTAAGGATACCAGGGCACTGGTATGGATACCTGACATAACTATTAGAGAAGCTCAGGATGAAGACTTATACAGAGTCCCATTGTGGAAGTAGTTAGGCACCATGTCTGGTCTCATATATTAGAACCACCTGTTGGCAGGTAATGTTCTAACTTAGCAAGAGTTCCAAATTCAAATTTAATGCAGGAAAGGCCTTTCAGCAGCTCCTGGATAGAGCAATGGCAAATCAAGCGAGTTAAATTTTCTAAGACTGCTTATCCTTTGTGCATCAAGACTTGGGTGAAAGTTAGAATGGGCCCACCCGCAACAAACCGTAACCTGTGCTATATAAGAGAGTTTCTGAGATGAGGCAGTTGGTTAAGGATAAGTATAGAAGAAATGGGAAAAAAAGCTAAGGAACTGATCTACCATGGGATTGATGACCAAACGTAAAACAGATTCCAAGATATTCTACCAAGTCCAAGAAATTTAGATTCTTTGTATAACAGTGCTTAATCAAATATTTGTATACCCCCTCTATATTAAGGCATCTAGTCTTTGGCATGTCATCACACTGCTGGAAGTGCTTTAGGTAATTGGGATCATATATTCTGGGGATGATCAGCGCTGGAAGGCCTCAAAATGGAGATGAAGTATTGGTGCTCTAGGCTATGGCACAGGAACACAACCATTTCTCAGACTCTTGTTCCGGTGGGCTTTATCCTACATTCATAGCTAGATAGAGTATAAAAAGCACTGTTCCATCTAACGATATTGGTGTGTAAGAAAGTTATTACCAGATCGTGGAAGAGGAATAAGCATTCTCCTCATCAGGAAATTATAACCATTTTGAAAGAATTAAGTGACCTAGAATATAGTGCCATGAATCCTAAAGTAAAGGAACATGTTAGTTAAGTGGGCATGTTGTAAGAAGACTGTCTCAGAAGATCAATAAAACCATATACTGAAAAATGTGGGTTAGGTACTGGGGAGCACAGTTTGATTGTGTCGAGTAGCTCTTGCTGGGCATTTAAGTCCATATTATCTTATTCCACATCATGCTAGCTCCTTTTATTGAATTTTATCCTATTTTACTCTATTGTTTGGGTTACCTCAAGCACAGAAGGTAACAAAAGTCTTTTGTTTATGAATTTAGTGTCTCTTTGTTATGAGATTATTTACATGCTCTCTTGCTTTGCCTTTTTTTTTCTTTTTGTATAGTAACGAAATTGTGATTACAAAAAAAATGAAAAATCCACACTGGATCAAGTACTTGTTCTAGATGAGATTTTATGTTTTATGTCTATCCTAAATCAAAATAAAGTATATAATCTTTGTTCCCTGAAGATAAAAAAATATATATGTAGTCATTTCAACAAAGAATAGTTCGGACCAAACACCCTGCAACCAAAATTTAAGCTAATAATTTTATTCAAAGTGTAGAATGTCTACCGTTTCCCTTTTTATGACCCATCTTGAAAGTATGTGCACTTTTTCATAAGTGACCCTTTTGTGAACATTTAATGTCCTTCTGCTGTTCTCAAGTTTCAACAATTCAGTGAGGGATTTGCTTAGTAAAGGTTGTTCACCACGAAGGAACCTTATTTCACTGTTTTGTCAGTCTGTGTGCCACACTTCCTGTACTTTATTATACAGACATTTACAGTAACGTTAACACAGGTCTGAGCACTGCTTTTTATATAGATAGACAGACATATTATCTATATCATAGGATCATAAGAGGTTACTAGGTTATTGACCCTAGGGCCTTTACAAGCCTAGCCATAATATACCCTTGTTCCCTTATAGATCAATATATATATAGTCTATATTTGAAAGGTGAATCTAAGGTCTGCACCGGCTGCCCCTGTCCAAGAGCATCAGAGGTGAAACCCATGAGGTAAATTTAAGGTCTACCATCTACATCTAAAACTATACCTATATCTATCTATCTATCTATCTATCTATCTATCTATCTATCTAAAGTTTGTTTGTTTCAATTAACTGTTGAGGCTGCCCACTCAAGTGCGCTAGCCTGTGCATTTAATATACTGTTGTTTTCCTGCATTTTCCTGTTGTTTTCTTGAAAAAAAAAACAAAAAAAAAAAAAAAAAAGTATCTTTGATTCCCACCTTTCCTTGGCTAGAATAGTCCCCTATACAGGCTTTGCTGTATTCTGGACTTTGGGATAGTTCCTGTGTTGCCCATTACCTTACTTGGATAGAAGGAAGTTTCTCTGCTCACCAGTGGGAGTGGGGAGCCTTGAGCAGCCTATCTGTCCCTAAAGGAGTGACCTCAGCACAAGAATCTAGTAGTAATTGCTCATTTTGGACCATTTCTAGCTCTTTGAAGTTCCCTGCATAAAAATCCGCTTTTGCGCGGTTTTACAGGATTGTGTGCATAGCGTAGCATCGGGCAGTGCCACCTAATCGGGTTTAAACTTTTTTCGGCTCCACTGAGTCTGCTCTTCACTTTTTCCCTTGGAACTGCTCTAATTCTCAAAGTAAGTATCCTATTCTCAATCTAAGACCCTGCACTTGCCCAAATAAGCAATCTTGCATTTTAGCACTAATATACTAAAAGCACTACATCCTCATATACCCTCTAAGACTACCTTGTCCCCTACTGGTCTTTTTCACTGTGTGATAAAAGAGTCCCCTATACTACTCTAGCATGTCCAAAGGTCAGTTAATCGTCTCCACTCCAGTACAACTGGTGAATGTGGGAATCTTGAGGCAATGTTACAACTGTCTCATGTACACTGACAACCCTCTCCTCCTCCAAACAGGATCAAACATATGTGAGAGATGCAACCATAGAGCCAAACTGGAGGCCAAACTCTCTCAGCTCAAAACTGGTGTAACCAGACCAGAGGAGAAGGTAACATCACACAGCACTAATCCAGTCTCACATAGTCCTACCACAACAGCAATCCAACCACACAAGCACATAAAAACATATTCGGAGGCTCTAATCAAAAATCTACCTAAACAGCAGAGACCTCCAAAGCAAACATCCAAGCAAATGCTACCCCATAACAAAACACGAGCAACACATAGCCCGCAAAGTCAGAGTGCCAAACAGTCACAGCCCTTAAGGCAGAACAACACACCTGACACACTTGTAATAGGTGATTCTATAGTCAGGCACACTGATGTTCCGCTCACCAGGCTGAACAAAGAGAAGGTGACAGTGAGCTGCCTGTCGGGCGCTAGGATCTGCCACATTACGCAAGCACTCAGGTCACTCCAAAGCAAGTACAAGTATGACTCGGTCATAGTACACGCTGGTGTGAATGACCTGAGACGTACCTCCCTAGACTACATGAAAAGAGACATAAAGGAGCTCTCCGATCATGTAGCCCAGGCCGGTATGACTCTGACCTTGAGCAGCATCTTACCTTCACCTAGAATGATGCCACAATATAAAGACAAAATGATCGATTTTAATAACTGGCTAAAATTTTGGTGTCATTCAAAGGGGATCCAGTGTCTGTCAGCCTGGGAAGACATGCTTGACAAGCCACGTTGCTTCACAAGGGATGGCTTGCACCTGTCTCCCCTGGGCTTTCGGATACTGGCAAAGGCTCTTGCCACCCTATAGTGCCTTTTTTAGGCAAGGCTCAAAAGTCAAACCCACCTCCTTAGAAAACACTAAAAACAAGAAACTAAGGGTAATGCTGCTAAACACCAGAAGTCTAAACCTCAAAATGCACGCACTCGAATCTCTCCTCAGTATGCAGAACATCGATATCTGTGCAGTGACAGAAACCTGGTTCAAGGCTCCAGAGAGCACCCCAGCACTACCAGGTTATACCTCATACCATGATTTTCGGCCCCAAAACCCGGACCAAATCACAAAAGGAGGGTGAGTATCTATATTTATCAAGGATACCCACACCTCCAGGTTAGTAGCGTTGCACAAAGCATCAGAAACCATCCATGTGCAACTAACAGTGGGCAAAACTCCACTTCAGTTTATAGCATGCTACAGACCACCGTCTCAAAATCAGGAATCCCACTCGGCTTTCCTGAAAACATTGGAGAATATGAAGATCTCTCCAAACACCATTATATTGGGTGACTTCAACTACCCTAACATTGACTGGGAGCATTACTCAAGCCCCAACACCCTAGCCCAAAGGTTTCTGGAATTCATAAACTCAAATGCTATGGAACAACTTGTCAAAATTCCCACAAGAGGGGAAAACATACTTTACCTGATCATCACCAACATGGGGACACTATGCTCCACACCAGAGGTGCTCCCCTCATTGGTAAGATCAGACCATAAATTAATTTCACTGGATATCCAAAACCCGACCCCACCCCCAGCCCAGAAAACCACAGTGAAGAACTTCTCAAAAGCGAACTTCACACTTCTCAAATCCGAAGTGGAAACCTTCAAGGCCCCAGGATTGGTGGAAACTACGGCCCAAACCACGGAATCCTATACAAACGCATTCTATGGACACCTCCAGGAGTGCATGGACCATGCTATCCCAAACAAAACCAAGACCCAAGCGTCCAAAGGCAGGCATCCAGTCTGGTAGACCCCAGCCATAAATAAGTTGTACAACAGAAGGAAGAAGCTACTACATGATAGAGCAAAATCCCTAAAAGGGAAGGCATCTCTGATCAGTACTAGCAAAAAATTACGATCCCTCATAAAATCCTCCAAGGCCAGTTTCGAAAGAAAAATTGCACAGGACACAAAAGACAATCACAAGGCCTTCTTTAGCTATGTTAGGAACCTGGGATGCAACTCCCAGGTATGTTCAGAGTTGATTCTAAATGACAAAAAATACACTGAACCCACAGACATTGCCAACATCCTGGCAGACAGGTTCAGTGCAAACTTCTCCCCCCTCCCCCCTAAAGAACAAATATCTATCCCAGTAGAGTGCAGCCTCCCAAACATCTCAGATGTCCAGGTGAAGTCCGCCCTTTCCAAGGCAAAAAGCACTGCCTCAATGGGACCAGACGGTGTCCCGGGTTGCATCCTACATGAACTCCAAGAAGAACTAAACCCACATGTAAAAATGCTGTACAATCTCAGCCTCACTACGGGATATGTACCCAAAGAATGGCGTACAGCAACAGTGGTCCCACTCCACAAAGGTGGTGCCTCAACAGACCCTGGTAACTATTGCCCCATAATCCTGACTAGCCTTATCTGCAAAGCCATGGAGAGGATCATCATGGAACTCATAAACAAAGACATTGGGGACCTACAGACATTGGATCCTACTCAGTTTGGCTTTGTCAAGGGCAGATCCTGCCTCTTGAACCTGGTTGACTTCTTCGAAACAGTCACCAAGGCCATAGATGAAGGGAAGGTAGTCCACACGGCCTATCCGGACCTCGCAAAGGCATTTGACACAATAGCCCACTCAGGCATCATAGATAAGCGATCCAGCTTAAACATAAACCCCTATGTCACAAGATGGGTGGCTAACTGGCTCAAAGACAGAACCCACAGAGTCAGAATTGCCGGAGTCATGTCTGACTCGAAACCGGTCACAAGTGGCGTCCCACAGGGCTCAGTCCTGGGACCTCTCTTGTTCAGCATTTACTTTTCCGTGGTACAGGCCAGCACGGGAAGACTATGGCTGACTAAGTTCGCGGATGACTGCAAGCTGGGAGCCATTATTGACTCTCCAGCTGACACGAACATCCTTCAA
Organism: Protopterus annectens; assembly: GCF_019279795.1. Taxonomy (NCBI): domain Eukaryota; kingdom Metazoa; phylum Chordata; order Ceratodontiformes; family Protopteridae; genus Protopterus; species Protopterus annectens. Next base: position 1,442,669,544 of record NC_056745.1, read on the forward strand.
AAAGGTCTCACAGAGATGGATAACTGGTGCCAGAGCCATGGCCTAAAGCTGAATGCCAAGAAGTGTATAGTCATACCCTTTGGCAAAAATAAAGTGCCCACAAACTACCATATAGGTGGAAACCCATTAAATACAGAAGATGTAATTAGGGATCTGGGGACCCAAGTTGATAGCAATCTCTCCTTTGACAACCATGTTGCCAAAGTGGTTAGAAAGACCTTCTACATAGCCCACCTTATCACTAAAGGATTCACATCCAGATCTGGGGAGGTAATAGTGCCCCTCTATTCATCCCTCATCAGACCCATCATAGAATACAATGCCCCTTTTGGGATGTACCTAAACCGCCACCTGCAGCAGCTGGAAAGACCCCAAAAGTACCTCACAAAGAGGATCAAGGGACTCAAGCAGATGCCATATGCTGCCAGGTTAAAGAAACTCCAACTTTACTCAGTCGCATACTGCCTACTTCGAGGCGATCTATGCCTGACATACAAAGCTATGTCTAACCCAGAATTAATGGACATGCTCCACCTCAGAAAATCCAAATCCCTTAGATCCATGCGCTCCAGGGATTTGAACCTCAGCACAGAGCTAAATAGAAAGTGCTGGAGGGACAGATTCATAACACAGAGGCTCCCTTCACTATGGAATAGAATACTGATCCATGTTAGGCAGAGCACCTCGCTGACTCTCTTCAAGAGGAATCTTGATGAGTGGATGGGAGATCGTAGATTCACCCCGGGGATTACTTCTGTGTCTCTGCTAGACAGAGGCTCAGTAAACTAACCTTAAATAGGGCATAGCAAACTCAATTCTAAGTAAGGGTGGCGAAAGCCAAACACACTCGGGCTAGGCTTGTAAATGCCCCAGGGCAGATAGCCTAGTATGAACCTATGAATCTATGAACCTATGAACCTATATATGCAACATTTTTTGTTGTTGTTGATGACCGGGTTAGTCCCAGTAAACCAGTGTCATCTTTTTAAGGAAGACATAAAGTGATATTTATACTGACTAGGGGGAACTCGGCAAGGGAACTGGGAACTGCAAGAGATTGTTTACATCCACCTGAGCTACCACCAACTCAGGACAAACTGGACCTTGGTTCAATGACTCAGCAGAAGGACAGCACACTCAGGTGTGCAGCTCCCTCCTTATGCAACACTGCAATGTCAGTAATGGAAAACTAATCCAAGCACTTGGTATGGGAATAGAACCTACAGGCTCCTGATCCTGCAGTACCAAAGACAGGTGTGCTACCAGTTGATCCATGGCATGTTTATGTAACACACATTATAGTATATAAAAATACACACACACATATCTATATATATATATATATATATATATATATATATATATATATATATATATATATATATATATATATACACATAAACATACACATATACATATATATATATATATATATACATATATATATATATATATATATATATATATATATATACATAAATATGCAGTGGTGGTGCTGCGGTAGCGTTGTAGCCTTACAGTAAGATGCTGTCCTGTTCGATTCTCAGCTAGAGCGTCTTCTGTGTGGAGACATGCGTGAATGGGCGTACCTTCGTTGAAGGTTGTGCGTCAGGGCCGGCAACTGAGCACGTAAAAATCTACTGCCAATCATTAGTGGACCGGAGTTCCGTTGTGGCGACCCCTAACCGGGAAAAGCCGAAAGACACAACAACAACAACAACATACTATATAGTACGTATTATATGCACACCATACAGATTTAAAAAAGAGGAACAAGTACTTGCAAGATGCTTAGACAGAAGGAAATATACTTTGGGTATTTCGCTTACTCTAAGTTACACTGATTTCAACCCGCATATATTTTGCTTTTGTTTACCAGGTTTGTCAACTGCGTTTAGTCAAAAAACCCTCTGCAGTGAAGACGTGGGGAAAAAACTCCACTATATTACAAACATGTTTAAAAATACATTCTGTAATATACATGAACAGACATTAAATAATATACATTAACAGTTACACAAACGTTTGCTAATTGGATTACATTCATATGAAATAAAAGCAACTATTACAGTAGAACACTGAGCATTTGAAAAGGTGTATTAGTGGATTTTCAGATAACAGATCATGTGATTAGTGATTAAACATTCAAAGAAATGTTGGTGAGGGTAGGAACTAAGTAGAGCAAAAACTGTTAAAATCGTAGTCAAGAAGTTGGGGTGTAAAGCAGGTTCAAAGATAATTGCATACATAGCTATCATAAGGTTTATATTAGAAATATAGAGGTGGGGGTGAGCATTGTCACAAAATAATCTATATAGCTGGGAGATGCTAGTAAAACTATTAAGGTATTGGTGAAGACAGGTTGTGGGTTATAGGACTCTGAATGAAGAGAAATGCTTTGACAATATGACAAGCTGAAGACAACTGGGGCATTTATCCTGGAGATGTACCGGGGCAGATCCATTTATTTGATAAGCGGTGTTTTAGTTTTGTTTGTAAGTAAATCCCAACTCTATAATAGTACACTGAAGGGTAAATGAAAAGGACTTCAAAAACCAGGTATTGCATTTCCTTAATTTAATAGGAAATGAAATACTAGAAATCTACAACCTTTCAATCAGATGATGATTAGTAAAGAAATGATTTTAGGAGAATATGCCTATAATTAACTCAAATAAAATGTTTAAATGAAGTATATATATATATATATATATATATATATATATATATATATATATTTTTTTTTTTTTTACTCATGAGCAAGATGATGAAAATTTTCTGCAGTTTTGACAAATTAAAATAAATGAGCACAATCCTGTGAGTCTAATAGAAGAGACAAATGCTATGAGTGGTTTAACAATTAAAACACTAAGTGGGGAAAGTAGAGGTACTCAGTGACAACATTTATTTGTAGACTGTACCAAGATTAGTAAATGGCATGAAATGAATTCTTATATTACTAAATATCAGAAAAGTGCCACAGCAAATCTGACATAATGAGGCAGGCTTGAATTGCAACTATAAATTTTTGATAACATCAAGTGAAATCACTTGTACTGCCTGTGGCATACCTCATACTACAAGACAATGTCACGGTTCAGAAAAACATTGAGAAATTACAGAAGGCAATTACTTTGCAAAATGAAAATAAATCACAGCATATCAGTGTAATAAAACAGTAGAAAATGATGTCTGTGCAACTGAACATGATACAAACAACTGAAAGCAAACAAAAATGAGTTAAATGGAGTTCTGAATGATGCTGAGAATATTGAAAATTAGTGCTGCACCCAAACAAATCAGAAACAGCTGAATTTGAACGGAACAAAGGTTCACAGTGTCATAGATTGGTACTAGGCTATTGGCCCTAGGGCCTATACAAGCCTAACCATAACAATTCTCTGGCTATTTCTTCCCACACTATTTACTTCCCTGGACCCCTGTCTAGCAGGGTGACTGACATGATCTCCAGGGTGAATTTCCTTTCTCCCATCCAGTCGTCAAGGTTCCATTTGAAGAGGGCCAAAGAGGCGCTCTGCTTGACATGTATGGGCAGTCTATTCCAGAATCTGGGGAGTCTCTGGGTCAGGAACCTATCCCTCCTGCATGTTTTCTTTATTGTGATGACAAGGTTTAGATCACTGGAGCATGTGGTTCTGAGGGATTGAGATTTCTTTAAATGTAGCATGTCCAACAGCTCTGGGTTTGACATGGCCTTGAATGTTAAGCAGAGATCTCCTATGAGTAGACGATAAGTGACAGAGTATAGCTGGAGTTTTTTAAGGTGGTCAGCATATGGCATCTTCTTTAGGCCTGTGATTCTTTTAGTGAGGTAGTTCTGCGGCCTTTCCAGTTGTTGCAGATGTCTTGACAGGTACATACCAAATTGGGCATTGTATTCTATAAAGGGTCTAATGAGGGATGAGTACAGTGGGACACTGACCTCCTTTTTTCTGGATGAAAAGCCCTTAGTGATGAGGTGTGCCACATAGAAGGATTTCCTGACTGTTGTGGCAATGTGGTTATTGAAGGTGAGACCACTGTCCACCTGTGTCCCTAAGTCTCTTATCACACTTTCGGTGTTTAGTGTACTGCCACCTATGTGGTAATTCACGGGTACATATTTTTTCCCAAAGGGGATAACTATACATTTCTTGGCATTGAGCTTCAGTCCATGGCTCTGGCACCAAGCATCTGTTTCTGTAAGGCCCTTTTGTAGAGTATCTACATCATTTGGGGATTCAATAATGGCTCCCAGTTTGCAGTCATCTGTGAACTTTGTTAGCCAGAGTCCCTTAGTGTTGGCCTGTACTTCAGAGAAGTAGATGCCAAACAAGAGCTGTCCCAGGACTGAACCCTGAGGTACTCCACTTGTCACTTGTCTGAAGCTGGATTTGGAGTCAGCTACTTTTACAGTGTGGGTTCTGTCAGTAAGCCAGTTGGCAACCCATCGAGTGACGTAGGGTGATACCTTGTAAAACGTTTTGAGAATCTGCACCAAAATACTGAACTACAAAAATAATTTATATATATATATATATATATATATATATATATATATATATATATATATATATATACAACAAATGAGACTACTTCTCTGGCTTTGAAAACTGTGTTCAAAATATAAAAGCAAATTATCTTTTCTATTACTAATACTGTGACACAATCAACACCAATTTTAGGTATAAATACACACATAAATAGTAATTTCATTCATTCATTTATTAGCTGATTACTCACTTAAACCAATACAAGGTCACAGGACAGCCTGAGTCTGATCTGGCACTCAGTGTGTGCAAAACCTGAACACGGTGCAAGTCTACTGCAGGACACATGCACACACACACACACACACACACACACACACACACACACACACACACACACACGCACACACACACACGCACACACAGGCTCATACACACACAGGCTCATACACACACACACATGCACATAAAAGCACACACACATACAAACACATATGCTCACAAAAGCAAACACACGTACACTTCCACAGACACACACACACGCACACATGTCCACACACACACTCTCACACAAGGGCGCTCACACACACATATGCATGCACACACACACACACACACACACACACACACACACACACACACACACACTCACTCACTCACTCACTCACTCACATACATACCTGCAGAGTTAATTTAAGGAATTATAACTACAAATAGTGAGGAGGTGCTGACTGAATATACTGGAATTGCTATAGCAACTCCAGTTTGTAAACAGAATATACTCTTCAAACAGATGAGAATGTGATCCCTAAAGCATAGCCACAAAGAAAAATACTAGCTATGCTGAAAGAGAAATTACAGGCAGATGTTTAAAGAATAAAACAAGTACAAAAATTGTGGAAGGAGCTGAGCTAACAATATGCATGAATTCTATACAGATACTGAAAAAGTCACATAGAAACATGTGCCTGTGTGTGTGTGTGTGTGTGTGTGTGTGTGTGTGTGTGTGTGTGTGTGCACTAAGGGTGTGCACGAGTGCTAAAATCCTACAGATGTGTGCACTAAGGGTGTGCACGAGTGCTAAAATCCTACAGATGTCTGCAAAACAATAGCAGATAAACTACAGTTAAAATCCTACAGATGTCTGCAAAACAATAGCAGAGAGACTACAGTTAAAATCCTACAGATGTCTGCAAAACAACAGCAGATAGACTACAGTTAAAATCCTACAGATGTCTGCAAAACAATAGCAGATAGACTACAGTTAAAATCCTACAGATGTCTGCAAAACAACAGCAGATAGACTACAGTTAAAATCCTAGATGTCTGCAAAACAATAGCAGATAGACTACAGTTAAAATCCTACAGATGTCTGCAAAACAATAGCAGATAGACTACAGTTAAAATCCTACAGATGTCTGCAAAATAATAGCAGACAGACTACAGTTAAAATCCTACAGATGTCTGCAAAACAATAGCAGATAGACTACAGTTAAAATCCTACAGATGTCTGCAAAACAATAGCAGATAGACTACAGTTAAAATCCTACAGATGTCTGCAAAACAACAGCAGATAGACTACAGTTAAAACCCTACAGATGTCTGCAAAACAATAGCAGATACACTACAGTTTGCTGTGCCCATATGAAATTACTGGCAAGTTACTGAGTATTAAGTACCATCTGGTTTTAGATGAAAGTGCTGCGTTTTGCTGAATCAAATCAGGTGAATAAAGTTCAAAGTTGAGTACTTTTAATGGAATGTGTGGTAACCAATAATTTATTTTAATTACATTTCGGACAAATAATTTTAACTGCATATTTCTGTGTCTCTGAACATTTAATATGCCCCCATGTTGTCTCCAAGAGCAAATAAATGTGTTCCGTGTCAGAGTTTGAAACTGTGATGATAAGTGGACTAAAGCTGGTGAAGTCTTTATGAAATATAGCTAGTCTCATTTTAAGACTAATAGATGGCAACGCCCTTTTAAGAATGTAGCTATTTCATAGTTCTCTATATTTCTAAATTAAAGTGGAAGTGGATGTGAGATGGTGAGGTATTCACATCATTTCTGTTAAGCTGCCATGTTGTTACAAATAAATGAGACCTGTTTGACTAAACTAATAGTGTACCCTAACATTTCAGAAACAACCAACAAAAAAGGACAGACACCATGGGTTTCTACTCTGACATAAAATCAGAACGGGGATCATTTTGCTGACTAAAAGAAGAAAAACGGCCTTATCATTTTCAAAACCATGCCATGCCACCTCAAGTGAATCCACAACCACAGAGCTGAATACCTTACTGATAAAATGCAGCTTTACCATGAAAAGCCTTTGCTTTACAGTATATGAACTACATACCCCAGAAATACTTTAATTGCTTCATTAATGATGAATTTAACTGCCTCCCCCGCAAGTCATCTGACTTCCCAAAACTCTTTGGCTAAGCTGACTGAAGACAGAGGTTCACATGAATGCCATAAACAGTTCCTTTTCATTCTCTGAGGGCAAGAGTGTTGCATACGAGTCAGTGATTAATAAACTCAACAGATATTTTGGACCTAAAAGAATTGTAATACACAAATGCTTCCGCAACATGTGCAAACAAAGGATAAATATGATGAAGCATTTGTGAAATGACTGTATGAACTAGAAAAAAATTGCCATTTAATGGCAAAGAAGATGAACAAATAAGAGAACTGTGATTCTGCTGGCTCATACAAGTGTCTCAGACATTTCAACCTGAAGTTATTCTAACTTTATTAATAGTAATACAAATCCCCAGCCAGCTAGAAATCATTGCAAAGCAAAATGCTAATGTAAACATTTCAAATGATATATGTGACGTAAAACACAAAGTAAACAATGCGTTTAAAAAGAGGCATAATTCTAGTCAAACTGAATGCAAGAGAAGCAGAGTGAATGTAAGCCTGGCAAATGTACAAGAATTGACCATTATTATACTGAATGAAAGACGTGTGCCGCATGTGACATGAGGAGTAAGAGATATAAGAGAGTTATTGTGTTGTTGTGGTTTGTAAAGCAAAGCTAATTAAAGTTGTTTTTGAAAATGAAACTAAAAATAATGTGCAGAGAGCATTTTTGCAGAATTTAGTAACTTCTGTGACTGACGCTGAAGCACAGTGGCAAGTTAAAATTCCTAGTCTTGGTCATTGGATGGGAAATCGTAAATTCACCTCCAGTCTGACCGCCATGTCTCTAATAGCCAGAGGTCAACAGTAAGTTAACTAATTCCATAACATACCATGCACACACATAGATACACACACACACACACACACACACACACACACACACACACACACACACACACACACACACACACACACACACACACCTTAGCTACCTTACTAACATACACCCACCACACAGGCATCCAATATATTCGAGGATAAAACTGGGTTGGGCTGCACTGCTAGGCTTATAAAGACCTGGTGGTCAATAACCTAGTACAAAGCTATGAAACTATTCATGAACTGATACACAGACTAATGTTACTATAATATCACGTGCTACTTGCAGATGTTCATTGAAGCATCAACAGCTGCATGAGCCAAATACTGAATTTGTAGTCCTGCAGGTAAACTAAAGTCCATTGGTAAATTTGTAGCTGTGTCTGAATGGAAAGTGCACAAGTCTGAAGTTTGTCTTTATGTGCTTGATGGTCTGTACAGAAAATAATCTGTGTAGCATTGTTCTGGCATGTGAAATGGGCTTAATTGTTAGAATAAATTGTCAATGTAGACATATTTGGTGAAGCTGGCTTGCTTGATTGTGAACCAGTGAAAGTTACGGTAAAATTAAATGTTATTTCATATGCTTTGACCGTACCTTAGAGGGTGCAATTTCCTATGCTGCCCAAAGTACAGGCAAAATTAAACTAATGCAAAGCCTTGTCATTATTGAAAGTGTAACTAAACCAACTGAGTAGCATGCTGCTATGCTCCCAGAATGGTCAAGTGCAAAAATGTGTTGATTTAAGAATGCTTAATGATGCAGTTGTGTGCAAACAATTCATTTTACCTACACTAGAGGACATAGTACCAAATCTTATCAATGACAGAGTAGTTTCCAAACTAGATATTTAACAGTTTTCCTTGGCAAATACCTTTAGACAAAGAAATTCACACACTAAGTTTTCAGTAGCATAATAACCTCTACACCTGAAGTCATTCAATGTGAAATGACTGTTTTACTCAACAGACTAGATGGTGGTGGTGTTATGAATGATATCCTGGTTTTTGGTCCATATTAAAGTAAAACATGATTTCATGTTATAGAAACCCCAAAGACCATTACAACTTTTGGTTTAAAGCTAAAGCTAGACAAATGCTACATTAGTAAAACACAGCTGAACCACTTTGATCACAGCAAAAGTACTAGTGGAATCAGAGTAGGTAAATGTATGGTTAAGAGTAATAACCAAGTTACAAAATCCAGTACTAGTATTTTTTTTATTTTTATTTTATTTTTTATTTATTTAACATTTGTTGACCGGGAATGTCCAACTAGGTTCCACAGAGCCTGTTTTCAGTGGAGGCGCGGTGAGAAATGCTCCAGATGCATGTCTTTGGAATGTGGGAGGAAACCAGAGTACCCGGAGGAAACCCACGCGAACACAGGGAGAACATGCAAACTCCACACAGAAGTCACCCCAGCCGAGAATCGAACCGGAGAACCTCTTGCTGTGAGGCGGCAACGTTAACTGCTGCACCACTGTGCCGCCCCTGTGTAGTAGAATCAGACTAAGTAAAAGTATGGTTAAGAGTAATAACCAAGTTACAAAATCCAGTACTAGTGGACTCAGACTAGGTAAAAGTATGGTTAAAAGTAATAATCAAGTTACAAAATCCAGTGCTAGTGAAATCAGACTAGGTAAAAGTATGGTTAAGAGTAATAACCAAGTTACAAAATCCAGTACTGGGTATGGTTAAGAGTAATAACCAAGTTACAAAATCCAGTACTGGTGGAATCAGAGTAGGTAAAAGTATGGTTAAGAGTAATAACCAAGTTACAAAATCCAGTACTAGTGGAATCAGACTAGGTAAAATATGGTTAAGAGTAATAACCAAGTTACAAAATCCAGTACTAGTGGAAGCAGACTAGGTAAAAGTGTGGTTGAATAATAATTGGGTTACAAAATCCAGTACTAGTGGAATCAGACTGGATAAAAGTATGGTTATGAGTAATAACCAAGTTACAAAATCAGTACTAGTGGAATCACACTAGGTAAAAGTATGGTTACGAGTAATAACCAAGTTACAAAATCCAGTACTGGTGGAATAAGACTAGGTAAAAGTATGATTAAGAGTAATAACCAAGTTATAAAATCTAGTACTAGTGGAAGCAGACTAGGTAAAAGTATGGTTGGGTAATAACTGGGTTACAAAATCCAGTACTAGTGGAATCAGACTGGATAAAAATATGGTTAAGAGTAATAACCAAGTTACAAAATCCAGTATTAGTGGAATCAGACTAGGTAAAAATATGGTTAAGAGTAATAACCAAGTTAGAAAATCCAGTACTAGTGGAATCAGACTAGGTAAACGTATGGTTGAGTAATAATTGGGTTACAAAATCCAGTACTAGTGGAATCAGACTGGATAAATGTATAGTTAAGAGTATTAACCAAGTTACAAAATCCAGTACTAGTGGACTCGGACTAGGTAAAAGTATGGTTAAAAGTAATAATCAAGTTACAAAATCCAGTGTTAGTGAAATCAGACTAGGTAAAAGTATGGTTAAGTAATAACCAAGTTACAAAATCCAGTACTAGTGGAATCACAGTAGGTAAAAGTATGGTTAAGAGTAATAACCAATTTACAAAATCCAGTACTACTGGAATCAGACTAGGTAAAAATATGGTTAAGAGTAATAACCAAGTTACAAAATACAGTACCAGTGGACTCAGACTAGGTAAAAGCATGGTTAAAAGTAATAATCAAGTTACAAAATCCAGTACTAGTGGAATCAGACTAGGTAAAAATATGGTTAAGAGTAATAACCAAGTTACAAAATCCAGTACTAGTGGAATCAGACTAGGTAAAAGTATGGTTGAGTAATAATTGGGTTACAAAATTCAGTACTAGTAGAATCAGACTGGATAAAAGTACGGTTTAGAATAATAACCAAGTTACAAAATAAGTACTAGTGGAATCACACTAGGTAAAAGTATGGTTACGAGTAATAACCAAGTTAAAAAATCCAGTACTGGTGGAATAAGACTAGGTAAAAGTATGGTTATGAGCAATAACCAAGTTACAAAATCCATCTAGTACGAATGAAATAAGACAGTCCCTAGGCATGATTAATTACTTGAGCAAGTTTATACCAAACGTGTCGAAAGTGCTTCATCATTTAACAGACTTACCAAAAAAAAGAGGAAAAGGTTGCATCTTGGTCCTAGGGACAAGTTCAAGTCCATGAATTCAGCAAAGTAAAAAAAAATACACTTCCAGTGCTAGCATACTGTGGTGTCACTACAACATCATAGTGAGTGCAAATGCTGACAGCTATGGTTTCAGTACAGCTTTGCCCCAAACAGATGAATAAATGTTACACCCAGTTTCCAACTTCTCCAGAATGCTAACCAGTGCTGAACAGAGCTATTCACAACTTGAAAAAGCATGTCTTGCAAGAGTGTGTGTGGTCATGAAATTCTGTGGATACCTACAGAAGTGTAACTGGTTCAACTAGCACTTTGGGCCATACCTCTCAACCTCTTGAAGCAAAAAATCTGGACAAAGTCATAAATAATGGGGGGACAAAGGCCCAAAAATAGGGATGCTTTTTAAATATTGCTCTTACAAATTTAGAAAATTAATAGAATAACATGTTTTCCATTACCATTACTTTTCTGAAGGGTATGAAGTCTAAAACTCAAATGTCTTTCGGTATTTTCTAATTTCAACCCTCAATGATTTGCCTATGGTTTGCCAGAAACCCACAATTTTATGAGAAACAGAGCAAAATTATGAGGCAAGATACTGGACATTCTATGAAAATCTGTACAGAGATGTATGCCCTGGGCCAGTACTATGAACCAGCACCTAAACCACACAGCTCTATAAGCAGTGAGCCAAAAAAAAAAACATGGACATTCCTTTTGTTGACAAACCAAACAGGTGGCCAGGTGCAAACACTCCTCCCCATCTCTCCTGCCTCAACCATTCAGGTCCCATCTTAAATCCCATGACTGGAAGAACTCCCTGGTCAGCCTCAGTAAGAAGCTGAGATCCCTCATAAAATCCTCCAAAGCTAGTTATGAAAACAAAATCGCCACTGATTCTAAAGATAACCACAAAGCATTCTATAGCTATGTCAAGAATCTCAATGGCAACACTCAGATCTGCTCTGAGTTACAGCACAATGGCACTAAATATACACAACCAACTGATCGTGCCAACATCCTGGCAGATAGGTTCAGTGCTAACTTTACCCCCTCCCACCCCCTAAAGGGCCCATCTCTATACCAGAAGAATGCAAAGTTCCTGTAATCATGGCTGCACAGGTAAAAACCACACTCTCCAAAGCCATCATCATGGGATAACATCCCAGGCTGCATTCTACACGAACTACAGAATGAACTGGCACCCCACCTAAGCACCATGTTCAATCATAGTCTCACCTCAGGCTTTGCGCCCACTGACTGGTGCACAGCGACGGTTATCCCACTCCACAAAGGGGAAGCCACCACATACCCCGGGAACTACCACCCCATTAGCCTAACGAGCCTGCTTTGCAAGGCCATGGAACGTATCCTCATGGAACTTATAAACAAAGATATTGGTAATCTCCAAACTCTGGATCCCGCCCAGTTCAGATTTGTAAAAGGCAGATCATGTCTCCTAAACACGATTGACTTCTTTGAAGCAGTCATCAAAGCCATAGATGAGGGTAAGGTGGTTCGCACAGCCTATCTAGAACTCAACAAGGCTTTTCACACCATCCCCCACTCTGGAATTATAGATAAACTCACTAAACTAGGTATAAATCCCTATGTCACAATATGGGTTGCCAACTGGCTCACTGACAGAAGCCACACTGTGAAAGTAGCAGACTCCAAATCCGACTTCAGACCAGTGACAAGTGGAGTACCACAGAGTTCAGTCCTGGGTCCTCTCCTGTTTGGCATCTACTTTTCTGAAGTACAGGCTAACACAGAAGGTCTTTGGCTAATGAAGTTTGCAGATGACTGCAAACAAGGAGCCATAATTGAAACTCCTAATGATGTGGACATCCTACAAAAGGGTCTCACTGAGACATATGCCTGGTGTCAAAGCCATGGCTTCAAGCTCAGTGCCAAAAAGTGTATTGTCAACCCCTTTGGTAAAAACTCTGTACTCATGAGCTACCACATAGGTGGTTGTCTACTTAACACTGAAAGTGTGATAAGAGACCTTGGGACACAGGTGGACAGTAGTCTCTCCTTTGATAATCACATCACCACGGTAGTCAGGAAATCCTTCTACGTGGCACACCTCATCACAAAAGGTTTCTCATCCAGGAAACAAGAGGTCATTGTTCCCCTCTACTCGTCACTCATTTGACCAATTATAGAGTACAACGCCCCTTTTGGTATGTACCTCACAAGACATCTACAACAAGTGGAAAGGCCACAGAAATGCCTCACAAAGAGGATTACCGGCCTCAAACAGATGCCCTATGCAGACCGTCTCAAAAATTCCAGCTTTACTCCGTCGCGTATTGCCTACTCAGAGCCGATCTCTGCCTAACATACAAAGCTATGTCAAATCCACAGCTGTTGGACATGCTCCACTTAAGGAAATCCCAATCCCTCCGAGCTACATGCTCTAGGGACCTAAACCTTGTCACCACAATAAACAGAATATGCTGGAGGGATAGATTCCTGTTCCAGAGACTTCCCAAACTCTGGAACAAACTACCTATCTATATCAAACAAAGCTCCTCATTAGCACTCTTCCAAGAAAAATCTTGATGATTGGATAGGAAATAGGAAATTCACCCCGGGGGTCATCTCTGTGGCTCTGCTTGACAGGGGCACAGGAAAATAATTTTCTTGGGTGGCGAAAGCCAGGGTACCTTTTTGGCTAGGCTTGTATAGGCCATAGGGCCGATAGCCTAGTACCTACCTATGAACCTATGAACCTATGAATCGTCAACATATTTTATTAAAAAAAATTCTTCTTTTAAACTGTGGCAAACAGTTGCTACAGTTTATACCCTGCCTGCAAGGAGTGCTACAGTGCTCATGTTTTAGTTTAAAAAAAAATTTAAACTGTAGCAAACTGGTTGCTACAAATGTAGGAAACAGTTGCTATATTATATACCTTGCCTGCATGGAGCACTACAACACACAGATTTTAAACAAAAAAAAAAAATGTTTTAAACTGTAGCAAACTGCTTGCTACAATGAAGTGCTACAGCTCTCAGGCTTGACCACAAACGCAATATTGGATTTTAAAAGACGGTATTCCATTAACGAGAAATCAGGATTTGTTGATCATGTCCTCCCAACATTTTATACCAGGAGCAGTTGCCCCTCTCACCCCAACCTAGCTAAACTACTAAATACCTGGTCGAGCAGTTTTCATCAAACTGTCCAGAAACCATTGGTTTCCCTAATCAACCCAGACAAAGTAACAACAATGTACAAAACTCTGCTAATGAGACTAAACAGGTTCAATGTCAGCACAGCCCTTGTACCTGGAAAACAACTAGCTGTTGCAGATGTATTATCTAAGAATTCTACATTTGACCAACCACTATCTGAACCTAAACAATATGCTGCCACACTAATTCAGAGCATAGTATTGCCTAGACCAGTGACTACTGAAATACTAGACAAGCTTATGCAAGTTACCCAAAAATTATCTACAGCTGCAAGCTGTAATCCACTGTGTAGAATGGGTGGCCAAACACTTGGATACTAACCAAACAGGTCATGCTTACGTACTACACACTACTCGGAGCACAGTTATTTGGTTTGTTACCATAAGAAAACAGAATCATAGTCCCCTCATACCAGTGAGAAGTGCAATATTAAATACACGAAGGTCATTGAGGTCTTACCAAATATCAGGAAACAGCCAAAATGACAGTGTGATGGCCAGACATCAGCCAATACACTGCAAACCTGGTGTCCAGCTGTCAATTCTGCTTTGTACATAAAGCATTGCAAAAATGAAAACCACTTATGCAAACAGCCTTACCCCAAGGTCCAGGGCAAAAGATAACTGCTGACTAAGGTGAGCCTGAAGACAAAAAGATAGGTCAGAGTTGTGCAGCAGTAACCTCGTGATACAGAAATAACTTGTGTAACAGCCATGACTAGCCGACAAATAATAGCTACACTCAAGCAATGTTCTCAATGTATGGTCAGCCTATTTACTGACCAACAGTCTGTTCATAGGTTCATAGGTGTGTACTAGGCTAATGGCCCTGGAGCCTTTACAAGCCTAGCCCATAGGATTACCCTGGCATCGTGCCACCCGACCTTAGTTCCCAGTGTCTCTGTGAAGCAGAGCCACTGGAGTTATCCTCGAGGTGAATTTTCTATTTCCTATCCACTCATCAAGCTTTCTCTTGAAGAGGGCCAGTGAGGTGCTCTGCTTGACATGTATGGGAAGTCTATTCCATAGCATGGGCACTCTTTGGGTTATGAACCTGTCCCTCCAGCATGTTCTGTTATTTGTGGTAATGAGGTTGAAGTCTCTGGAGCATGTGGTGCGGAGGGATTGGGATTTCTTTAGATGTAGCATTTCTAACAGAGCTGGATCAGACATGGCTTTGTAAGTCAAGCAGAGATTGCCTCTAAGTAGGTGATATGAGACAGAGAATAGCTGGGTGTTTTTTTAAGTCTGTCCATATAGGACAAATGTTTAAGGCCTAGGATCCTCTTTGTGAGGTACTTTTGCGGCCTTTCCAGTTGTTGCAGGTGCTTAGTAAGATACATGTCAAATGGGGCATTGTACTCGATGATTGGCCTAATGAGGGAAGAGTAGAGGGAGGCAATGACCTCTTTCTTCCTGGATGCAAAACCCTTAGTAATGAGATGTGCCACATAAAAGGACTTTCTGACCACAGTGGCAATGTGGTGGTCAAATGAGAGAGATTGTTGTCAACCTGTGTTCCCAGATCTCTTATAACGCCTTCGATGTTCAGTGGACTACCAGCAATGTGGTAATTCATGGGAACAGAGTTTTTACCAAAAGGGATGATGACATATTTTTTGGCATTGAGCTTAAGGCCATGGTTCTGACCCCAGTCGTTGGTCTCAGTGAGGCCTTTCTGTAAGATGTCAACATCACTTGAGGAGTTAATAATAGCTCCAAACTTGTAATCGTCTGCAAAATTTGTCAGCCAGAGTCCCTTCGTGTTGGCCTGGACTTTAGAGAAGTAGATACCAAACAGGAGAGGACCCAGGACTGAACAGTGTGGGACTCCACTCATGACTGGTCAGCTGTCTGACTTACAGTCAGCTATTTTCACACTGTGGGTTCTACCTGTGAGCCAGTTTGCAATCCACCTAGTGATATAGGGGTTGATGCCTAGCTTAGTGAGTTTTTCTATGATTCCTGAGTGGGGAATAGTATCAAAGGCCTTGGCCAGATCAAGATAGGCTGTATGAACCACCTTGCCTTCATCAACAACTCTGGTGTCTGACTCAAAGTAATTGACCAAGCTGAGCAGGCATGATCTACCCTTCACAAAACTAAACTGTGTGGGATCCAGAGTTTGGAGATTCCATATATCCTTGTTTATTAGGTCCATAATGATGCATTCCATAGCTTTGCATATCAGACTCGTCAGGCTAATGGGGCGATAGTTCCTAGGGTCTGCAGTTGCTCCTCCTTTGTGGAGAGGGATGATTGTAGCAGTGTGCCATTCAGCAGGGACAAAGCCTGAGGTGAGGCTGTGATTGAATAGGCCACATAGATGAGGTGCCAGTTCACTCTGTAGTTCATGTAATACACAGCCAGGGATATTGTCAGGTCCCATAAAAGCTGTATTCTTGACCCTGGACAGTGCTGTTTCAACCTGTGCAGCAGTAATACTGGGTGCCTGGCAATCTACTGGTATTGTGACTGGTCCTGGGGGGGGGGGGTAAAGTTGGCACTGAATCTGTCGGCCAGTATATTGCCAATATCTGTTGTCTCAGTATAGGAAGTACCATTGTGCAGTAGCTCAGAGCAAATCTGGGTATTGCCGTGGAGATTCTTTACATAACTACAGAAGGCCTTGTGGTTGTCTTTACTTTTTTTGTTGTGTCTTTCGGCTTTTCCCGGTTAGGGGTCGCCACAGCGGAACTCCAGTCCGCTAATGATTGGCAGTAGATTTTTACGTGCCGAGTTGCCAGCCCTGATGCACAACCTTCAACGAAGGTACGCCCATTCACTCATGTCTCCACAGAGAAGACGCTCTAGCTGAGAATCGAACAGGACAACGTCTTACTGTGAGGTGACAATGCTACCACAGCACCACCACCACAGTCATAAACTATCTGCTGCAATTCTGTTTTCATAACTAGCTTTACAGGATTTGATGAGGGATCTCAACTTTTTGTTGAGGCTGATAAGGGAGTTTTTCCAGTCTTGGGAATTCACCTTATTCTGCATCAGTTTCCTCCTTCTGTTGTAGACTTTGTTTATGGCAGGGGACCACCAGATTGGCTTCTTTTTTTTTGGAGGAGAGTGTCTTGGTTCTATTGGGTATGGTGAAATCCATGCATTTGTGTATGTATTTGTACAGTGCATTGGTGTATGATTCGGTGGTCATGCAATTATTCTCCATTTGCATGGGTGCCATGAAGTTAGCCACCTCTGTTTTTAGGAGCCCAAAGTTAGCTTTGGAGAAGTATTTCATGATGGTTTCCTTTGGGGGGGGTGGATTTCCAAGGTGATTAGTTTGTGGTCGGATCTAACCAGGGAGGAGTTGTCTATTGGTGTAGAGCAACAGTCACCCATGTTAGTAATGACCAGGTCAAGGATGTTGCTACCTCTAGAGGGGGTAAGAACGAGCTGGTCCAGGACATTAGAATTAATGGATTTCAGGAAACGTTGGACAAGTGTATTGGTACATGAGTAGTTTTCCCAGTTAATGGAAGGGTAGTTGAAGTCACCCAGTATGAGAATATTAGGTTGGACTCTAAAATTATCTAGGGTGCTTAGGAACGTGGAGTGTGCGTCTTGGGACATGGTTGGGGATCTATAGCAGGCTACAACCTGAATTGCTGTCTTACCCAATGTTAGCTGCACCTGAAGTATCTCTGCCGGTATGTTGGGCTACCAGTCTGGAGGTGTGCGCATCCTTTATGAATATGGAAACACCACCACCTTTGGAGCTTTGGTCCATGTTCTGGGGCCGAAAGGTGTGGAACGAGTTATAGCCTGGTAGTGCAGGGTGCTTTCTGCTGCCTTGAACCAGGTCTCTGTTATGGCACAAATGTCGATGTTCTCCATTTTAAGGAGTCCTTCGAGCGAGTGCATTTTGAGAATTAGACTTTTAACATTTAGCAGCATGATCCTCAGACTGCATTTGTTTGTAGCTGTTACGGTGGTAATTTTGTCATTGGAACACCACCTAAAAAAGGCACTATACGGGTGCCAAGACACTTGGCCAGTATATGGAAGCCCAGGGGTGACAGATGCAGACCATCTCTGGCAAAGCATCAAGGTCTGTCAATCATGTCATCCCAGGCAGACAGATACTGGATCCCCTTAGAATGACACCAGAAACTTAGCCAATTGTTGAAATCAATCATTTTCTGCTTGTACTGTGGTATCATTCTGGGTGATGGTAGGATGCTGCTCAGGGCTAGGGTCATACCTGCGTGGGCTTCATAATCCGAGTGCTCCTCCATGTCTCTTTTCATGTAGTCCAGGGAGGTACATCCCAGGTCATTCACACCCACATGTACAATGACAGAGTCATATTTCTACTTGTTGTTAAGGGACCTGAGTGTGTGCATTATGTGGCGGATCCTGGCACCTGACAGGCAGCTGACTGTTACTTTGTCCTTATTTAACCTAGTGAATGGGACATTAGTGTGCCTCACTATCGAGTCACCTATGACCAGTGTGTTGGGCATGCTGTTTTGCCTTAGGGGCTTTGGTTAAGTGGCACACTGTTTAGGAGAGTTATGTGTCTTGTGATTAGTGCTGTGTTGTGGTGGTCGAATGCATTTCTGCCTTGGAGGTCTCTGCTGTTTGGGTAGATTTTTATTGAGAGCCTCCACGAAGGTGGGTGTGTGGTTTGTGTTTTTATGTGAAGGCAGTGCTGGTGTATGTTCTGGAGGGCTATGTGTTCCATGTGGTGTGGTGCTAGTGTTGACCTTCTCCTCTTGACTAGCTATTCTGGTCTTGGCTGGAGAGTGTGTGGCTTCCAATTTGGATATATAAGTGCATCTCTCGCAAGTCTGAGTGTTGGGAAGTAAGAGGAGAGGGTTGTCAGTGTACATGAGACAGTTGCTACATTGCCTCAGGATGCCCAAGTTCACCAGGTTAACAGGAGAAAGCACAGGGAACTGACCTTTAGACATGCCTGGAGGGGTGGGCATTAATGAGTACAGCTTTACCAATACTATGTCACTAGCTGCAGTCAAATGGTGAAGCCTGAAGACAGCATGAGAACCTGAAGGAAATCATAGAGCTAGAAAAGTACAAACTAAGGACATACTTGTATACCAAGACAAATAGATTCTCACAGATCTCTCATTTCATATAAGGGTAATCCACACAGTGTTACAGTAGTAAATCTTTTAAGACTACAGACTGACATGCCAATGTTAGAGTTAGAATTTGAACCTATAGTAATTCTGTACAATGCAGTTCAACAAACTAACCACAAAGTTTCATATAAAACATTTTACATCCAGTGTTATTCTACTTATCCAATACCTGTCCTTCAACTAGGCCACTCCTCTTAAAATTAGAGACAAAGAAAAAGTGGGATGGAACAGGTGCTGTAGTGCAGAAAGGTACTGAACTGTTGTCCTACGTGGTACAAACAAACGATAGTACCACTGTTAGAGTAAACAGCAGAATTATCCAATCACTTCCTGATGACTGTCAACCTGAATGATGCTGGGTGAGCGGACTGGATTGACTGGGGATATGATTTTTTTGAGCTGTGATACACAATCGGAATTGCCTAGACATAGTAAAGCTTTGCTGAGACTTATTATGGTGGCTGCCAAAAAACCAAATTACTAGAAAATGAAATCAAAGTCTAGACCAACTTTACTAGAAGTAGTGAATCTAGTAGCACAGATAAAACAACTGGAATTGGGATCTTTAAAAAACAGGGAGCAAACTACATAGGAAAAAATGGGAATTGTGGGAACAATATAGGAACAAGGTTTAAGAGGCAAGATTTGAACGAGTCATATAATGCTTTACTGACAATGACTGGATAGATTATAAGTGATGTATAATGTTTGCAACTACAGTTGTTTCAATGGTGTTTGTGATGTATAATGTTTGCAACTAAAGTGGTGTCAATGTTATTTGTTTTTCATTTATATAAATGTAAGATTGCCTAGGTCATACGTGATAATTTAATTACGATGTTTACTGGAAAAAAGAGAACCAAATGAACCAGTCAGAGTCAGCCAGCTAGTACTAAACAGACTCCAATGCAATAAAGCTGAACCTGTAATGACTACAGATCTACCACAATAAGGATTCAAGACAAGAGTGCAAATTTGTACTCAACTATTCATGGAGACAGGCTGCATTGTATCCACCCAATGCAATCAAGTCTGCCTGTTCTTGCTCACAAAGGTATTTTTGTCTATTACTGTTAAACTTCTAGTGCATGTTATAATAGTCTATCTAAAAGTTTCTCTCCAGGTTCTCATTCTGTTTTTCAGTTTTATTTCAGACAGTAAATGCAGTGGTTGAGAGGTCTGTTTGCCTAATTGCTTCAGGAGTTGTGACAGAGTTGTGGCGATAGTTAAATGATATTGCAAATTTCTGATAATAATACATTTCCCCTATGTTTCATAAATAATAATAATATTGTCTGTATGTATTAACCATATACTTTTGCATGATCAGTCCTGTGAGTTGAATTTATCCAAACCAAAGAGTAAACAGGTCACACAGACAATTAGTAAAAATGCCAAGCAATACACAGCTAAGCTGGAATCTTCACTGTATAATGCCTTAAACCGCCAGTAGCAGAGCCCATGAGATATATGCAAATAACCCCTTAAGGACATATCACTGATTCAGCTACATGGTTTCTGAATGCACATGACTTATGACTTTTTAAGTCTTTACTGGCGCATTCAAACAAATAAGGCTAGTTCACTAGTAGTAGACATACCATATTTCTCCCTTTTTCTATGCTCACCACTACAGGTTAAATGGATTGTTTGGTTATACTTTGGAAACACCGATCTTAAAAAAAAAATGGAAACAGATACATTTTAAAATTAATGGTCTGAAACTGAACAGACTGCATAGTAGCAAAACTGTAAACAAAGCAATGACTGCATATCATAGCATCCCTATCAGTTACTTCAAAAAAATGGTCCACGGGCGCCATCTGTAGAACTCAGACATTTTCAATGGATTGAAATTTTGAACATGTGACTTCAAGTCTTAGATACACATTATTAAATAGTACAGAACCAATCAGATAGCAAAGCTGATGCTTAAAAAGGGGAGGAACCTAATGTGGCCATGCAAGTCTTAGAAACACAATAGTTCATGGCTTCACATATTAGTACTAGGCTAACTACCCTTGTGGGCCATTTTAAGCCTAGACAATTATCCCATGTGAGAATCAAGCCCTGCATCTTGTGTTTGTAAAGTAAACACTTCAACCATTATGCCAACCTCCCAACCCATCATCATAGCCGGCCTTAGGCATAGGCCAACTAGGCGGCCGCCTAGGACACCGATCTAGCAAGAGTGTTTTTCTAGTATTTATTTGGTGCAGGGGGGGGGGGGGGACGAGGGTGGGGTGGGTGTGGGGGGCTGCTGTTGTGCCAGTTTGCCTAGGGCACTAGTTGACCTAGAAAAAAATATTGGACACAAAAATTTATAAGAACAATTCAGACAACAACAAGACAGAAAGAGTTGCAAAAGCTACCAGAACTGCACCTAGGACAAACAGATGTATGCAGAAGGACCAGACATAAATTCCTGTGATGGCTGACGGAAACATAACGTAGCTCAGATCATACACAGACTAACTAAATATGGGCAGAGGTAGCAAATAATCCAAAGATCCCCACCATGCATTCTAAGGGCAGACATGCTAAAGAGTTCCAGAATAAGTATCAAGAAATTAGAATGGGCAGAAATACCAGTTACGAAATGACCAACAGTATGATATCAGAAAATGTCCCCTTATAGGAAAGTGTAACCAAAAGAATTAGAGTCCTAAGAAGACATCAGCACTCACTGGATGACACATTTGGCACTGAAATGTTGTAAGCATTTTAACTACCTGAATCATTTGATTTTACTGTATTTGTTTGATAACTGAAATCAGGACTGGTCTGAGGAACCTTTTCAGCTATGATTAGAGTCAAAAGACAAAGACAAGCATCAGTATACTAAACACAATCAGAGCAAAACTATACTATGTACGATCTTAAGGTGCAAAGTAGAATGAAGCAGAGGAGAACATAAGCAAAATTAGCAATACACAAGGCATCTGTAAATGTACAGATAACAAAACCCTGCATATTAAAGAATATTTACCAAGGAATACTTCATGCAAATGCACATTGCACAACAACTGAACTTGAAAATAATGCACATTAATTATTGTTATATGTTATTACTTCATACAATAGCTATAGGTGAGACAGACAATTCTTCTAAGTGTCTGCATTACAACAGTCATCCAAAATGTGAGTAATGATCATCTAAACGGCAAACGATAAAGGATCAAAGAGGGCAAACAAAACACTTTAGTAATGGAGTTAGTATAAGGGAGCAGTAGATGAAAGCTAACTAGATTGGCACATAATGCTATCATGTTTGGACAAGTGATACAAGATGGAAAGAGGCAGAGAAAAGTTAATTTATGGTAAAATAATCATTTCAGAGTAAAAAGTAGGATGCATACACATAGAATAACAAGAGTAATAGGACAGAGAAAAATAAAAGATGGAAAAGTGGGGACAACTGAGGTCTGAGGCAGAGTATGTGTACTTCTACTTGCAAGGAGAGAAAGAGATAAATCTGTTCTCTTTACTTTTGAATTTAAAGACCAGAGCTCTGGCATGAAATAAAACTAAACAGTTCAGAAATTGAAAAAAGTTAGATTTTCATCATAGACTGAGACAGATCCTCCTAAACAAACAGGAACCAGCTCAATGAAGCCTCAGAATCACACGTCCAAAGGCAAGAAGGCACTGCATTTCATGGGACAGGCACAGGATATACAAAAGAATGCCTGCCACATATTCTCACCTGCACTCAGAAAATACCTAGCTGCACCTCACAGTGATAGGACTGGTCAAACTCAAGTGTAGAATGTTAGCGGCTATCTTAGGAAGACAGGATCCAACGAATTAAGAGTCTGGTACAGAAGTCCCAGGATTTTAAATATCAGCCTCATCACCACAGGTATCTAAGCACATGCCATAGTACATTGGTTATGTAATAAAAGTGTGATGTTCTCATCAACTTCCTGACTTACAGAATTCTGAAAACAATAAAGGTAGATAAGGTCAGTATCACAGCATTTGAAACAGAAGCCATAAAATTAATCCATACAAGATGTGACCAGTTCATGCATCAGGGCAGCAGATGGAAAGAAATATACAAGGTCTTTAAGACATTCCTAGGAAAAAATGCAAAGACTTAACAAAAATAACCATCATGCGGTCCTTAACTCTTTCATAACGTCACTGTTTCATAACTGCAGCACTGATTGTGTAGGTTGCTATGTCACATTCAAGTTTGCAGTGCTTGATAGGCTGATCACACACATATTTTGTTTCACTGTAGCTTCATCTCAGTGATGAATTTGTGGTGCTCAGTGCTGAATAAGTTGTTTAAATGCAAAAAAATATTTTAACTGAACAGCTAAGGCAAAAGGCTGCTTTAGTAGTTCAGCTGAAAAGATGTTCTCACATTTGAAATATATTTGACTCTAAAGTTCCAGACAGTTGCATAGACTTCCAGCGGT
The DNA here is from genome assembly GCF_019279795.1 of Protopterus annectens. Lineage (NCBI taxonomy): Eukaryota > Metazoa > Chordata > Ceratodontiformes > Protopteridae > Protopterus > Protopterus annectens. The sequence continues at coordinate 1,442,693,197 of NC_056745.1, forward strand.
CAGAAACATGACACCTTACTAACTGACAGTCAGCAGGTGCTAACAGTATCATCACCATCATCACCATCATCATCAGCCCTCTTTTTCCTCATTTTTACATGGGGTCAGGGTGTCAGGTCAACTGTCACCTCCAGTGACAGAATGTTGTTTACAAATACTCTAAGGTCATGTACTTTTGATGCAAGTGCCAATTACTTCCACTGTAACAAATCCTAAGAGAAAACTAAGAAGCCTGTAAGAGATAAATGGTGTAACACACTGCCAGGGTTTTAATTTCAAATGGAATAACACAGAGTGACTTATTACACCACTGAAGGATACAGTCCAAATAGTCATGCAAGAGGAAAAAAAAGTCAAACATCTAGCCCTCAGAAGAAAGAAATCAGAACCCAAAGGTCACCAGCATAGTAGTGATTGAGCAAACACGAATGACCTCCCTAAGTGGAAGAATATACAGTGTGGACACAAGATAGCCTAAACTAATTCACCTTGTAGTACCTATAATAATTCTAGAGAGAAACAATCTACTAAGTGTGCCCCAAGTGTTAAGAAAGAAAGAAATTCTAGGACTAGGATTTGATTACCAAAATGAGCACAGCCATTCATCTTTCACTACAAAGAGGTCATCAGAATTTGGTTTTAGTATTATCCAGATGCAAAACTCTAATGTTAACACATAGGGCATCATGAGGTTATTCATGCGATAACCACTTAAACCAGACCCCATTCTCAATAATGCAACTTACAAGAATACGTTTAGATACTGGGTTGTACGGTTCCCAGTCATGTCGATTAATATTACTAAGTGAAGAAAGAAACACCATGGTGTATGTTTAAGCAAGTCTGCATCTTACTGTAAATTGGGCATTGTTATTCCACTGACTGACAATTCCTCCAACATGGATTAGATCATGTTAACAATTAGTGTATAGGCAATGATTTCAAATTAAATGTAAAAAAATGTGCATAATTCATTCTGGTAAACAAAACATTTTCATACACTACATAGGTGACGCACCTCTCAAGTCAGACACTTGTAAGGGATCCAAGCACTATTGTTGATAATTATGGGCAGTGCAGTGGTGCAGCAGTTAGTGTTGTCACTTCACAGCAAGAGGTTCTCCAGTTCGATTCTCAGCTGGGGTGCCTTCTGTGTGGAGTCTGTATGTCCTCCCTGTGTTCGTGTGGGCTTCCTCTGGGTGCTCCAGTTTCCTCCCACATTCCAAAGACATGCATCTGGAGTGTTTCTCACCGGGCCTCCACTAAAAATGGGCTCTGTCCCAGTCAGACTTTCCCCATAAACAAATGTTAAATAAATAAACAAAATAAATTCCTTAGCATTTGACAATCATGTATCTGTAGGAGTTTGAAAAGCCTTTTTTATGGGTCATCTAATTTTGAAAGCATCTGTACTAGATTCAAAAAAGTCTTAATTCCTCTTTAGCCATATCTCATCAGACCCATTATTGAATACAATGCACCTTTTGCCATGTATTTGTCTAACCATATCTCTCTACTTGAGAAACCTCAAAAATTCCCTACTAAAAAGATCAGTAACCTCAAAAATCTTACATGACAGACTGGCAGCCCTGTCTCAGTGCTCAATCTGGTAAAGAATCCACCAGGAAAATCTGCGTCAAGCTCTTCAAGCTATGAAAGATCCAACTTTCTCTGACTTCCTATGATTTTACAGAACAAATGGTACCTCAAATACCCAGTTAAAGGAACTACACTTTCAACAACTGATAAATAACTTAAGACAGATTGGCATGATAGTTTCATATCCCAGTGCATCTCTCCCCTCTGGAACAAACGTCCACTACATGTAAATGGACTGTACTTGTCAACTTCAAGGTAAACCTGGATAGTCAGCCAACCCCCCCCGTCTATCGTGCTTTGCCTTCCTTGAACCTAGTAGGAACTTTTAGATGGTGTTTTTTTGCTTAGGTTTGTAATGATCTGCAGACTGATTGCCTAGCACTTAACTATGAACCTAAGAACCCCATTTCATAATTATGACTGCACAGTGTATTAACAAACTGAAACTAGAAATTCCAAACAGGATATATAAAGCTGTGCAGGTTAGATATCCGACCAGCAGCAGATGAGATGAAGGGTTAAAAAAATGCAGCATTCATAGTCCCATCAAAGTCAACACAATATTACATCCAGAAAAAAACATGAAACTCCACAATACAACCATAGATTTCATACAGGGAACCATTTGGGCGATGTTCACAGTTAATCAGGGCAACCTTGTCAACAAAGAAAGAGAACTGAGAGGGTGTTCTCACATTATAGGATGGCTGCACAGTCTGTCAATACTCTGCAAAAGCATGGCTGGAAGATTAAATCCAAAGGTTTAGCACAGAGGTCTGAGCAGTTAATGAGCTGTTTCCCATTCCTGTGGTGCAGGGTTTGATTCCTTCCACCTTCACTTGTCAACTAAATGACCTTCACAAGTCATTTAACTAGACAATGGTCACCCTTAAAAAAGGCAATTGTGTCTAGTGGGATTATGGAAACAGGAAAATAAAAAATAAACAGGATGAAAATCACAGAACTACCATAATTGGTCTGCATGAAATTAGTAAAACCTCCTGTCATTAAAAAAATCGATCACCAATCTGAGTTTCATAAATACTCGGCTACAGTGAGAGTAACAGGATTTAATAACAGATGGAAAAAGAAAAGGTCCCCTGATCACACGTGATAAACAGGCACAAAGGAAATAATGTTATTGTTAGGGGACAAATGTCGTCATCAACAACAGCAGCAGACATTATCCAGTAAGTCAGAAAGTGCTCCTATTGTCTATCTCCAAACCTAACAAATCCATTGGTGAGATACTCTACAGCCACTCTGTCACCTCTGCCTGGAACAAGCTTCCTTTTCACTTATGCACAATTGATAATACTCACATCTTTAAAATAGCTTTAAAAGAATATCTGCATACCTCTTGGATCTGCTCCTGCAGTGACCCCACTTGAAGATCTTCTCCCTTGCCTCTCTCTCAACAGCTAAGGTCCTCTCTTCTTTTTTCTACCTCAACTATGTATTTAAGTCAATTTTTTGATAAATGTTCCTTCACATCTAACGTCCTTCCTGTCAATCTCCTCTTCTTCTACCTCTAACCCCCATCTCCTCTTAAGGTTTTACATTGCAATTACTGTCACTCTGAATGTTACATATTTCTTACTTCCTTTGTATAAAGACCAATCGTTCTACTACTTTAAGCTTTTGTATTAATCAGTGAATTGATTATTATGTAATTGGAGATTTTCTCCTCGGGTCTCTGCTAAAAAAAGTCATCTTGCCCAGTCAGACTAACCCGGTTAACAAATGTCAAATAAATAAATAAATTAATTCCCACTGAACAGTCTGTTCATACACACAGGGCTTGCACAGCTAGTATATGGGGGGGGGGGGTTAAGATCCTGTTGTTAAAACATAGAATATAGCTCAGCAGTGTTGGAAATCCCACTTACAAAAACATAAAATGCAAGAACAGCACTATTGTAAAAAAAATTATTTTGACATCACTCAGCACATAATTAAGTAAATCAGAGGACCCCAATAGTGAGCAGGTATAAAACTACAGTTTGGCTGTTTACACTTGAAAAGCATATATACCTGGCAAAAATGTGTGTCTGAATGCTAAAAAGATGAAATAATGACAGCTGGGATCAAAATATCACTTGAAGAAAGAATCATTTTCATAAGCCACATCCGAAACAGTCAGCCGCAGACAATGCAGGAAGCTAGCAGCTCACAACTGCCTGTTCGTTTATGGGCAGCATTCAGTGTCACAGGCCTCAACCTCCTAACCCACCCACCCATTTCAAAGAAAGAAATTGATTAGCATTAGTCTATGCTTGTGAAACTTACCTACATTTGACATACATAATCTAATGCTCAGCAGCATTTCCATTCATATACTTTTGCAATTACTGCTGTCAAATGAATCTCCAATTGTTAAAAATCAAAAATTCCTTTCATTCAGTAGGCAGTATGGAGAAGCACAGAAAACACAACAATAGGGTGTAACAAGTCTTTCCCTCATGTGAGAACACTGACAACAACCAAGTGGAAGGAATAAGTAACAGTCCACTAACTTGTGCCTCATGGCATCTTTTAAACTGGGCTGAAGCAATTGTGCCTATGCATTAAAATATGTTCTTTTAAAATATTAAATTACACACGTATTAAGCACTGCACTAAACCAAGTAATTTTCTAACTTCATAATCACAAATACAAATATGCACTCACTAAAATCTCATAATAACTTATGCAAAATAAAATAAGACAAAAAAACAGCCAACATCAAAATATCTCTGCAAAACAAACAAGGATATTTTGTATCTAATCCTGACTCAAACCACATGCCCCATGGGACATTGTAATTTTAAACTAGAATGAAAAAATACCACAAAAAATATGGAAAATATTTCAAGCCCTTCCACAGATCCTAACTACACTGTATAAACATAATCAACTTTTGGCTTAACATAAAATTATAACAATTTTCAAGCTTCAACAAACAAGTTCATCTCTGAAATGCCAACTCATCTATATAAAAAGCCTGTACACCAGAAAGGAAGTTTATTATTAAAAAAAAGAGAGAAAGAAAAAAAAATTACAGACCAGAAAATATGCACAGACATGGACTGGGGTGTCGGGTAAGAGAAAGTGCATTTCATCATTCTCTTTTGGCTTTTCCCGTTAGGGGTCGCCACAGCGGATCATCTCTCTTTCTTTTTCTATCCTCTGCATCTCTCTCTGTCTCACACACCCGCCTGCATGTGTCCTCCTCTCACTCCATAAACCTTATCTTAGGCCTTCCTCTATTCCTCTTCCAACCCATATAACATAGCTGGTCTCACTACACTCTTGTAGGGCCTCCTGTCTGATCTCATCTGTCACCCTCTCCATCACCACTGCAAAATAGAAAGGACTCAGAGCTGATCCTTGATGTAATGCTTTCTCCAAGTCAGTCCAAGTCAGGGTAAGAGAAAGTGCATTTTCAAAAAATGAGACACCCAATAAATGCAGCCAATGGAACAGGTACAGGTCAGAACAACAATGACACTTCAACCATACATGAGGCAGACAGTGAGAGTGTGGCTGGTCGGGGGGGGGGCTACATTTACCACCTATTCCTCTTTGAGGGACCTTTAAAAGGGCAGTTGTGTCCTAAAAAATATAGACTGCTAATGGCATGCAATTTTAGGCCAAGAAATTATTTTATTTTTCCTCTATTCGTATTTCTCAACCTCTCACAGCAATAAATATGGACAATAGCCTAAAATAATGGAGAGGCAAAGGCCCAAAATAGGGGCAGATTTTAAATATTATGCTTATAAACATACAACATTGCTACAATAACAGGATTTGTGTTACCATGCATTTTCTGATGGATATGAAATCAAAAATTCAAATGTATGTTATTATTTAGTGAGTTCCATCCTCAGTGATTTGCCAGAAAACCACAAATGTTTTCAGGAACAGACCAAAAACATGAGGCTAGACATCCGGCAATAAATCTGGAGAGTTGAGAGTTATACCTCTGTTACAGAAAAGCTATGATTCTATATTTGAAACTCTATGACAAATACTGTAACAGAAAACACATCTACAACAACTAACCTTTATTTGGCTGATAACTTGAAATCCAGTCCTTTCTACTGTTTGCAGGTGTGGTCTGTCCTATTAAATCTGTACTTCAGTGTAAAAATATTTCATTTTAGAAATCTGTGGAAACCCTTAGAATAACCTACTAGGCTATACAAAGATGGGTTTGATTTTTTTTTGTCAACACTGTGTAGTGCATAGTTGTTACAACATTTTCTTAAACATCTAAAAATTCTGTTGGAAGAACTTTTTTGGGTTTTAACTACCGATATCAATAGTCAGCCTATATCACTTTGTATAGTTTACAGGATTGTGTAGGTAAAGCAATACTCACAGGCTAAATAAATAGAACCGTAAAATCTTAAAAGTATTACCAACTACACTTCTCAACCTCTTTAAGTAAGAAATTTGGACAAAGACTAAAATAATGGGGGGACAAAGGCTCAAAAATAAACACAGGTTTGAAATATTGCTCTTATAAATTTAAAAAGCTGCTAGAATAACAGGATGTGTGTTCACATACATTTCTCAAAAGATATGAAGTTTGAAACTCAAATACATTTCATTATTTGGTCATTATTTAGTGACTTCAATTCTCTGATTTCCCAGAAAACCACAGATACTATGAGGAAACCACCAAATATCTAAAGCAAAAATATGGGGCATTCTGCAAAAATCTGTACAGTTCATACCTCTTACCCTCTTACAGCAAGAAATCTGGACAAAGTCTTAAATAAAAGTGGGACAAAGGCCCAAAAATAGGGACAATGTTTAAATGTTGCTCTTACAAACTTAGGAAGTTGACAGTATAACAGGTTTTGTATTAGCATAATTTTTTGAAGGATATGAAATCTGAAACTCAAATATCTGTCATTATTTTCTAGCTTCTAGCGTTAATGATTTACCAGTAATTTGTCAGAAAACCACAATTTTATGAAAAACAGACCAAAATTCTGAGGCCTAAATCTGGACATCCTGCAAAAATCTGTACAGTTGAGAGGTAAAATGAATTCAGTTGAGAGGTAAGTTACCAACTTATTCCCGAAATTATGTCCAAATCAAAGAACCCCTAAAATGAAAAGGACATTTTGCCATTTCACAGCCTTAAACAGTAAGTTAGCATTGACAATATTTCTGCAGATTTACACATTCGTAATTGAGGCAACACTAGACAACATAACACCAAGAACACTCAAAATGACGTAAGAATTGCTTCGCTTGTAGTGAACAAACAAAAACAGACCCAAGCAGGGTTTCAAGAAAGTGCGTGTTCTAGTCCAGCCAGCGAACAGCTTCATCCTGAAATAGATACCAATGCACTTGATGGTAAATTATGAACACATCAACAAGTGCAGCTCTCAGTTCTCTACTTTCAAATCCCTGCCATGCTTCAATCAGCGGCATAGCTTATTAGGTAGGATAGTAGGAAATGCACCATGAGAAAAGAAAGGAAAGATGATACCTGCATGTCTGCAGTTACTTACCCAAAAGAGAAAGTTGAGACCGTATAGTAAGCAACGAAGGCATTTCACCGAATCCTCCCGGGCCATTTTGCTTGCAAATATCGCCTTAGACCCATCCTTTCACCACCGCAGCAGACAGTAATGACATCTGCTGAGCTGTTTTCTTTTGTAGAAACTGTGGCTAGGCTTGGAGCTGTAATGGGAAAAAATGTCGTAGTTTAACTTGTAGAACTCCCCCTTGACTCATAATCAGTGTCTGTACTTGACTTGAGGACAGTATGGCTTAGTGACACAGTGCTTGCTTTACTATTTATACACTAGTAAGCACACTATTACAGCTAAAAAAAAAGCCAAAAACAAGCCCCCAAAGTATAATAAAATATATAAAAGCATGCCCATGCACGTACCCCGTACCTCTTAATTCGTTGAACTCCAGATACTATTTTCCGAGGATGGGGAGTTCGGTGACACGTCCCAGCTTCAAGACTTGTCATTACTTGTCATCGGATTTCAGCTGGTTAGTAACTACTCATTCTGACTAGTTGAAGCAAAGCGACTACCAGTAGAATTATTAACCAGCCCTAGCAGACGCCGTGCTGCAGCTAGTGCAAGATTAACCTGTTACAGAGACACTGACCCAAACCCCACCTGACACGAGAGCAGGTACAGCCCATTCTCAGGAACTTCTATTCTAAGCTACTACCGGGATACTGAAACAAATACTCATAACGGACTGTTCTCCAACGTTTGCAGTTTAGACTAAGTTACTTTTCTTTTTTTGTTATCCAGCTACAGTTCCGGTCCACAGAAATAAAGTTTAACTGGATTGGACCGATCAGCACGGTTTAAAGAATAATTAATGGTGGGGAGTGGGGGGGGGTGCCTATTTAATGTGCTATAAAAATCACAGTAAACTTAGTAAGTGTCATATATGATTCCAAAATAATCCACATGGATATGAATTGCCCACTCTCCTAATGCACTGCAACATCCATGAATTATGCAAGAGCTGGTTAACGGGACATGAACACACTATTACCCCAAGACCTGACAGAAAATAAACTTTACAACGGCAGAGTTCCCAGGACATAAAGAAGGCCATCAGTGATACTAACTTCTCATGCTCATCCTAAAACTTCTTACCAGCACAGCCAGACCTTGTGCGAGCTGTCACCACCAAACGACTCTACGTCTGACAGCACAACAGTCTGTCTTTCTGCAGCCCTGAGGTCTTACCTGTTAGGTCTTGGTTCTCATCTGGGACGGTCAGCCTAAAACAGAATAGCCCAGCATTTACTGTGCTTGCTGCTGGCAAAACATTTCCCACGAGCTGCTCGAGTGCTCCACCAAGCAGATTCTTACCCGTGCCAGTGCGCATGCTTAGAATTTACAGTACAGCGCACGAGCGCTCCTAAGGAGATTCCACTGTCAGTCTTGAAGCACGAGGTACACGAGCACGTAGCGCTCACCCTCTTACCCTACCTCTTAACCTCTTAGAGCAAGACATTTTAGCAAAGCCTAAAATAATAGGAGCAGATTTTAAATATTGCTCTTATAATCTTAGACAGTCGATAGAATAATTGGATTTGTGTTAGCATGCATTTTTGAAAGATATGAACTCTGAAACGTAAATGTATGTCATTATTTAGTGACTTCAGTCCTCAGTAATTTGTCAGAAAACCACAGCTTTTACGAGGAATAGACTAAAACTATTAGGCAATAATTTGGACATTCTTCAGAAATCTGGACAGTTGAGAGGTCCCTCGTCCCTCAGATGCAGGGGCAAATATTGAAACAATTAGGGAATTAAAATCTAAGTATTACTAAGACAGAATAAGAAAAAATAAAGCACCGTGTGTGTTCCTTAAGTAAAATAAGTGTATAACTCTAATTATTGCTTTTATTTATTAACTGTGTTGCACCACATTTTCCCCAAATTTGCCAGTATTAGCATGGACTAAGATACAGTATAAACCACTTAAGAAGAGAAGAGATGTAAAGTATTGACCAAGAGATGTATTTAGACACTTTTTTTTCTTTTTTTTTTTTTTTGTTGTTTACACATTTCATTTACTTTTGTAATTTATATCTTTATTTTTTTATATATTTTTTTTTTATTTATTTTATATTATATTGCCCTTAAAAACTAAGTAAGTATATATTTGGGTGTTTTTATGTATAGGCTATTTTATAGTTTTGTATTATTTTTTTATAAGTATTTTTTTTAAAAAAGTTTCTTATAGGTTTAACCTAAGTCTGATTGTTTAATTGTTTTATTGTTTTAATTGCTACTTTTGGATCCTAATAAAGAGCTTTTTATTCATCACGTTTGGACTCAAATTTATTTATCTGCAAGGTTTTATACTGCCTTTTTGTGGTGGTTGGAACATATACAGCCTGGTTCAACTGTGAGCAGTTTTGTTGTTTATTGCTCATTATTCTGGCCCTGTCTCTGCTCACGGCTGCTTTACTGCTGTTGGTGTCTGTTTTTATTATTGTTTGTTAAATTGTATTAATTTGTATTAACTTGTTCACAGTTACAAACTTTATATCTCACAGACATACTTTTATTTAATTAGCATCAATCCAGCATTACATAAATTGCTCCATTCCTGCCTTCCCTTAATCCTCATGCCTTCTCCAAAACATTTTTCTGCATGTATTGTTCTCACAATTTCCATTTTTTTCTATGTAATTTGCTCGGGTTCAGGCACCTAGGCAGCAAGATATTTCCCTGTGGTACATTTGACTGGGATGGCTGAAGTGACAGTCAGCTGCAGAGAAATATGGCTGTTTGGAAATTTCCTGTGGGCAAAGAGAAGCATACACTGCCATGCTCACACCTTTAATAACCAAATGCATGGAGGCAGAAGTAGTAATGAGTATTGTGCTCAGTATACAGTACATACAACACGCAGAAGTGTGCTACAGCACGGAGGAAATCCTGCAGGCTACTGTAGTCATATTTATGCTCCAGTATGCATTTTAGGTAATGTTTTCTAGTCACTGTGAAGGGGGTAGTGGTCCGTAAATACCGATTATAAAGGCACTGCCCATTGTGCACTGCATTGTTACTGCCAGTGACATGCCCTCTGGCCAGCCTGCTGCTGATGCCTGCCATATTGCCTGCTGTCTCATGTTCCCTTGGGGTCCATGGACATTGCTTTTCCCCTCTGCATTTGGTTATTGAAGTTGTGGGCATGGTAACACATTATTCTCTTTGCCCACGGGGAATTTGCAAGCAGCTATATTTCTCTGCAGCTGACTGTCACTTCAGCCATGTGTCCCCAGTCAAATGTAGCTCAGGGAAATGTGTCACTGCCTAGGCGCCTGAACCCAGTTTGCTCGTATCCTTTTCTAAAGATCCCAATTACCAGTTGTATTATCCCCGTCCCTGCATTTACTGCTTCTAGTATGGTTGGATTAGACTATGATTTCCATTTTTAGTAATTGCTTTTTGGCAACCACCAAAATTAAACGTAACAAGGCCTTACTATGTCTAGAGAATTCAGATCCTGTATCCCAGCTCGAAAAAGTATTTTCCTTAATTACATCCATTTGCTTACCCACTATTTCTGACACAGTACTCTGTAGAGAATTTGTCTGCCAACTCATTACACTCCGAAATCATATGTTCCCACTTACCTCTTTCTTCTCCGTCACATCTCCAACTTTTCCCATCTATGCCAAAATCCTAAATCTTCTAGACTTTGTTGCACATTTGGGAGCATGCATATGTCCTCCCATTGTTTCTTTCTGTATTACTTATCCAGTCTGTCTTCTCAATCTACTCTAACCTCCTCTAATGGATTCCTATAGTTATCATGCAATACTTTTTATGCCCTACAAATTATCCTTTTTAACATCAGCTTCTGTTCTAGATTCAATGAAAAACTCTACTAGTGCAGGTCTTTCACATAGGATTCCCTTATCCATTTCTCTTTGCCTATACTCTGAAATCAATCCCTGATAGGGAAGGCAGTCTAAAGCCTCCAGTCTAGATCTTCTTGGCCTCTTCCCATTCTACTACCTTTCCCTCTCTAATTATTTCTTTCCAATACCTTGGCTCCTTTGCCAGTTTCCTTCAGTAAATTCCAGCTGCCTATTGCCTATTCTTTTGACCCCTGATTGCAATCATCCCAGTTGGGAGACTCACCATTCTTCATTCCCATGCTGGCTTAATTCTTTGTATAGTTTCTGCTACTTTATGAACATAAAATAGTGTATGACTATTGTTGCTCTCCTTAAGGATTTAAATCTCACTATCTCCTCATTTCTTGAATTTCCTCCCTGGCTCATCATCATCTCTGTCTCCTTTGAATTATAACTTTCTGTTTATTTTATGTATAGGAGCCTTAACAATGAGGCTCTAAAATATCCCTTCAAATCAGATAATCCTTAACTACCTTTTTTTATTGGAAGGACCAGCTTATCCCACTTGACTCTTGCCCTCTGTCCTTTATAGATAAAATCCTTCAACTATTAATAATCATCCAGAACTGATGCTCTTGTTGACAACAATATACCTGACCTGTGTATAGAATTAAAGGGATTAAAACATTTTTACTACTTTTATTTTGTTATTCATATCCATAGACAATAGTTTCCAATTTCTCAATTTTTGTACTATCATTTGTTTAGTCTCTTCCCACATATTGTTAGCTGTTACAACACAATCCTTTTATAACCTATACTCCTAAATACTTCATCTTATCATATTCCCATAAGACTGTCCTGCAATGTTGTTTTAAAGTATTTCCCATGATTCTGAACTCTGTTGTCACTGTGTTGAGTTATTGTGTATTGTCTTGTGTTTCTACAGCTATAGTCTTTGTTTTATCTTCATTAATTTTATATCCTGAAAAAACTTGAAACTGTCTCAGAATGTTCCACAACACTGAGATGTACTTGTGCTTTAGTCATAAAATACAATAAAGATTGAGACACTGAGAAGTCCTTGTCTGGTTTTATCAGATACAGAAGAATATCAGCTGCAAATAAAGTTATTATTCTTGATTACCATACCAATTATATCCTTGAATTTCTGAATCTCTTATTTTCTTTGAAAAAGGATCTAAATATAGTGCAAGTGACAAACAGGAAAGAAGACATCCTGCTTGGATCATCTATTCAAATACAACTTATCAGACAGGAAATCTACCATAGGTTCATAGGTAGGTACTAGGCTATTGGCCCTAAGGCCTATATAAGCCTAGCCAAAAAGGTACCCTGGCTTTCGCCACCCAAGAAAGTTATTTTCCTGTGCCCCTGTCAAGCTGAGCCACAGAAGTGATCCCCGGGGTGAATTTCCTATTTCCCATCCAATCATCAAGATTTTTCTTGAAGAGTGCTAATTAGGAGCTTTGTTTGATATAGATAGGTAGTTTGTTCCAGAGTATGGTAAGTGTCTGGGACAGGACTCTATCCCTCCAGCATGTTCTGTTTATTGTGGTGACAAGGTTTAGGTCCCTAGAAAATGTAGCTCGGAGGGACTGGGATTTCTTTAAGTGGAGCATGTCCAACAGCTCTGGGTTTGACATAGCTTTGTATGTTAGACAGAGATTACCTCTGAGTAGGCAATATGCGACGGAGTAAAGCTGGAGTTTTTTGAGACGGTCTGTGTAGGGCATCTGTTTGAGGCTGGTAATCCTCTTTGTGAGGTATTTCTGTGGCCTATCCAGTTGTTGTAGATGTCTTGTGAGGTACATACCAAAAGGGGCATTGTACTCTATAATGAGTCTAATGAGTGACGATTAGAGGGGAAGAATTACTTCTTTTTTCCTGGATGAGAAACCTTTTCTGATGAGGTGTGCCACATAGAAGGATTTCCTGACTACTGTGGTGATGTGATTATCAAAGGAGAGACTACTGTCCACCTGTGTCCTAAGGTCTCTTATCACACTTTCAGTATTAAGTTGACTACCGCCTATGTGGTACTTCATGGGTATAGAGTTTTTACCAAAAGGGATGACAATGCACTTTTTGGCATGGAGCTTGAGGCCATGGCTTTGACACCAGGAATCTGTCTCAGTGAGGCCCTTTTTGATTTATGCCTCCAATCCCTCACATCTCTTTCTAATTAACCTTATTATTATATCAGGGAAAGCAAATGGTTCCATTGCCCTACTCATAAAATCCCAGCTCAGTTGAATGCTTTCTCTGCATCAAGACCCAAAAACAATAGCAGTATGCTCTTACATTTTTGCTTCCCTTTGGATCATCATTGTTCTATTAATGTTGTCAAATGTTTATCTCCCTTACACAAAACCACATATATCGATATATATCATTTTGGCATCACTTTGCCATTCATTTAGACATTATAGGCATAAGCACTTTATAACCATGGTTTACAATTGAAATGGACCTATATGACTAGATGTGATAGGTCTTTACCATTTTTAGGCATCACAGCCACCACAGTTTTTTTCTAGGATGTTTGTGGTTCCCCTTCTTTTAAAATACTGTTAAACAAAACTTTCTAGATGTCGTATCACTTTCTGCTCTACTAGCTTCCAAACTTCCATAAGAATGCCATCTATTCCTAGAAACTTTCCTGCAGATTGGTTATACACCACTGTTTTTATCTCATATTCTCATGTGTTTACTGTTAATTGCTGAGTTTCATCTACCTTTAACCTTGTCACATTTACGTCTTCCATGAATATTTCCATTTGTGCTTTTTCTTGATTTCCATATTTCTCTGCGTTATACAAATTTTCTTAAAATTTCTAAAGTATTTCTAACACCTGTACATGATCTCTGGTTATTTTTCTTGTTATAGGCTCCCTAATATGGTAACAACTCTTTCTTCTTTCTGTCGCCTAAGTTGTCATTTTAAATTTTTTTGTACTCTGGAGTTTTTATCAAAAAACAGCTGTTTAACAGCAATCTTTCTAAACTTACACATATTATCCAGGTATTCTCTTATTTTTTCTTTAGCACTCTGCAGTTGTACCTCCTCTTGTTCTGTTTGTTTCCACTCATTCTGCAATACTTTGACCCTTATCAGCCCCTCTAAATATTTTTTGTTACTTCTTGATCATATCTCTTTTTCTTTTATTCCTACCATTTTAAACTCCGCTTTCATTTTATCTCACTTACAAGATATAACTTCTGAAGTACTTTCTGTGTTCCCTAATAACTCCCAAATAATTTCCATTACCCATTCTTTACATTGCTCTCTTTTAACAGGTAGGTGAGGAAGTGCCAGTGTCTCAATTTTACTTCATTACTCCACATTTTTATTTTAGTTATTACTGGTGCATGACCTGAAATAGTTATTGGATGTGTATCAAAGCTTACAATTAAATGCACATGTTCCTGTGAAATATAATTTCTGTCTAGTCTAGCCCAGTTAATGTACCTTGAGGAATAATATGTAAATTCTCTTAAGAGTTGCTCCTACTGAATTCGCATCTTCCATAGCAAATATTTTCATACATTCCTTTAGAAATGTGTCTTCTTTTGTTATATTTTGCTTTTTAATCCCCCAATACACCCTCACTGTTGCAAATCAAATTCCAGTCAACACCTATAAGTAATATTCCATGCTGAAAGCTGATTATTTCTCCCCAAATGTTCTTAAGCTCCACACTAGCAGTTTTAGGTGGACTATAAATACATGTTAGTGTAATCCACTTCCCTTGCCAGTAACCCATTACTACCACAAATATATCATTATTATATTTTCCCCTTCTATCACAATTGGGGCTCTTCCGGCAATTATTATAAGTACTCCCCTTTCCTTTTTCCCCAATATTCTGCTGAAGAGCCATCCTGAAATCCTTTCTTTAGCATATTCACATGCTAATTTTTTTCCCAAATGTATCTCCAGTAGCATTACTACTTGCACTCAACATTTCTTAATATAAGTCAATGTTCTTTCCTTTTTGTCTAAACCTGTGAGACTATTCATATTCCAAGATAATATAAAAAGTGTTGCCATTATGATAAAAAGTTATTATTCCCACCTATTACATATGACATCATTTTAGATGTCTATTTCCAGCTTTTGTGATGCATGCACCCAGTAATGGTTAGCAGATTGATCTTTGATACAGTTGTTTCTTGTCATTTCCATTTAAATCTATGATACACTTTACAAAACAGAACACCCTCAGAGCCTGTTAAGTTAATAGAAATATACACAACTATGTACATCTTCAAATAATTAAGTTTAACCCTCCTCGTAGGGACAATTGTCCTAAATAGACAGCTGCTGGTGTAGGCATTATATGATCTAAGTTTAGGGTTATCCACACTAAGGTGCATGTTACTGTTTGTTTCTTTCTTATCTTTATTCTCAGAAGTGAAAAAACAACTTCAGTGCTTAAAGAAACAAGTGTTCTGGCATTTTATTGCTCTATAGTTAACTTGTCTCCATGGAAACATAAGAGAAAAAGAAAAAAATGTAGCCTTCAGCTGCAGACTCCTAAAGACATGTGAAACATGTATTGCTAAAGGAAAACTTTTCATTACATTCAGTGTTCTTTTGTTTACTTGTTTCTATTTAAAACTTGTTATTAGATTAAGCCAAGGGTCTTAATCCAGACATTCACCTATGCAAAAGTAAGAGAAAACATATCAGCTCTGCATATTTAATTATTTATGTATTTATTTATCTACATTTGTTGACCGGGAGTGTCCGACTGGACGTAGGTCCATTTTCAGCGGAGGCCCAGGGGGAAAAGCTCCACAGTTAAAATATACAGACAGTAGTTACATTGGATTTACATAGCCATTAACAATTTGATCAACATAGCAATTAACAATTACAAACATAGTTACAGATGAAGAATATAGTACATGAGTAGACAACTAGAATCTTTGTCCTCTGCGAAGTACATAACAGACATTAACAATTGTTACAATAAGAATTTCCTGCTGTATAATAAGTAGTTAGGCTTATGAGCATCCAAGCTTGCTATAATCAAGGTAGTTATTGGGGTGGAAAGAAAGGTAGTGGGTGGATGATATTAGAGTGGTAGTTGCAAGGGCATAGCCAGCATGTTTTTAGGTGCGCTTTTAGTAAAGTTTTGAAATGGGTGCATGATGGTATGGAGGTAATTGTGGGTGGGAGGGAGTTCCATAATTTGGCTATGGTGCAAGAGAATAGTGCTTCTCCAGCAGAGTTATTGGCTTTAGTGACCTGCAAGTGATTTTTGTTGCTGGATCTTAGTGGTCTGGTGGTGCGATAGGGTTGGAGTAGATTCTGGAGGGATGGGACATTTAGCGGATGATTTACTAGTTTGTGGGTGAGTGTGAGTTGATACCATTGAAGGAAGTGAGGGAGTTCAAGCCAGCCTTGTTCAGCAAGTGAGAAACGGTGGTGACTATGGTAGGATCCCCCCGTGGCAAATTGGGTGATTTTGTTGTAGCAGGTCTCTAGCTTGTTTAGATCAAATTGCCTTAGGTTGGTATATATTGGAGAGGCATAAAGTAGGGTGGAGATAGGGTTGAATTTGCTACTGAAATCTTTGCTGCTTTGGTGAGAAGTTGCTTATTTCTGTATAACGCTCCTAGTTTTTTGTGGACTTTTTTTATGGTCATGGATATGTAAATGTCAAACTTTAGTTTATTGTCTATTTCCACTCCTAGCAATTTGGTATGTTCTGTTGGGTGTATAGTGGTGTTGTCTTTTGCTGTGATGTTAAAGTGAGAGTTGTTTTGAGAATGTTTGGTGGGTTGGAAGATGAGTAGTTTAGTTTTGTTTGGGTTGAGTATTAATTGGGCATCGGATAACCAAGTTTCAACTGAGGAAAAGGCTTCCTGTGTGACTTTTTGCAGTTTGGGTAGGGACTGGGCTGAGCAGATGATGGTTGAGTCATCTGCGTATTGATGAGTGCGCCATGTTTGGTGGCAGAGGCTAGATTATTGGTGAAAATAGAGAAGAGTAGAGGTCCAAGGATGGATCTTTGGGGAACCCCTACAGAGACAGGTAGTTGGGGAGATATGTCATTCTGCCATACAACGGATTGTTGGCGGTCAGACAGGTAACTCTGAAACCAGTTGGTGGCTGATTGAGAGAAGGATAGGTTATTGAGGACAGAGATGAGTTGTTTGTGTGGGACCATGTCAAATGCTTTATATAGGTCTAGGAAAGTAGCAGAGGACAGATAGCCATTGTTTTTATGCTGAAGGATGGTGTTAGTAAAGGAGAGTAAGGCAGTGGTGGTGCTATGGTTTAGTCAGAAACCATGTTGAGTATTGGAAAGAAGGTTGTTAGTAAGGAAGTAATCTGAGACCTGAGAGTGAATGCATCTCTCTAGTATTTTGGAGAGTGGAGAGAGAATAGCTATGGGGTGGTAATTGTTAGTTCTGTGGAGGAGGGGCCTTTTTTGTGGGGAATTATATGTGATACTTTCCATGGTGTGGAATGTAACTTTCTGACAGAGATGGATACTGTAGGCCAGAGCATCAGCTGCTATTTGTAGGTATTCACTTGGGAGGTTGTCTGCTGCTAATTTGTGTGCTTTAAAGTTAGTTAAGAGTTTTTTTATGTTGCAGATAGGAACAGGAGAAAAAGAGAAAGCAGTGGGTAGATTACTAGTTGAAGGTGTGGGTTGGAGGGAGGTTGTGTTGTCTAGCTAGTGATAGTATGGTTTGTGTGAAGTGTGTGTTGAATGAGGTAGCAATATTTTCAGAGGAGTGAGGGGATATTAGGAGGAGGGGTACTGACTTTATCTGGGTGGAGGATGGAGTTTATGGGTGACCAGAATTGTTTGGGGTTGTACTCTATTCGTAGTTCTAGGAATTTCTGTCTAGTTGAGGGGTTTTGGTTTAGTGCTCCCAGGCTTTATCCTTGGTTTTCTGTAGCCACGAGGAGGGTTGTGCTTTGGTTCTGGAAAGTCTTATGGTGCATGGTAATCAAGGATGCTCAGGAAGGTAGTATTAAAAAAATTCAACTGCGTCATCAAGACTGAGGTACTTTAGAGGATGCCTTTGAGGATGAGATGAATGTGATGGTAGATGACAGGTTCAGCTTGGTATAGGTGTTTTTGAGTAGGAATGTTGGGTGAGGCTATCTGATAAGCAGCCAGTTATGTATGAATTTATCCTGGTTGGCCACTGGACTAGTTGGGTGAAGCCATGAAGGTTTAGATGATGGGTTGGATGCTTGCCAGTACAGGATTACCAGTCAATATTGAAATCACCTAAAATTATAGTTTCTTGGGGGAGATGGTGGGTAGTGGAGGGATGTTTTGGCCAGGTGGAAAGTAGCATCGAGGTTGGTATATATTATTTCTTCATTGCCGGATGTTTAGATGCTGTTTAGAAAGGATTTGCTCACTGGTAATGTGAAGTACAAATCTATGGTGGCATGGAGTTCATTGACTTTGTTGGCTATCTTCTAATATTTTGAAGTAGTAGAGAAAAGTCACTTGGCTTTCTATTGGTTGTGATTTGGGAGAAGTTGTGGTTTCTAGTATGATTATGAGAAGTGGGGTTGGAGATTGTAGGGCCAGGGTTGGGATGGATGTCTCCACTTAGGGCTAGTTTTGATATGCATGAGGTTATTAGTTTTCTCAGTTTTTGAATGTGTTTGTTTATTAGGGAAACTTTATGATTGTGCTCTGTGTGTAATAGGTATGGTGGGAGGGTTACTATGTTAGGTTGTAGGGATGCTTTATGTATGAGTAACATAGTTGATAGAATATGTGGGGGTTAAATAGGGATGGTTCTTGAGATGGTGGGAGGGGAGCTGAGTGAGGGTGAGACATGAGTGGTGGTGTGAGTAGTAGTGCAGTGGTAGTGGTTGAGTGGGGGAATGATGGAGTTTTGGTAGGATGTAAGATATGTAAGGAGAGTGCATGCAATGAGCATAGGTATGGCATGCTTATACATGTCAGCTGAGGAGGAGTGATAGTAGTGGGAAGATGGAGGAGGTAGTGTTGTTGGGTTTAGTGCTGTGGTTGGGTGTTGGAAAGATGGGAGGGGTTTGAGTGTGTAATAAAGGTAGGACCACTGGGGGCGGGAGGAAATAGGGGGCAAGGTGGGGAGCGAAGCGGGTAGAGACCCTGTTAGTTGCTCTTATGAGGGGGCTGGAAACAATCAGGTAACAGAGTAAACTGATAAAAGAATATATGATAGTGAATGTGGAGACTCCAGTATTTACCCTGTATTTCCATGCATATATATGATCTGTGTACTTTTACATCCCATCCCCCACCTCAACCATCCAAGATTACAACCTATTAACTTAATGCTGCTTTTGCCCAGCCTTTTTTTCTCTTTTTGCATTGCAATGCCTAAATTTCTTAATACTACAAAGAAGAAAAGGAAAGAAAGAAAGAAAGAAAGAAAGAAAGAAAGAAAGAAAGAAAAAGAAAGGCCATCTGTTTACTTTAGTATCTTTATCACATACTAGAATATCAGCCACAGTGGTGCAGCGGTTAGCATTGCTGCCTCACAGCAAGAGGTTCTCTGGTTCGATCCTCGGCTGGGGTGCCTTCTGTGCGGTGTCTGCATGTCCTCCCTGTGGTCGTGTGGGTTTCCTCCGGGTGCTCCGGTTTCCTCCCACATCCCAAAGACATGCTGTAGGTGAATTGGACACTCTAAATTGGCACTAGGTGTGAGTGTGTGCGTGTGTGTGCCTTCTGTGGAAAGTTGGGCACTGGGCTGGCAACTCAACACTGTAAAACTCCACTGCCAATCATGAGTGGACAGTTGATCCACTGTGGTGACCCCTAACTGAGAAAAGCCGAAAGAAGATCACATGCAAGAATAACCAAAAATACTTTACTATATAACATGCAATTTATATAATGAAATATTTTATAGAACTACTGTTAAGAATAGAAACTGTTTTACTTACAGTTACTTTTTCCTTCTACTTCCCTTCCTCTAAGTGGCCTTCCAAACGCTAATGACATGAAGTGAGGCAAATGCCTTTCAGTCCATTAGAAGTTTAACAAAGTCAGCAAAAGTCCATTTTTTCCACTTTTTCTTGTACAACAATATTTCCCAAATGGGATTGGTGGTTTGTAATCTCACATTTACTCACTAATTTCCAAGTTGCTGCCCTTTCTCCTGTTCTTCTCCATCTCACAACTCCAGACTCCAGTTGAATTTCAAGTTACTTCAGATTCTTCTAGTCAGCTGCTGTCCTGTTCTCTTTGTCTCAAACATAGTTCTTTGGAATATTGGTAAAGGTTTCACTGGCAAAGTCTCTCTATGAGCTTTATTATCAGAAGAATGAGAAACCAAGTCCCCTTCTGCTTGATGGCTCTATTTTTGTTGGACAAACTTTTCTATTTCCTCCTTAGCCTGTTCTACATAAAAAAAATGACTTTGATCCACCAGGAAAAAAATATTCTGAAGACAGTCAGATATAACAGCTTGAATTTCACACCTGCCTGTCAACATTCCATGATAGGTAGAATAAATGTTCTTTTCTAACCAGTATACAATGAATAATCATTTTTCACAAACACTCCGTGTCCAGTTTTTAATACTGTGCCCTTTTGTTGAATAATCATTTTTCACAAACACTCCACTGTGTCCAGCTTTTAATACTGTTCCCTTTTGTCACAGTTTTGTCAGGATCAGCTATTTCTGTTGATAGGATTGCATCTTTACTAATACAGGTCTTGGCTACTTTCTCATGGCCAATGTGCCCTTTAAATTAACTTCCTGCTGTGTATTACCGGTCCAGTTGCTTATTTATGCCTTCATAAAATTAATGCAGTTCCTTCAAGTTTTTCTAGTGCAGCAGAAAATCCCAGGTTTTCTCTGTGAGCTCAGTCCTCTAATTCTACTATTTTTGAAACATTTATTCTCGAGCAGATTCATACTCAGCCAGATGATTTTTGCAGTTTTATCTATTCACCTGGATATACAGTTAAAGCTTCTTCCATTTTTTCCAGACTTTTATTTGAGTGGATATACTCCTGCAATGTTTCATTTATTGTGATCAGCTTTGAGTACATTTGACTTGCATATTGACTTGCTAGCATCCAGGTAAAGTACTTACTAGCCAGTAACTGAATTTATGAAAAGTGGCATATTTCCTAGCCCTTATATTTCAGTTTATCTTTTCACACTGGGAGAGCTGAAGTTAAGCTGTTGATAAGTGTGTAGCCATCTTGGAATTCACTTCTTGGAACATCTTGGACAGTTTAAGAAGACCTTGAAATATTGATGTGTATTCTTATTGTGTTTTGGGTGTTTTAGGAAAATGAATTTGCAAGTCTGCGTGAATCACAATACCATGTAGACACTGGGAATTCTGCAATGAGCATAATCTTCGTCTTCTGTGCAAGTGCTTAAAATGTGATAATTTAATAACTGTGTTAAAAATATTGAGATAATTCTTTTAAAAAAATGAGGTTAATCTTAATGCATATCAGTATAAATCCCAACATGTATACATTGAAAATAGGTACAAGGGATCTTGAAAAGTAGATACATCCTATAAAAAGCATAACAACTCAATACCAAATAGCACATAATTCTTCCCTCTTCTAGTAAGACTGTGGGAATATTGTTCAGAAAACCAAGTTTAAAAACTGAGAATGACAAAAAGATACAAAAATAGATGCATATTATCTGTTAAAGGCACAGTGCAAATTATGTAGACTTTAATGAATGGTATTACAAATGCATAATACAAATATATACCTCTCCAAGTCATTTATTTTTGCTTCTGAAAAAGGGCTGTGTAATGCATGGATGCCTTTTCTTTGCAGTATTGGGGGCAGCAGCATTTTGGTCGAGTAGTCTGGTTTCCTGTGTACTAAACAGCTTCAAAGTTATGTGTGATGGGAGTAGGTTCAAAGAAATCATGCAAAGGGGGTAAGGCAAGCCTCAGCATAGGGGCATACTTTCAAAAACAGGTACATCATGTGAAGAAGTAAGTGAATCCTGAAAACAGGCAGGTACCTCCAAAATAGATACAGATGAGAGGTCATTTAGTTCAGAAAGTGTTCCTCTTTTCCTCCCTGTCTTTCAGCAGAATTGGCATTTTGTGCTGTATCCTGTTTTGTGGATTTAGACCTTGAGTGCTTGCTTAAAATGTCAAGCCCATGGCAGTATTTGTGGCAAATTACTCAGTGCTGTGGTCGTGCTGAGGATGAAAGTGCTGTCATTAATAACTTATTCAAGAGTATTTCTTAATTCTGATCAGCATATTAAGCAACTTCTCAAAATCATATGTCACAATTAAGAGTGCCAGCTTATGCAGACCTGAGGACCGTGACCTAATATTCAGAAAGATGAGATCCTTACCCTCCAAAAACTGTACTTATTTATAAAATTCAGTTTGTTTTGCATTTATTTTGCCTATACATTACATGCACACAGTAGCCATACATCTCAGCTGTCTATGATTTTCATCAAGCACTTGAGGTGCCAGGATAGGAGGTGGAAAGTCAGATTCTCTTGAGCTTGGTGCCATTCAGCTTCACTAGCAGCCCTAAACTGGCCCCTTCTGCTAGGTATTTGTGAGGTCTTGTGCATAAGAAAATGATTGCGCTTATCCCTGGCATTCATTGTACAGGCAGTAGTAGTACAAGCTTAAAGATTTTGACATGCAGAATTGTCACTAAGTGAATAAATGGGTGATATTTATCATGAATGTCTAAGCTGGGACTCCAGTGTTTACTAATAATTATGTTTCCAAACATATAGAATATGGGAAACAATCATTCATCAGTTGCACAATATGGCAATGTCACATGTAAATGTGAGCTTCTGTGTGGGTTTGGCTGACAGGCATTAACAGAAAAAATGTTAAGGTCATTCTACAAATTTTCAGGCTGCTTTTTAAACTTGAATATCAAGTGAGTCATTCCAACAAGGGAGAATGTTTTCAAACACTGGTAGATTACTTTTATCAGCTACAATGGGAAAGATGATGGTGTTAACCAAAATTGTCTTTAGCTGGACCCCAAAAGGCATGAACTGGCAGCCATGAAAAGTAGTATTTATTTTATTTTATTTCCTTTTTCTCCAAAATGTTTGGATTAATTTATCCTGCTGTTAAAAGGCTTTGAGGGAGACTTTCTTTAAGATCTGTCAACAGTGAGAGTGATTTTAGTGTTGCCATGCGTTTGGTGAATTTTGAAATAGGAGTCTGTTAATCCCTAATTTCCTAACAAGGTGAGTGGGCCACACCATAATTATTGTATTTCCTACCTATAAACTTGACTAAGAACATAGTAACTATATGACTTTCTTATGACACAACATCTGGTACAATATTGTTCAGAATGATCCACCAAACAGCTGATTAACCAACATAAATCTAACTAGATAAAGGAAAACCTAGGTGCAGATAACAAACTGGAGAGACAGTCAGATGTTAAATGAATATAAAGGCACCTGGTTCTGAATGAGAAAATGATACTGAGAACATAAACGGAGAATCGATATTAAAGTATAAAATTGTGTGCTATGAAAACATCCAACAGTTTACAACATAAAATCATACAACGGAAGAGCTAAGAGGTTAATTGAACTTGTACGAAGAGAGGAGATATGAATATAAGATTGCTAAATTATAGAAAAGTCATTTACAATTATGTAAGGGAGTGTGGGAAAGGCATACTTCTCAACTGTCCAGATTTTCACAGAATTCCTAGATTTTTGCCTCATATTTTTGGTCTGTTCCTAAAGAAATTGTGGTTTTCTGACAAATCACTGAGGATTGAAATCACTAAATAATGACATACATAGGTTTATAGGTGTGTACCAGGTTAATGGCCCTGGAGCCTTTACAAGCCTAGCCCATATAGGTGCCCTGGCATCATGCCACCCGATGTTAGTTCTCAATGGCTCTATCAAAGAGAGCCACTGGAGTGATCCCTGGGGTGAACTTTCTATTACCCATCCACTCATCAAGATTTCTGTTGAAGAGGGACAGTGAGGTGCTCTGCTTGACATGTATGGGAAGTCTAGTCCAGAGCATGGGCAGTCTCTGGATGAGGAACCTGTCCCTCCAGCATGTCCTGTTGATTGTGGTAATGAGGT
Source organism: Protopterus annectens (assembly GCF_019279795.1). Lineage (NCBI taxonomy): Eukaryota > Metazoa > Chordata > Ceratodontiformes > Protopteridae > Protopterus > Protopterus annectens. The sequence continues at coordinate 1,442,717,263 of NC_056745.1, forward strand.
TGAGGTCTCTGGAGTGTGTGGTGCAGAAGGATTGGGATTTCTTTAGATGTTGCATTTCTAACAGAACTGGGTCAGACATGGCTTTGTAAATCAAGCAGAGATCGCCTCTAAGAAGGCGATATGAGACAGAGAATAGCTGGATTCTTTTGAGTCTGTCCATGCAGGACATGTGTCTAATTCCTAGACTCCTTTTAGTGATTTTCATTTGTGGCCTCTCCAACTGTTGAAGGTGTCTAGTGAGGCACATGCCAAATGGGGCATTATACTCAATGATTGGTCTAATGGGGAAAGAGTAGAGAGAGACAATGACCTCTTTCTTCCTTGATGCAAAACCCTTGGTAATGGGATGTGCCACATAGAAGGACTTTCTGATCACAGTGGCAATGTGGTGGTCGAAGGAGAGGTTGCTGTCACCCTTCATCCCCAGATCTCTTATAATGCCTTCAGTGTTCATTGGGCTCCCATCGATGTGGTAATTAGTGAGAAATGAGTTTTTACCAAAGGGGTTGATTATGCATTTTTTTGGCATTAAGCTTAAAGCCATGGTTTCGACACCAGTCATTGGTCTCAGTGAGGCCTTTCTGTAGGATGTTTGCATCACTTGAGGAGTTAATAATGGCTCCCAGCTTGCAGTTATCTGTGAACTCGGTCAGCCAGAGTCCCTTTGTGCTGGCCTGGACTTTTGAGAAGTAGATGCCAAACTAGAGAGGACCCAGGACTGATCCCTGTGGGACTCCACTTGTGACTGGTCAGCAATCTGACTTGCAGTCGGCTACTTTCATACTGTGTGTTCTATCTGTGAGCCAATTTGCAACCCACCTAGTGATATAGGGGTTGATGCCTATTTTGTTGAGTTTATCAATAATTCCTGAGTGATGAATGGTATCAAAGGCCTTGGCCAGATCGAGGTAGGCTGTATGCACTACCTTACCTTCATCCACAGACCTGGTGACTGACTCAAAGACATCAACCAGATTCTCCCTTTCACAAAGCCAAACTGTGTGGGGTCTAGAGTTTGGAGATTTCATATATCTTTGTTAATCAGGTCCATGATGGCACTGAATCTGTCGGCCAGTATGTCGGCAATATCTGTTGGCTCAGTATAGGAGGTACCATTGTGCAGTAACTCAGAGCAAATCTGTGTATTGCTGTGGAGGTTCTTGATATAGCTATAGAAGGCTTTGTGATTATTTTTAGTGTCTGCTGCAATTCTGCCTTCATAGCTGGCTTTAAAAGATTTGACGAGGGATCGCAACTTTTCATTGAGGCTAATAAGGAACTTTTTCCAGTCTTGGGACTTCACCTTTTTCTGCAACAGTTTCTTTCTTCTGTTGTAGAGTTTATTAATGGCAGGGAACCACCAGATTGGCTTCCTTTTTTGGAGGAGAGCGTCTTGGTTCTGTTGGTTATGGCTAGTTCCATGCATTTATGTACATGCTCATACAGTGCATTGGTGTATGACTCTGCAGTCATGCAGCTATGTTCCATTGGCATGGGTGCCATGAAGTTAGCCACCTCTGTTTTAGGAGTCCAAAGTCAACTTTGGAGAAGTGTTTCGAGGTGGTTACCTTTGCGGGGGGGGGGGTGAGATGTGGATTTCCATGGTGGTTAGCTTATGGAATTGACTATTCCTGTAGAGCAATGGTCACCCATGTTAGTAATAACCATTTCAAGGGTGTTGCTTCCTTTAGTGGGGGTCAGAATAAGCTGGTCCAGGGCATTGGAAATGATGAATTCCAGGAAGTGTTTGGCCACACACAGTCCTCTTTTAACTCTGTAGAAAACTGGCTATCTGAAAACCAACTTATCCTTAATCCAAAGAAAACCAAATTACTACTCTTTCTCCCTAAAAACCTTAACCACATAAAGTCTTCCTTCCTCATATTGTCACAAAATAATACACAAATACAGGTGGACACCAGTACAAAACAGTGTTACTATTGATGATAAACTAACCTTTGATTTGCATGTCAATAACTGTATATGAAAAGCACATCTCAAGCTGGGTCTCCTCTATAGAAACAAAAAATATCTTACCAAAACAGCAAAACTAACCCTTTCAAATGCCTAACTCTTACCCACTTTACTTTATAGCTCCCAAATTCTCACCAGCCTCAACAATGGACACCTAAATAATTTAGAAACAACTTATAACAGGATGGCCAGATTTGCTGCCCAAAATTCTTACAAGTCCCATCACTGTCTCTCACTAAAAGAACTAAATTGGCTAGAATTACCTAACCTGCTTCGGTATAATCAGTTTCAGATTATTCATTCCATTCTCTACAAACCCTCTTTCTGTCCAACTATCTCATCTCTAATCTCTCATTACCTACCCACTAGATTACTCTGCAGTTCTGAACAAGGCCTACTAAAAATCTACAAACCAAGGACCAAAATGGGCACCTAGTCTATAGCTTTAACCTTTCCAAGGCCTGGAATAGCCTACCACTAGATATAAGATCCCTTGAACATCCCAATCAATTCAAAGCCACTACAAAAAATACCTTCATGAAAAATGGACTTGCCGATGTAATTACCCCCGGTAAACACTCCCCTATACCCTTCTATTGTCTTCTCTCTTCCTTCCCTTCAATAAACAAACTTACTACTTTATCTTCCCCTCTTGGTACATCACTGTACAAACATAACTAGTAAAATATTTCAGCGATGTAACTATTGCACTATTATGTATATAGTATGTAATTATGAATGTATCCCTCTGATGAATGTATTTCTATATGTATTTCACTTGCACAGTTTAATGTATGACACTGTAATTCAATAATGTGTGGTACTGATGAATGTAATGTGTGGCACTGTAATGCAGTAATCTGTGTTACTGATGAATGTATTTGTATATATATTTAATATGTAAAATTTCTGTTTTCTGTTGGAGCTTTTCTCCTCGGGCCTCCACTGAAAATGGGCATTTGTAGCCCAGTCGGACAAACCCGGTCAACAAATATAAAATAAATAAATATAGCAGGGACAATTTGTTCCATCAGTGATCATATGATATTTCAAGATTTTTTGAGTAAATGTTTAAGTTGGACAACCGTAAATGTAGCATTATTAATGCAAACAAATGTAACATTATACACTTAGAAACTGAAACTTGTAGGCACCTGTATGACCTGAATGGGTCAGACATTAAAATAAAGATGATTTCAATGGCCTATGAATAGTATTGACCAAGAGATTAAATTGAATATATCTTTAGGAAAAACATTAAAATGTTGTTACAGCAATGCTCAGAATGATATTAATAAATGCCAGCTCAAAAGGGGAGTGTTTTTTACAGTTTATAACTGTGTAGTTCTGCCTATCATGAAGTTGCTGTAGGTTTTTGTACATACAGTGACATACTTTACAAGTAATATTAGGGGAATAAATATTATACAATATGAGGAAAGACTAAGGAAATATGGGATAGTTTTCAGCTTGTTATACATTTTTGAGAGGTGACGATATGGTTGTGTAAGTTGGAAATGAAGCTTTGGAATGCATAATTGTGATTACATGTATGTGCCATGAAAAGGATACCAGGTACAACATAGGATCATAGGATCATAGCAAATTACTAGGCTAATGGCCCTAGGGCCCTTGCAAGCCTAGCCACATTAAAACCCTGCTACCAAGAGTGCCTGTTATGAGCAGACATTAAACTCAGCAGCTATTATCCCCTTCTAGGAGGGATACAAGTGGAACCCCCAGAGTGAATTTACGGTTGCCCATCCAATAGTCCAAATTCTGCTTAAATAGGGTCAACAAGTGACTTAGAGGGTCAATGAGGGACTTAGTTTAACATGAATTGGAAGCTTGTTCCAGACATGAGGTAACTCTGTTAGTCAAATCTGTCTGTCCAGCAAGTTCTGTTGATGTCACATACCAGGGTGAGGTCCTTAGAGCGAGTGATGTACTTACCATTTAAGTCACGGATGTGCAGCATTTCCAGTAAGGCAGGATCAGAGATTGCTTTATAACAAGGTACAGGTCGCCTCTGAATAGTCTGTATTAAAATGAATAAACTGGCAATGATTTCAGTCTCTCCACATATGACATGTGCTGAAGACCCTGAATTTTCTTTGTGAGAAACCTTTGTGGTCTCTCCAGTTGCTGCAGGTGCTTGGAAAGGTACACACCAAAGGGAGCATTGTATTCTATTATTAGTCTGATGACGGAAGACTACAGGAGACTATGACGTCTTTCTTTCATTCTTGAAGGAATACACTTATTTATGAGGTGGTTAATATAGAATGCCCTTCTTACCATTGTGGACACATGATGGTCGAAGGTACAGTTGTTATCAACCTGGGTTCCCAGGTCTCTTGCTACTGATTGCATGCTTAGGGTGTTGCTAATGATGTGGTAATCTGCAGGAACATTGCCCTTGCTGAAGGGGATGATAATGCATTTTTTTGCATTGAGTTTAAGTCCGTGACTTTGGCACCAGTCTTTTGTCAGTGTGAGTCCTTCTTGCAGGATATTGACATCATTAGGGGATTCGATGATTGCTCCCAGTTTGTAATCACTGGCAAACTTAGTCAGCCACAGACCTTTTATTTTAGTCTGTACTTCACTGAAGTAGATTGCAAACAGTAGGGGCTCCAGAACTGAACCCTGTGGAATGCCACTGCTTACTGATCTGCTGGAGGAGGTGCAGTCACCTGTTTTGACTGTATGTGTTCTATTGGTGAGCCAGTTCACAACCCACCTGACTATATATGGGTTGATACCTAGCTGGGTGAGTTTATCAATAATGTCTGAATGGGGGATTGTGTCAAAAACCTTGGCTAAATCTAGATAGGTTATGTGCAAAGTTTTACCCTCTTCTAGGGCCTTGGTGACTGTCTGAAAGAAGTCCACTGAATTTAACAGGCACAATCACCCTTTAATGAAGCCAAACTGGGTAGTGTCAAGCATTTGCAGATTACCTATATCTTTACTGATAAGGTCCATGATGATTTGCTCCATGGCCTTCTAGATAAGGTTGGTTAGGCTGATGGGTCTATAGTTCCCGGAGTCAGTGGATGAACCTCCTTTATGTAAAGGGATGATGGTAGCTGTTTTCCATTCAGCAGGGATGAGCCCAGTGCTTAGATTATGATTGAATAGAGTATGCAGGGTTGTTACTAATTCCTGCTTTAATCCATTTAGAACATAGCCTGAGATATTGTCAGTTCCCATAGAAGCTGTGTTTTTGGCTTTGGAGAGGGTATTTAACACATGATCCTTGCAGATAATATGTGAAGGACAGGTGTTAAGGATGCTTTGGGGTATGTTTGGTGGGGATAGGGGGTGAAGTTTTCACTGAACCAATCAGCCAGCCGGTTGGCTATATCCACAGGTTCTGTGTATGTAGTACCATTAACTACAAGTTCTGCACACATCTGAGCCTTCCCTTCAGGTTACAGATATAACTACAGAACGCTTATATTTATCCTTAGCTTGGGAAGCTAATTTAGATATGTAGTTGGCTTTAGAAGACTTTACAAGATGCTTTATTTGCTTATTCAAATTAAGGAGGGAATGCTTCAAGTTCAGAGACCATTTCTTCCTACCTTTAGACAGTAGTTTCTTCCTCCTGATGTATAGCCTGTTTATGGCTGGTGTCCACCAGGCCGGTTTGTACTTCCTAGAGAATCTTGCTTTGCTCCTATCTGGTACTGCAGAGTTAATCCAGTTATAAAGATGCTCATATAGAGCATTAGTGTATATCCCAGCATAGATGTCCTTTCCATCAGTGGGGGAGGAGCTATGAAGCTATTTATGCCATCTCATAAAATGCTGTAATTGGCCTTGGAGAAATTTTTTAGTCTGGTTGCAGTTTGGGGGTATCTGGAGTTATTGTAACTTCTAGTGAGATTGATTTGTGGTCACACCACACCAGGAAGGGATGCACACTTGGGGTGGAGCAACGATCTCCCATGCTGGTGAGCACCAAATCCAGAATGTTTGAGCCCCTTGTGGGGACGTGAACCAGTTGATCCAGGGCATTGGAGTTAATGAAGCACGGGAACCTTTGGGTGAGTATATATTGGTACTCATGTAGTTTGCCCAGTCAATGGATTAGTAATTGAAGTCACCCAAAACCAGGATATTCGGTTGTATCTTGATGGACTCAGTTAAATCCAGGTAGGCTGAGTGGATGTCCTGGTTCATGCAGGAGGTCTTATAGCTGACAATGACTTGAAGATAGGTCTTACCAGCAGTCAATTGCACCTGTAGTAATTCAAGAGGCTCAAACTGTTTAACCAATCTAGAGGTGTATTTATCTTTGATGAGTATAGAATTACTACCTTTTATTTTCACACCTTCAGATTGAGGTCTGAGCATGTGGGATGAATTATAACCCCATATGACTGGGGTGCTTTCCACAGCCTTAAACCAAGTCTCTGTGAATGCACAAATGTCAGCATCTTCCAGGGTGACGACTGCTTCCAATGAGTGCAGTTTCAGATAAAGACTACTAGCATTTAGCAGCATAACTTTGAGTTTGTTTTTAGATGACATTTTTAAGTTGGAAATTTTGTTGTTGTGACATTGCCTAAGAAAGGCATTATGGGGGTGGCAAGAGTCTTAGCCAATAACCAAAATCCCAGGAGTGACAGATGAAGACCATCTCTGGCAAAGCATCGAGGTCTGTCGATCATGTCATCCCCCGCTGACAGGTGTTGGATCTCTTTAGAATGACACCAGAAACTAAGCCAATTGTTGAAGTGAGTCATTTTCTGTTTGTATTGCAGCATCATCCTATGTGAAGGTAAAATGTTGCTTAAGGCTATGGACATACCCACCTGAGACACATAATCCAGGTGTTCACTCATGTTTCTCTTCATATAGTCCAGTGAGGTGAGTCTCAAGTGATTAATGCCAACCTGGACTATGACAGAGTCAGAACAGTACCTGCTGTTGAGTGACTTGAATGAATCCTTGCACTGGACAGACAACTGTCCATGACATTTTCCTTATACAACATGGTCAGCAGGACATCTGTGTGTCTCACAATAGCGTCACCTATGACTAAGATGTTTGGTTGTGTGTTTTGCCTTAGGGGCTTATCTGATGAGACAGTGGTGAGTGAATTATTATGTGTACTATGTTTTGTAGTGGATGAGGTGTGTAAGGTGTGCTTGTGCTTGGGAGGTCTCTAGTGTTTAGGTAGGCTTCTGCTGAGGACCTTTGCATATGTAGGTTTATGTGTTGTTTGTCTGCCTGGTATAGGAGGTTGGGAGTGTGTGTGCTGACAACCTGCTCAGTGTCAGATGTACTGACTGGTGAGTGAGAGAGCCTGGATTCTAGTTTCTTAATACAGATGTATCTCTCACATAATGAGTTTGTGTGAACTAGAAAAAATGGGTTGTCAGTGTACATGAGGCAATTGCTACATTGCTTCAATATGCCCATATCAACCAGGCTGGCTGGTGAAACTGGGAAATTGTCCGTCAATAATGCCAGGTAAGTTAATGTTGTCAGAAACAGGGATAGGACAGGAAAGACCAGATAAAGTAGAGGAGAAGTGGTTCAAAACTACAAAGGGCTAATGGGTAAGACTTTTTGTTGATTCCTTAGGAGCTTCGCTGAATGTATCAGTGAAGCACAATCATGAGAACCTTCTAAAGGAGCACAAGCAAAGTACTAAGGGAAAATTAACAAGCAAAGGTTTGCATCTACAACTGCCAACCATATCCACTGTTACACACCAGTGCTTGATGGTGTGAGATGCCCAACCAAAGGGCTTATGTAGCAAGCAGAACCAGCAATTAAATAAAATAACAGATATTGGTAGCTCTGGAAAAAATAGAAATAAAAGTGGGGAAATGTTATTTGCCTAACTAGGGCCAGAAGAAGGCAGAACAGACTCTTTACAGGAATTAGACAAATGGAGTCCTTAGAAAGTTTCAAACAGAATGTATATCTTTGGTATGGTGATAGGACAGATAGGGCTCCCACTTAATGAAAATTAGTCAGTACAGATCTAACATGAGGTCCAAAGTCATTATATAAATATGTATGACTGAAATGAACCATTTGTCTGTTTTTTTTTAGAATTCCCTTTTCATTAGCAGATGTATGAAGAAACTTGAATGATACAGCTATTGATATGTCAACAAAATAAATTAAACAAGACAAGCTAAGTGCATACCATAGATGAAGTGTAAACTGTTTGACAGAAAATGCGTTTTGGCAGATCATAGAGCTATAATGGTGAAACAGACTATCAAAGATGGTTAGACTGCCCAAATGGGGTCAGTGTTCAAGCACTGCCCCCAAAGTATGGTGTAACAGCTCCAGTTTTATAGTATTCTAATATAGAAACTCCTACCTACACTTAACTATAAAAATGCAATCACAAAATGATAGAACAACTATAATGTCTATGATGAAGACATATCTTGGGAAAAAATCCTAAAACATAGGCTTGTGATATAAAGTACATAGTAGATGAGCCTTGACTCTCAGCATAATTCACTTCAATCTTTTGATGACATTTCAGTGGGTCTTCTGATGAGGTAACTTTTGTGATATCAGGTCACAACCTCACCCCAAAAAATTATTTTTTATTTTGATTATTATCTTTGCTACAGTCTCATAAACCATAAAAGCACCATATCTGTGGTTTGCATTGTACCAGAAAGGTTTAGGGACTTGATGCAAGTTTCAAGTTTCAAACAAGAAAGGTCAATTTTGACCATTGAATTTCCAAGGGGAATATGGACATGGGTTGCTATGTTAAATTAAACAGGTTTAATCTCATGTCTTGGGTATACTCCTTGCTTCAACTGATGACTCGGTTAAACTTGACGTAGTTTATAAACTGAGAGATGTTACCATTTAGAAGAAAAAATATATAAATATATGTTTTGGAGATTACTCAGTACTTTAAGGATTGGTCTTTTGTGCTATGGAGAGGACCTGTGTTGCAGTTTTGCTTTCACTGCTAGTTTGCATTAAATTTTACAGTGTAAGATAACACCAATGTCCTCCTTGGCACTGATATGCCTAATGGGATTGCAGTATAAAGGTTTAAGGGTTTTGCAGTGTAAGATAACACAGCTGTCCTCCATGACATTGATATGCCAAATGGGATTGCAGTATAAGGGTTTAAGGGTTTTACAGTGTAAGATAACACTGATGTCCTCCTTGACATTGATATGCCAAATGGGATTGCAGTATAAGGGTTTAAGGGTTTTACAGTGTAAGATAACACTGATGTCCTCCTTGATATTGATATGCCAAATGGGATTGCAGTATAAGAGTTTAAGGGTTTTGCAGTGTAAGATAACACTGATGTTGGGACTGCAGTATAAGGGTGTAAGGGTTTTACAGTGTAAGATAACACTGATGTCCTCCTTGACATTGATATGCCAAATGGGATTGCAGTATAAGGGTTTAAGGGTTTTACAGTGAAAAATAACACTGATGTCCTCCTTGACATTGATATGCTAAATTGGATTGCAGTATAAGGGTTTAAGGGTATTACAGTGTAAGATAACACTGATGTCCTCCTAGACATTGATATGCCAAATGGGATTGCAATATAAGGGTTTGAGGGTTTTACAGTGTAAGATAACACTGATGTCCTCCCTGACATTGATATGTCAAATGGGATTGCAGTATAAGGGCTTAAGGGTTTTAAATTGTAAGATAACTCGGATGTACTCCTTGACGTTGATATGCCAACTGGGATTGCAGTATAAGAGTTTAAGGGTTTTACAGTGTAAGGTAACACAGATGTCCTCCTTGACATTGATATGCCAAATGGGATTGCAGTATAAGGGTTTAAGGGTTTTACAGTGTAAGATAACACTGATGTCCTCCCTGATATTGATATGCCAAATGGGATTGCAGTATAAGGGTGTAAGCATTTTACAGTGTAAGATAACACTGATGTCCTCCTAGACATTGATATGCCAAATGGGATTGCAGTATAAGGGTTTGAGGGTTTTACAGTGTAAGATAACACTGATGTCTTCCCTGACATTGATATGTCAAATGGGATTGCAGTATAAGGGTGTAAGGGTTTTAGATTGTAAGATAAAACTGATGTACTCCTTGACATTGATATGCCAAATGGGATTGCAGTATAAGGGTGTAAGGGTTTTACAGTGTAAGATAATACTGATGTCCTCCTTGACATTGATATGCCAAATGGGATTGCAGTATAAGGGTTTAAGGGTTTTACAGTGTAAGATAACACTGATGTCCTCCTTGATATTGATATGCCAAATGTGATTGCAGTATAAGGGTTTAAGGGTTTTGCAGTGTAAGATAACACTGATGTCCTCCTTGACATTGATATGCCAAATGGGATTGCAGTATAAGGGTTTAAGGGTTTAACAATTTTACAATGTAAGATAACATTGACGTCCTCCTTGACATTGATATGCCAAATGGGATTGCAGTATAAGGGTTTAAGGGTTTAATGGTTTTACAATGTAAGATAACATTGATGTCCTCCTTGACATTGATATGCCAAATGGGATTGCAGTATAAGGGTTTAAGGGTTTTACAGTGTAAGATAACACTGATGTCCTCCTTTACATTGATATGCCAAATGGGATTGCAGTATGAGGGTTTAAGGGTTTTCAGTGTAAGATAACATTGATGTCCTCCTTGACATTGATATGCCAAATGGGATTGCAGTACAAGGGTTTAAGGGTTTTACAGTGTAAGATAACAATGATGTCCTCCTTGACATTAATATGCCAAATGGGATTGCACTATAAGGGTTTAAGGGTTTTACAGTGCAAGATAACACTGATGTCCTCCTTGACATTAATATGCCAAATGGGATTGCACTTTAAGGGTTTAAGGGTTTTACAGTGTAAGATAACACTGATGTCCTCCTTGACATTGATATGCCAAATGGGATTGCACTATAAGGGTTTAAGGGTTTTACAGTGTAAGATAACACTGATGTCCTCCTTGACATTGATATGCCAAATGGGATTGCAGTATAAGGGTTTTACAGTGTAAGATAACACTGATGTCCTTCCTGACATTGATATGCCAAATGGGATTGCAGTATAAAGGTTTAAAGGTTTAAGGGTTTAGGCAATGAGATTTTGAACCAAAGATCACAAGTTCAGTCTACCAGTTAACACAGATGATAAATCGTATGATCTGTTAATTAGCAGTTTCCTGAAGTCCAAGGTTTAAACCCATCATATTTTATTTGCTTACTGTGTGACTCTGAGCAAGTCACTTAACCAAACAATGCTCTAAGGCAATTTTTTCCAACAATAGCTCTAGGGCCATACTCTGGTGCACCAAAGCATTTTATCTGGCCCTCAGTATGCCCTGCAACAAATTACTTTGAATGGACAAATACACTTTGGATATGGTAATGTGGCCCCCGAAACAATGTCAAGTATGGTAAGTGGCCCCTTGAACCGTATGGTAAGTGGCCACTGAGCCAAAAAGGTTGGACAACCCTGCTGTAAGCTAAGTGGGAAATTGAGTTAGGTTTTGTAATTGTCTCTTGCAGTTCACGTCTAAGATCTACCTGTAAACATATAATATTCTCAGTCTGGCGGTTAAGGCAGAGGATGAAGACAATGAGCTGTTAATAAGCTGCATCCTATAATACAGGGTTTGATTCCCTCAGACTCCATTTGCCTCTTGTACACCTCTGAGCAAATCATTTATCAAGACAGTGCACTGGAGCAATTGTGAAACTGGGTTAGACTTTACAATGGTTTCCTGGACCACATGTCTAACAACTACTAATGATCATATGATCTTTTGATATGCAACTACTTTAAACACACAGACTGTTTCACATAAGCTTGCAGACTAACATCAACAATATCTGATTAGTTTATAACTTTAATGAATGTAGTATTTAAACATAATACCGAAAGCATTCAGTTATGCATCAGCTGTAATGTATTATATAGCTATAAATAATATGACATACTTAAAAGCTAGCATGACTCTGATACTTTTATACAATTTTAATTGTGGTTACACAGCCAGAAAGGCTCATTATGATTTAAATTAAATTAGATTATATTACGGATCGTGCAGTATTTATTAGACAGTTTTCAGGCTGCCTCAAATGATCATTCAACTTTGTTAATTGCATATACCTTTTTTTAAACATCTTTATTAAATCACATTTGCAGCAGTGGCATAGGTACACACATATTAATAGAAAAGAAAATAAACCACAGTGATATCTTTCATTTTCTTATAGTTTACATCTTAGCAATTATCATTCACTCCAGCATTACATACATTTCTAAATTCATGATAGTCCTTAAACCTCATTCTTCTTCTCAAACATTATTCTACATTTATTTTTCCCAGAATTTCCATTTATTTTACACAATTTCCTCTTTTCTTTTCTAAAAATCCCCCTCCATTTCTTTTACCTCCTTTACAACAGTCAGTGCTTCAGATAAAGTTGGTTCTGATTTTGATTTCCATTTTCTAGTAATTGCTTTTTTGGCAGCCAGTAGCATTAAACAGAGTAAGGCCTTACTATGTCTAGGCAATTCAGATCCGATGTCCCAGCTCAAAGAATTATTTCCATAGTTACAACCATTTGTTCCACCATTTTTGACAAAGTACTCAGTAGTGAGGTTTTTTTTTTTTTTAGTTTACTGCGGTGGTGGTGCTGCGGTAGCATTGTCGCCTCACAGTAAGATGTTTCCCTGTTTGATTCTCAGCTAGAACTTCCTCTGTGTGGAGACATGCATGAATGGGCGTACCTTCATTGAAGGTTGAGTGTCAGAGCTGGCAACTCGGCAAGTAAAAATCTACTGCCAATCATTAGCGGACCAGAGTTCTGCTGTGGCGACCCCTAACCAGGAAAAGCCGAAAGACGCAACAACAACAACACTGTAGTGAGTTTTTAAAATTCTGCCAACTCATTCCTTTCTGAAAAACATGTTCCTGATTACCTCTTTCTTTCCCATCACATCTCCAGCATGTCTACCTGAGGAAAAATTCTCTGAAGTCTGCTTGAGGTATAAAAATACCCACGCAAAGACTTCCGAGCAAAAATCCTAAATCTTCTGGACTTTGCTACATACTTGGGAACCATACAGGTGTCCTCACATTATTTCATTGTAAACTGCCTTTCTGGTCTCTCTTCCCAATCTTTTCAAACCTCTTATAGTTATCCTGCAATATTTTATATACCCCTCTAATTTTCCCTTTTGTAACACCAGCTTTTTCTGTAAACTCAACTGAAACTTCAACCAAACTGGTATTTCACTTAGTCCTCCTCTATTACTTTCACTTGGCCCATATTCTGATATTAACATTTGGTAGGGAAGGCAATTTCTAACATGCAGTCCAAACTTCTACTTGCCTCTTCATACTCTTTTACCTTTAACCCTCTAATTATTTACACAAATACCTTGGTTCCTTTGGGAATTTTATCCATTAAATTCTAGCCTCTTCTTGCATATTTCTATTACCCTACTTACAGTCATCCCCACATGCAAAATTTCATTTCTCCATTTGCATGCTGTTATAAGAACAAGTTATACTTTTGAACGTACATAAACAAGTTTCTGATGAAGACCTTGTGAGCCTGAATCTCACACTTGTGACAAATATATACATATATTTATATGGGTATGTCCTGTGATGATAGGAGGTACTGCTAGTCATGCCAGGAGAAATAAGGTAGTGGAGTTTTAACATATGCCAGCACAGCTAGCTGGAATTTTGTAAATAATTATGTGTCATTTGTATCAAACTGATTTGTACAGATGCTTGCACTGAAAATGTATTTGTGAGGTTTGCCTGTGTTAAAATGTATCAACAGCATGCCCTGCTGAAAGGAAAAGAAATGTACATGCGTTATTGTAACTGTTTAAATGTATACATTGTAACAGCATATACTGGAACTAAAGAGGTTAATCTTAATCCACCTGACTTTGCAAAATATTCTTGAAATTAAACTACTTTATGGCTTAAACATAAAGATGTTATTCCACAGTTTTGAATGGAGCCAGAGACGCAGTGTCTATGCTAGAGAACAGGTTGTAGCTTCTGTAGGAAGAGTGGAATGGTTTTATCGTTTTATGACTTCCAGCAGCTGCACCACATCTAAGCAATGCTCTTATCTGTGTGTATTGTAGCACAAAGATGCTAAACCCTTGTAGCTTTTAGTGATGGGGAATAGTGCAGGAAACAGAATCAGATGAGCAGATGTATGTGATGTAATTTTATGCATAAAGTTTTAATATTAGAGGAGACTGAAGTCTCAGTAGCATTCTGTACAAGGACCACTCACCCACCTTGCCTTGCTCTATTCAGTAAGTAGGAACAGTAATTCTTTTAGTCAATCAGGAAGAGAGAGTGAGTCCAGCTAAATATTGTTTGTTATAACTGTGTGAAACTTTCCCTGTGACTGAAACTGGTGTTTACTATAAATAGATATTTAGTATTTTCATGTTCTTTTATTATTTATTATTAAATATATTTAAATTTTTAATTGTGGCTGGTCCTTTTGAAAAAATATTCAAGTTTTGAGATTATTTGCACATTTTATTTGGTGACAGCTCTGGCCACCCCTGAATCCTTGCTGTTTGGTCAACATTACCATTTGTATTAATATTAACTTGTACACAGTATAATTGGGTACCCTTGTAAGAGCCGTAAAGTAGCCTGCAGGGGTTCTGGTGGCAGTGATAACTACCTTATAGTCTGGGCAGAAGGGGGCACAGCAGGTGAATCTGTGCCAGCCTATCCTAGGTGTGTGTGTGAGTGTGTGGGTGCAAATGTAATCTCAAAGAGTGTGTGTGTGTGTGTGTGTGTGTGTGTGTGTGTGTGTGTGTGTGTGTGTGTGTGTGTGTGTGTGTGTGCGTGTGTGTGTGTGCGTGTGTTTGTGTGAGGACTTAGTTTAGAACCCCAGCCAAGACCTCAGCTGTAAGCTGTGCCAGTTGTGAGTCTTATTGTGGGCCTCAACAGATATACAGAGGAACCAGCCCCTGGACTGAGCATGTTTCTTAAGGGAAATTGTGCTTGATGCAGAAAGGTCTGCATCTGGAAATACTGGGTGCATCCATTTGTATTCCAAGTGAACGTCCCTGTCCAGTATCAGTGGTGAGGATTAAGGTTCCTTGATTACTGGCTCAGAGTGGGGAATGTTACATATTGGTGAGCAGTGGTGTGGATACTGAATTTCTGTAGCCTGAAAGTAGTTGTCACTAAAGGTGTACTCTCAAGTATCCACAAGGTGAACATTCAGAGTTTCATTTCACAACAGTTTTATTTATTTTTTGTTAGTTTAGTTTAGTTAGGGAGAGCAGACAAAAATGTCAACAGAGGATTATGGCAAGCTGCCAAAGAACCAGTTTGCCAAGGTGTGTGAAGCCAAAGGACTGGTCTTTTTCTGGAATTCATAAATTCCAATGCCATGGATCAACTTATCCACACCCCCACCAGGGGCAGCAATATCCTAGACCTGGTTATTACCAACATGGGCAACCGGTGCTCCACACCAGAGGTCATTTCCTCGTTGGTCAGATCCGACCATAAGCTAATCACCCTAGACATCCACATCCCTCCCCCACCCCCCATTAGAGAAACCACAGTAAAAAATTTCTCCAAAGCCAACTTCACGCTTCTTAAGACAGAAGTGGCAAACTTCACGACACCCATGCTGACAGACAATAGAGGTGTGACTGCTGAATCCTACACAAATGCACTTTATAAGCACTTACATGAATGCATGGATCGTGCAATCCCTAACAGAACCAAGATGCTATCCTCCAAAAAAAAAAAGCCAATCTGGTAGTCCCCTGCCATAAACAAACTCTACAACAGAAGAAAGAAACTGTTTCAAAAAAGAGTAAAATCCCATGATTGGAGAAACTCCCTGGTCAGCTTCAGTAAGAAGCTGAGATCCCTCATAAAATCCTCCAAAGCTAGTTATGAAAACAAACTCGCCACTGACTCTAAAGACAACCACAAAGAATTCTATAGCTATGTCAAGAATCTCAATGGCAACACTCAGATCTGCTCTGAGTTACAGCACAATGGCACTAAATATACAGAACCAACGGATATTGCCAACATCCTGGCAGATAGGTTCAGTGCTAACTTTACCCCTCTGTCATCCCCTAAAGGGCCCATCTCTATACCAGAAGAATGCAAAGTTCCTGTAATCACGGCTGCACAGGTAAAAAACACACTATCCAAAGTCAAGAAAACAGCATCCATGGGACCTGATGACATCCCAGGCTGTGTTCTACATGAACTACAGAATGAACTAGCACCCCACCTAAGTACCATGTTCAATCATAGCCTCACCTCAGGCTATGTGCCCACTGAATGGCACACAGCGACAGCTATCCCACTCCACAAAGGGGGAGCCACCACAGACCCCAGAAACTACCGCCCAATTAGCCTAATGAGCCTGGTCTGCAAGGCTATGGAGCGTATCATCATGGAACTTATAAACAATGACATTGGTAATCTCCAAACTCAGGACCCCACCCAGTTTGGGTTTGTAAAAGGCAGATCATGTCTCCTAAACATGATAGACTTCTTTGAAGCAGTCACCAAAGCTGTAGATGAGGGTAAGGTGGTTCACACAGCCTATCTAGATCTCACCAAGGCTTTTGACACCATCCCCCACTCTGGAATTATAGATAAACTCACTAAACTAGGTATAAATCCCTATGTCAGAAGATGGTTTGCCAACTGGCTCACTGACAGAACCCACACAGTGAAAGTGGTAGACTCCAAATCTAGCTTCAGATCAGTGACAAGTGGAGTACCACAGGGTTCAGTCCTGGGTCCTCTCCTGTTTGGTATCTACTTCTCTGAAGTACAGGCCAACACAGAAGGTCTTTGGCTAATGAAGTTCACAGATGACTGCAAACTAGGAGCCATAATCAAAACTCCAAAAGATGTGGACATCCTACAAAAGGGCCTTGCTGAGACAGATGCCTGGTGTCAAAGCCATGACCTCAAGCTCAATGCCAAAAAGTGCATTGTCATTCCTTTTGGTAAAAACTCAGTACCCATGAACTACCACATAGGTGTTAGTCTACTTAACACCGAAAGTGTGATAAGAAACCTTGGGACGCAGGTGGATAGTAGTCTCTCCTTTGATAATCACATTGCCACAGTAGTCAGGAAATCCTTCTATGTGGCACACCTCATCACAAAAGGTTTCTCATCCAGGAAAAAAGAGGTCATTGTTCCCCTCTACTCATCACTTATTAGACCCATTATAGAGTACAATGCCCCTTTGGGTATGTACCTCACAAGACATCTACAACAACTGTAAAGGCCACAGAAATACCTCACAAAGAGGATTACCAGTCTCAAAGAGATGCCCTATGCAGACAGTCTCAAAAAACTGCATCTTTACTCCGTTGCATATCGCCTACTCAGAGGTGATCTCTGTCTAACACACAAAGCTATGTCAAACCCAGAACTTTTAGACATGCTCCACTTAAAGAAATCCCAATCCCTACGAGCTACACGCTCTAGGGACCTAAACCTCATCACCACAATAAACACAACATGCTGGAGGGATAGATTCCTGTCCCAGAGACTTCCCATACTCTGGAACAAAATACCTATCTATATCAAACAGAGCTCCTCATTAGCACTGTTCAAGAAAAATCTTAGTGATTGGATGGGAGATAGGAAATTCACCCAGGGGATCACTTCTGTGGTTCTGCTCGACAGTGGCACAGGAAAATAATTTTCTTGGGTGGCGACAGCCAGGGTACCTTTGGCTAGGCTTATATAGGCCCTAGGGCCAATAGCCTAGTACCTACCTATGAACCTATATGCCAGCCTGACCAAAGACAAAATGATTTCAGCCTTAGTTGTAGCTCAGATGAGCAACCAGGAGGGCAACCAGTTTGGTGATGGGGATTTGCAGTCCTCAAAAACAGGACAGTTCACCTTTTCCTCTGAGGTCTTAAAAATCCATCTGGAGTTAAAAAGACTTGAACTGGAGGTCAAACATTTGGAATTAGAATCAGCAGAGAGAGACTGTAGAGTTTGGTGGCTAAAGAAAATGAGAGACAGAGCCAGCACAAGTGGGAAAGGCTGACCCTTCCCCAGGGTCATGGGGGTAATGGGGAAGGGAATAACTGAACCCCAGAAGCAACAAATGTCAATAAATTTCTTCCACAATTTACAGAGGGTAATAATTTTGATAGTTTTATTCATATATTTAAAATCATATGTAAACAGTATAATGTTGACTAAGTGCTCTGGGTACAGTCCTGACCCCCCTTATCTCATGGTAAAGCTGTAACTGCTGGTTATAAATTGTCTGATACTGATTGCTTAAACTATGATACAGTTAAAAAATGTTTATTGGAATGTTTTAAGTTAACACCTGAAGCTTACAGAAAAAAATAAGTTTTGTTAGCATAGACGTAAGGCAGATGAAAGTGTGTGTGAATACATTGCTGAGTTAAGCTCTTATTTTCATAGGTGGGTGAGTGAGTGAGTTTCAGGTCACCACTTTTGAAGGGCTGGCAGGCCTTTTGGTGAGGGAACAAGCCCTTAGCACTTTGCCTGAGGACATAAGACTCTAGTTGGCAGACTGAGAATGCAACTGTGCAGATGAGCTGGAGAAGAAAGGGTATCTCTACCTAGCAAGCAGGGCATCACTGCACAGGAAAGGGATACCCTGCTGTCTAGATATAAGACAACCCATGGTAGGCAGCCTAAACTGCTCCAACAGAGTCCACTAGTAACAAGGGAAGTCACTAGTTTAGTTACACAGCCAGGATCAAGGGTTACATATTTAAATATACCCATAGGGGCTATGTAGCGTATAGATGTCCACAGAGGCAAGGTGGGGAACAAAAGGTGAGGGAGCCAGCAAGTGGGAATAACAGTATGCCAGTGGTAAGTTGTCTGGAGACAACAGGGGTACCAATCCATCACAAGAGGTTATATCATATCTTAGTAGATGGAAAACAGGTCACTGCTAACAGAGACACATCCTCTGACATAACCATTGTGAAGCTTGCAGAGGGTCCCCATTCCAAATGCCTTTGACCAGGGTTCACCTTGACTGGGAGGGTTGAAAAGGAAGCAAACAAGTAGGTATGCTTGAGGATATCCCTGCAGACATCCTAATAGGGAATGATTTTGTTAATACAGTACATTGTGTGCACGCAGTTACACGCAGTCAGGCTTGGAGACAGGCTTGTGGGTCTGGTAGCCTGGGGGGGGACCCAGACTTGACCACACACCTGAAGTCAGGGCTGGTGGTGTGGCTATTTCAGGGAGGGAGCTACCCTGTAGCAATGATCCTGAAGGTGAGCCACAGCTGCAGGTAGGTAATGATGTTTCCTTGGACAGAGTGACTACAAGGGCAGAAGTGAGTGGTAGTACCCAGGGTGACAGTGAGGCACTGCTGTCAGAGGATACCAGACCTCCTGTGGAAGGGGAGCTGAGAAGAGTGACAAAAATAGAGCTGAGATAGGCTCAGCTCTCAGATCCTACAATAAGAGGCTTGAGGGAGGTAGCTAGGGAGGGACCTGATTCTCAAGGAAAAGCGGAGTCTGTATACTGGAACAAAGGATTATTGTATAGAGAGTGGATCCCTGAGGGAGGGCTATAGGGTGAGGTAATACAGCATTTGGCAGTGCCTAGACCCTACCATCTGGCACTTCTAGCCATAGCTAATTACATTTTTTTGCAGGTCATATGGGCATAAAACATACCAAGAGTCATATTATGCACAGCTTTTATTGGTATGGGATTGCAAGGGATGTAACAGGGTACTGCAGGACCTGTGAGCAGTGCAAAGAAGTAGGCAAGGCAGGAGACAAGGGCAAAGCTACTTTGATGCCTTTGCCTGTGATTGAGGAGCCATTTCAGAGGGTAGCTATGAATATTGCGAGGCCTCTGAGTACCCCAAGCTCCACAGGGAAGAAGTATATCCTGGTGGTACAGTAGAGAGTTGATTATTCGAACGTCAATTACCAGAAAAGTCAGTTATCCAAATGCAGCCTTCCTACATTTTTGGGGAGGAAAAATCATAAAGTCTGAATGTGTAAACATTATACCATATTCACTTGTGCTTCTTTTTTGAGCTTGTAGCCCACTCATGTGTGAAAAATATTTTTTATTGTCAACTGCAATCGCTGAATGGTTGAAAAGTGTATTCCCTGCATGCAGAAAAAAAAACAAGATTTTAGAAGTTTTTTTATCCAGTTCAATCTATGTTTGATTATCTGAACAGTTTGATTATCCAAACTGCCATAGGTCCCAATTACTTCAAATAATCAACTCTCTACTGTAGTAGATTATGCTACTAGATACCCTGAGGCAATGGCTCTATCCTCCATCGAGGGAAAGAAGTTGGCAAATGTTTTGCTATAGATTTTCGGCAGGATATGTTTCCGGAGTGAAATACTGACTGACAGAGGTGCCACTTTCATGTCAGACCTGCTGGCTTGTCCATAGAAATACTGTGGGGTAAAGCACCTAAAGACATCCCCCTACCATCTCCAGACTAATGGTCTTGTTGACAGGTTAAACTCTACTTTAAAGACCATGCTATGGGCATTTGCAGACCAGTTTAAGAGAGAGTTGGATAACTATTTGCCCCATCTGCTGTTTGTTTGCAAAGAGGCACCCCAGCAATCCACAAGTTTTTTACTTTTGAGTTGCTGTATGGGCATAGGGTGAGGGGACCTTTACATTTGATTTGTGATGAATGGGAGGGTGAGTGTGAATCCCACAAGGAGCCTGATGTGGCCTTGTCCTAAACCTCAGGACAAGTCTCAGGGAGCTCATGGGCTTGGCCCAGGAGAACCTGGCAGGAGCCCAACAACAGAAAAAAGGTCTGGTATGACAGGAATGATTGAGCCAGAGAGTATGCTGTGGGGCAGCAGGTGATGTTTCTCATTCCTGTCAGATACAATAAGCTGCAGACAGCTTGGGGGAGACCCTTCAAAGTTGTAAGGAAGGTCAGTGATGTTAACTACATGGGAGAACTGCTAGCCAAGAGGCAGTGACCCAAATTATATCATGTTAACATGATGAAACCTTATCATGACAGGGAAGACCTGGTGCTAAGTATTTGCAATAGGAGGCAGGAGGAGTCTGAGGGGGGGTCTATGACTACAGGGACCCAGCCAGCCAAATCCCCAGTTACTAAGGTGGAGCCTAGTGTTGCAAGCATATGATATGCCAGTGCAGCACTGTAGTGAGGTCAGCAATGCCAAGGCAGATGGGCTCTCAAGGCACAATATGAGACAGTGTATTCCCAGATAGGCTCATTTCTCTCAAGCAAAATTTCTCAGGGGCACTTGAAAAACTAGCTTGAGTCTTCAAAGGGGGGAGAGGTGTGATGATAGGAGCTACTGCCAGCCATGCCAGGAGAAATAGACCAAAGGATTTGTAACATATGCCAGCACAGCTAACTGCAGTTTTGTAAATATTTATATGGCATTTGTATATCAAACTGATTTGTATAGATATGTATGCCGAAAATGTATTTTTGAGGTTTTCTTGTGTTAAAATGTATCAACAGTGTGCCCTGTTGGAAGGAAAAGAAATGTACATGCATTATTGCAACTGTTTAAATGCATACATTGTAACAGCGTATACTGGAAGTGAAGAAGTTAATCTTAATCGACCTGACTTTGCAAAATATTCTTGAAATTAAATTACTTTATGGGTTAAGCCATAAAGATGTTATTGCACACTTTTGAATGGAGCCAGAGACACAATGTCTGTGCTAGAGAATAGGTTGTAGCTCCTGTAGGTGCAATAGTTTTATGATTTTATGACTTCCAGCAGCTGCACCACATCTACACAGTGATCTATCTGTGTGTATTGTGGCACATAGGTGCTAAACCCTGGTAGCTTCTATTGATGGGGATAGCATGGGAAATAGGGTCAGATGACCAGATGTATGTGATGTTATTTTGTACAGAAATACTGTTTTAAAATTAGAGAAGAGCAAAGTCTTAGCAGCATTTTGTATTCTATCCTGGATCTGACAACAAAGACAACTCACCCATCTTGCCTTGCTCTATTCAGTAAGTAGAAGCAGTAATTCTTTTAGTCGGTCAGGAATAGATAGCGAGATTAGCTAAATACTGTTTTTCTATAACTGGATGAAACTTTCCATCAGTGTTATTTTTAATATTTCCTGTTACTTAAATTCTGGTGTATACTGTAAATAGATATTTAATATTTTCATGTTCTTTTATTATTTATTATTAAATATATTTAAACTTTTCATTGTGGCTGGTCCTTTTTAGAAAATATTTAAGTTTTGAGAGTATTTGCACATATTTACTTCTTGACAGCTCTGGCCACTTCTGAATTCTTGCTGTTTGGTCAACATTACCATTTGTATTAATATTAACTTGTATACATTATAAATGAGTATCCTTGTAAGAGCCTTAAAGTAGCTGGCAGGGGTTATTGTAACAGCAATAACTATCTTATAGTCTGGGCAGAAGAGGGCACAGCAGGTGAATCTGTGCCAGCCTTTCCCAAGGTGTGTGTGTGAGTGTGTGGGTGCAAATCAAATCTCAAAGAGTGTGTGTGTGTCAGCTGCTTGGAGCAAGGATACAAAGCACTGGTTTCACAGAGAGGTTGTGAGAGGACTTAGCTTGGAACCCCATCTAAGGGCTCAACTCTATGCTGTGCCAGTTGTGAGACTTATTGGGGGTCTGGACAGATATAGAGAGAGGAACCAGCCCCCAGACTAAGCGTCTTCCCTGGATACTCTTATGGGAAATTGTGCTTGATGTAGCTAGGTCTGCATCTGGAAATACTGAGTGTATCCATTTGTATTCTGAGTGGACATCTCTCTCCAGTGTCAGTGGTGAGGACTGATGCTCATTGATTACTGGCCCAGAGGGGAGGGACATGATATATCTTAATCAACCCTTCATTTTATCACATGTCAACTTATTGCAGCAATATTATCAACTCTGTAAATGTTGAAACAAAAGATTATCTTATTGACTGAATTACATGTAAATAACCAGAGTAGAAAAAGGACATCCATTAAAATATAAAAGGAGTCTAATATTGTTGAAATGTAAATATCATCTTATAAAATTTCTATTAAAAAAGCAATGCAACCCAAAATCTGGACGTGTGCATTTTGTTAAATGTAAGATGCATCACATCACGTAAATTGACAAAGTACACAAACACCTCCAAACATAAAATGCACCCAAACTCTAAAATAAATAACTTGACAAAAAACAAAACTTGCCCATTGTACCACAAAATTAAATTATTTTCATACATCTGATTATTGTACAAATAACTTCACCTCTCCAATATAATTTATAATTACAAGGAGACAGCAATACTAGATACAATATCAAGTAATGAATAATAGATCATATTCTCCAGTACTGAATGTAAAGCCATTTCATGCTTACTCAATGTTGTGTGTTTAGGTGACACAGAAATTCCAGCCATTTAACATGTTCTAACATCTTCATTTCTGTTCTATTCTTTCCCAGTGCCATGCAAAATAGTTTTAAGATCACTTTAGCCTAGGAAATATCTAAAGCTCTAATTCCATGTCTGCACTATATTTTGTATGTGAGACAGAGTGTAATCTTTTAGAATGGCCACCTCCAAAAAGTGGGTAGAAATATCGGAGATACCTCATAGGTCTATTTTTCAAGTTTTCTCATGAACACAGTATTCTTTAAAGCATTTTAGCAGTGGCCCAGCTTCAATAGGAAACTTATGTCTCAAAAAGTCAGATGCCACTGTAACCTCTGTTGGTACAAGAAACATAAAGCTATGATGTGCTTACATAAATGCTGGAACTACAAGAAACTACCATATAATAATGTCAGTCCACAGGACTGTACCTTTCTTCAAATATTCTGTGAGAAGTGAAAGAAAAATCATTTCATGTCCACATTGGAAACATCTCTGCATATACTATGCAGGGTTGAAAGTTCAAAATCAAACAGTATAAACCTCACAGCAGGAGAACATTTTACCAACTCACATACTGCAAAAAATGTTGCCATAACAAATTGTATGCTTTAAAAGACTTGGAGGACATCAGAACATATACACATTATCCTCTCCAGTACCTTTAACAAAGCCATGAATAGCATAAAAATGTCTGTAACCCATCGTCCTCGCTAAGTACACACTAACCATTAACCACACAGTACTGGAACACAAATCGACTAAATTTTGTGCACTTGTGAGAAACAACACAGTAGAGTTGGTAGCTGCATCATAACTGCTTAGCTGTATAAAGGATCCACTTTTTGGCTACCAAAAATACATATTTTTAATCACATATGCATGGGACACAAGATATCTCCAGCTTCCATCTATGACAGTTTACAACCTGAACAAGATTTTTTCTCGATAGCACTTGTACTGCCATTTCAAGTGAAATATCTGTTATAATACCTTCTACTACAAGAACAGAAATGTCTAAAGCTTTCTGCACACATATTTAAATCTGTCAGACATTCATAGGATCTAATGCAGGCAGTGCCATAACAGCACAAACTTTGCATCTGTCCTGCAATTTCCTTCTATAGCATCAGTGCTGAAAATTCATGTTGATACAACACGTCGTACTATTATCTTTTTCAGTAAATTAGAGTAATATATAAAACTTGTCCCTTATTTTGGGCCTTAGTCCCTCTATTATTTTGGCTTTGTCCAAAATTCTTGAGCAAAGAAGTTGAAAGATATGGTTGTTGTTTCGGGGTCCCTAAACTTGTCGCAAACTGAGCCTCACACTTCCTAAGTGCGTCCCTGTTTGCATGGGCTGCTAGTGGTGTTATATTTATATTTTCATGGGTTCCACTTGTGGCAAAGCCACTACAACAGGATAACAAAATAGAAATGGATGAGTTCAGCTGTATAAATTGAAATAACACCAAATACCAATAAAATACAACCACAAGAAACAAATAAACTCCACCCGTTTAATACTCTAAAATGTAAACATTCATCCAGTAAGTGCTTTTGTCTATAGTTAAACTTCTTCAGATTGAATGAAAAAAAATAAAACACAGCTTTACATACACATCATAATTTGAAGACAATTGCATAAATAATATAATTAAAGAAACAATTAAAACAATTAAAAAATGTCTGCCTTAATGCTTTAATTTCTTTCTTTTTAAATGTATTTTAAAATTCTCCTTGTTATTTAGTCCTGGAGGGCTGCTAGCATCTAACTTAAGTGTCCAGCAATACTCTAGTGCAACTCGTTCTCTGTGTCTAATCTTTTGTTAAAATAAGGTACAAAATCGAATACAAAAAATGTAGGTGAACCATTACATTCTGCTGTACTATAATGCTTTCTACATCCATTGTTCTTACCTGCTTTTTATAGCATTGAAATGCTCATGTATTCTTTTAAACAGCTCTCGTGTACTGCTACCTATATAATATGCAGAACAGCAAGAACAGATAGATAAATACACTACAGATCTCGATTTACATGTATATAAACCTCTAACTACAATTTTAACATTCTTTATACAAATTTCATTTGTATCTACCATTAAAACTTACAATAATTGCAATTTAAACATTTTACCATTCCCTTTTTATCTTCCTTACTATTCTTAAAACTTAACTTACTCTGAAAGATATTCTTAAAACTCTTTCTCCTTTTATTTCTAAACACAGGAGCTTCCCACACCACTTTTCTGACCTCTGGAAAACTACTTAAAATCTTCCACTTTTCTTTCACAATTTTCTTAATCTGTTTACCATCTAGAGTACTGAACCACCATTTTCATTTCATAATTCTTCAAGATTTGACAAAGCTGTCCGACACTGCCCTTCGTTTTAGTATTATTATTACAGACGACCTGTTCATTAAGTTGAGTATATGATGCAACTTAAGTTAGAACATTTTGTGAACAAGAAAATTATTGCAATATCCTTTTCCATAGAGTATAACTGTCAGTAGATTTGCTATGAAATTTAGACAAACATTTATATGGTTTAAGAAATTATTAAACTTTTTATGAGAAATTGTTTCTATCTTGCTTTCCTTAACAGTGGTTGTGAAAGCAATGCTTAGTTTTGTTTGCTTTTTACTCATTTGTTTGTTCAAGTTGTCAGGTTGTAATGTATTCTATTATTTCAAGGATTAATACATGCTTTAGCAGGTCAGTTAGTTATTGTATTTGAGAACATGTGCTTGAATATACTCTTTATTCATCTGTGCCTACCTACTCTGAGGCCCTCCACCACAGTCACTCTTTGCGTATTCCCCTGTAGGGAGAGAGAGATGGTCCTGGTGCAGCCATCCAGATCAGCTACCGTTTCCTTTGCATATGTGTGCTCCCACACATCATCAGCACACTTCTTTCTATTTTTCCTTGGGATCAGGGTGTTATGTCAACTGCTGCCATCATTCTCAATTCATTGCTACTCTCCTACCTTCTTTGATGATTACAGTTCTTCCATCATACAATTCTTCCATCACTTTGCTGGGCATCATTGCTTCCTCTTACCTTCTTCCTGTCTCAACCAAATCTTTTTCAGCCAACTGTCTTCTACTTTCTTGGACATGTGTGCAAAGCAGTAATCTGTTCTTTTTTTACCCTTTTCTGTAACTGAAGCTACTTTTTGTTTCTGTTCTGATGTTCTCATTTCTTAATCTGCCTCATAGTATGTATCCTACCACCTATCTCAGGCACTTTATCTCCAACACTTAGTTTCCTCAACTGCTCTGCCTTCACTGCCCTGGTTTCTATCCCATGTAGTAGTATTGGTCACACCACTGCTTGTCCACCTGACTTTGCAGCTTCTTTAACACTTTTATTATATACTACCTCAGACACTCTGTACTGATTGGCTGCAGCCCCTCTGATTCTAGCTTTGACCTTCTCATTCAGACTTCCCTTCTCCTCAACCACCCCTCCCACATGCTTGAAGCTGTTAACCTGTTCCACTATTTTATCATCTATCTCAGTTTTCAGCTTCTTCTGATTTCCAGCATTTGCTGCATTGACAATTGTCTTGTCTGTACTAAATTTCATCCTGTGTGCCTTCAGTTTTGCATGCCACCCCCCCCACCATCATTTTCTGAACTTCTTGTTCATAGTCTATTTATAATGCCACATTGTTTTCATACAGTAGCTTTGTTGATCTGATCCCTATGACCTGTTTGTTAATGTAGACCATCACCAGAATGAAAAGTAGTGGGCTCAGAGCTGAACCATGATGTATATGCATTCCACTTGGAGCCCCTCTTGAGTCTGAACACTGTTCATACTTTTATCATTTGGTCCTTGTACACAGCCTGCTCTTATTCTGCCAGTGATTCTGGGATTTCTTACAACCACAAGACTGCCCAAATCAGCTTCCTTGGAAAGTTGTCAAATGTTTTCTTCAGGTCTAGGACTCCCTAGCTTGACTCTATCCTCATCTCTGGCTTCTTCTCAGCTACCTTTCTCACTGTGAACATCAGGTTAGTTATGGTGCTTCCTGATGTAAATCCAAACTGCTCATCTCCCATTTTACTTTCTACTGCTTTGCATATTCATTTATCAATCACCCTCTCCAGAACTTTCAAGCAGTATGACAGGAGTTTGATACCTCTATACTGCCCACAGTTGTCAAGGTTCACTTTGTTCTTATAAACTGGCACTAGAATACTTAAGTTGCAGTCATCTGGGATATGCCTTTCTCTCCACACTGCTATGAGTACCCTCAGGAGACATTTCTTTCCTATCTCACCAAGCATCTTAATCATATCTGCTGTGACTTCATCTGGGCCTGCTGCTTTCCCTGACTTTCCTTTTTAGCCGGATCCATCTTCCCTATCTCTCAATTCTTTCTGCGCATCTTCTTTCCTACAACATATGGGATAAAAGCTACTGTGTGAACACAGCCTTGCAGAGCAAAAAGCATGCCACGGCCTAGCCCCTTATTGTGCATGTTCAACATCCATTATGTACAGGTGTCAGAGATGAAGCAGACATGATCACTCTCCTCCCCTGACATACTTCCATCATCCTGCGCCCACTTCTGTAGCACTTAGCTGCTGTCCCGAACTGGATCATCTGGTCACAGTCAGGGCTTCATTTCTGTGCAACACAGAGATGACACTCCTTCATATAACTTTTAATATTGCATTTAACTGATTCATCTAACTTTAACTCTTACGTAATTGTCATAAGCACTTTATGCAAAGTGAATGTCTTCTGCAGCAGTGAAAACATTTTCATTTTGCTTGTAATATCATTTTTATATGTGATTTGATTATGGATTACCTTTTTACATCTTTTTTTATTTGTGGATTTTTTTATTATTTTATGTTTAATAGAAGTTACTACCTAAGTTTCTTGCCATTGTTCATCTGGATATACTTTATAGTGGATTGGTTCATTAAGCTTCAAACCATGCTGTATAATTAAGTATTGAGTAACTTACTGGAATACTGACATTTGAGGCACTTTTTATTTGGAAAGCATTTATCCAGATAACCTAGTTGCCCTTGTTGATGAAAAGGTCATAAAGATAAGTAACAGAAGTAATTAGAATAGTCTGAGACAAACTATGAACTTTATTATTTTTATGTCATATTGTGTTTTATTGCCATAGTATTTATATTACTTTACATTTTTTGTTTCTTTCATTTTGAGTGGTTTATTTTCAACAGTACTGCAGTATATTTCAGCTCAGTGTTGATTATGTTTTGTACCATAAGTACTTGTTTATTGTCTTGTGATATATTATTGTTTATAATACACCTTTTTATCACAACTGTAAACAGCACATTTTGATACAAAATCTTTTATAAGGTCATTAGCCTGATGAGCCTGGTCTGCAAGGCCATGGAACGTATCATCATGGAACTTATAAACAATGACATTGGTAACCTCCAAACTCAGGACCCTACCCAGCTCGGGTTTGTAAAAGGCAGATCATGTCTCCTAAACCTGATAGACTTCTTTGAAGCAGTCACCAAAGCCGTAGATGAGGGTAAGGTGGTTCACACAGCCTATCTAGATCTCACCAAGGCTTTCAACACCATCCCCCACTCTGGAATTACTCCGGTCCAGCTGGTGAATCTGGGAATCTTGAGGCAATGTTATAACTGCCTCATGTACACAGACAACCCTCTCCTCCTCCCACATAACACAAATACTTGCGAGAGATGCAGCTATTTAGCCAAACTGGAGGCTGAGCTCTCTCAACTCAGGACTGGCAAGACCAGACAGGAGGAGAAGGCAACTACACACACCACAAAACCAGCCTCACATAATGCTACCACTCCACTGAATCAAACACATAAACACACAAAGACATACGGCCTCCAAAGCAGACACCCAAACAACTGCTACCTCAAGACACCCCACAAGCAACACATAAACCACAAAAAGGCCAAATACAACACCAAACATACTTGTCATAGGTGACTCCATAGTCAGACACCACCAGGCTGAACAAGGAGAGGGTCACAGTAAGCTGCCTATCGGCGCTAGAATCCACCACATAACACAAGCACTCAAGTCACACACAGCAAGTACAAATATGACACAGTCATTGTCCATGCTGGTGTGCGACCGACCTGAGACTCTCCCCTGACTGCATGAAAAGAGACATAGAGGAGCTCTCTGATTATGTAGCCCAGGCAGGTATGACCCTAACCCTGAGCAGTATCCTTCCTTCACCAAGAATGATGCCACAATATAGAGACAAGATGATCAGCTTTAACAATTGGCTTAATGTCTGGTGTCATTCAAATGACATGCTGTTGACAGACAAGCTGCAAGGAGGGGAGCTTGCACCTGTCACCCACCTTGGGATTCCTGGATTGGCTAAGGCCACCCCCCCCCCATAGTGCTTTTTTAGGCAAGGCTCAAATTCTAAACCTACCACCTAATGCTGCTCAATGCCAGAAGTCTAAATCTCAAAATGCACGCTTCGAGGCCCTTCTCAGTATGGAGAACATCGATGTCTGTGCTGTAACTGAAACCTGGTTGGTTTTACCTCTATCATGCGTTTCGGCCCCAAAACCGCCCCGACCACTCCACAAAAGGAGGGGTGTATCCATATTCATAAAGGATACTCACACCTCCAGGTTGGGCAACGCGCATGAAGCTTCGAAACCATCCAGGTGCAACTAACAATAGGCAAAACTGCTCTACAAATTGTAGCATGCTACAGGCCACCCTCTCAAACTCAGGAACCCCACACAGCCTTCCTGAAGACACTGGAGGGTATAAATGTATCTCCAAACACCATCATATTGGGTGACTTCAACTACCGAATATAGACTGGGAACATTACTCAAGCCCTAACTTTCTAGCCCAACGGTTCCTGGAGTTCATAAATTCAAATGCCATGGAACAGCTAGTCACTGTTCCACGAGAGGAGAAAATATACTAGATCTCATTGTCACAAACATGGGGACAAATGCCCGATCCACAATCGAAGTATATCCCTCATTGGTGAGATCTGATCATAAACTAATCTCACTGGAAATCCACATCACCCCAAACAAAAAGACCATAGTGAAGAACTTCTCTAAAGCAAACTTCACACTACTCAAGACTGGTGTGGTATCCTTCAAGGCCCAAACCACAACCCAAGCTGCGTGGAAGCCTTACAAATGCCTTCTATGAACACCTCCAGGACTGCATGGATCAGGCAATCCCAAATAAAACCAAGACTCTTTCCACAAAGGGCAAACGTCCAGTCTGGTGGACCCCAGCCATTAACAAACTTTACAATAAGAGGAGAAAGCTATTACATGATAGAACAAAATCCATAAAAGGGAAGTCACCCTGATCATTATTAGTAAAAAAACGAAAGCACTCATAAAATCAACTAAGGCCAATTTTGAGAGAAAAATTGCCATGGATTCAAAGGACAATCATAAGGCCTTTTTCAGCTATGTTAGGAACCTGGGTGGAAACTCACAGATATGCTCAGAATTAGTCCAAAATGATACAAAAATCACTGAACCCACAGACATTGCCAACATACTGGCAGACAGGTTCAGTGCAAACTCCCTCCCCCCTAAAGGAGAGATAACTATCCCAGCCGAGTGTAGCCTCCCGGACATCTCAAATGCGCAGGTGAAAGCTGCTCTCTCTAAAGCTAAAACACAGCATCAATGGGACGGATGGTGTCCCCGGTGCTGTGTGCACGAGCTAAATGAGGAATTAAACCCGCACATAAGGCAGCTGTTTAATCTCAGCCTTACCACAGGATCCAAGGAGGTGGCGCGTGGCGGCTGTGGTCCCACTCCTAAGGGGCGCCTCTCTCTGGACCCTAGTAATTACGCCATAAGCTTACGAGCGGCACGACGGTGGTCCCACTCCACACAAAGGTGGCTTCTCACGGACCCCTAGTAATACCGCCCCATAAGCTTAACAAGTCTAGTCTGCAAAGCTATGGAGAGGATCATAATGGAGCTCATAAACAAAGATATAGGGGACTTGCAGACATTGGACCCGACCCAGTTTGGCTTTGTCAAGGGAAGATCATGCCTTTTGAACAGTCACCAAGGCCATTGATGAGGGAATGGCAGTCCATACAGCCTACCTTGACCTTGCAAAAGTTCGACACACAATACCCCCTCGGGTATTGTAGAAAAACTTACCAGCTTAAATGTAAACCCATATGTCACAAGATGGGTTGCAAACTGGCTTAAGGACAGAACCCACAGGGTTAGAGTTGCTGGCGCTGTGTCAGACTCAAGCCGGTCACAAGTGGTGTCCCACAGGGCTCGGTCCTTGGCCCCTATTGTTTGGCATCTACTTCTCAGAAGTACAGGCCAACATGGGAGGACTTTGGCTGACAAAGTTTGCAGATGACTGCAAACTGGGCGCCATAGTGGAAAGTGCATCGGACACTGATATCCTTCAGAAGGGACTCACGGAAACAGATAGCTGGTGCCAGAGCCATGGCCTGAAGTTCGCCAAAAATGTATAGTCATACGGAAAAACAAGGTAACCCCAAGCTACCATATAGGTGGCAATCCACTAAGCACAGAAGAGGTTATCAGGGACCTGGGGACCCAGGTTGACAGTGGCCTTTCTTTTGACACTCACATTGCTAAAGTGGTTAGAAAGACCTTCTACATTGCCCACCTGATCATGAAGGGATTCACATCCAGATCTAGTGAGGTCATTGTTCCCCTGTACTCTTCACTTATCAGACCAATGATCGAGTACAATGCCCCATTCGGGATGTATCTCACCCGACATCTGCAGCAATTGGAGAGACCCCAAAAGTTCCTCACCAAAATGATAAAGGGACTCCAAAATCTGTCATATGCTGCCAGATTGAAGAAACTCCAGCTCTATTCAGTCGCGTACCGCCTGCTCAGAGGTGACATGTGCCTGACATACAAGGCCATGTCCAACAATTAATGGACATGCTCCACCTCAAAAAATCCAAATCCACCAAAACCACTAGAGCAAGCGACTTAAACCTTAGCACGGATATAAATAGGACGTGCTGGAGGGATAGATTTATCACTCAGAGACTCCCTATGCTGTGGAATAAAATCCGTCATGTGAGGGAGAGCACCCTCGCTGACTCTGTTCAAGAGAAAAATAGACCTGTGTGTGGATGAGATCGTAGTACCCCGGGGAATCATCTCTGGGTCACTGCTGGACAGAGGCACAACAATAATGGGCACAGTTTTTTTTTTTTATTAGGGGGTGGCGTAAGCCACAATAATTTGGGCTAGGCTTATAAATGCCTTAGGGCAGATAGCCTAGTATAAACCTATGAACCTATGAACCTATAAACTCACTAAACTAGGTATAAATCCCTGTCACAAGATGGGTTGCCAAATGGCTCACTGACAGAACCTACACTGTGAAAGTAGCAGACTCTAAATCCAACTTCAGACCAGTGACAAGTGGAGTACCACAGGGTTCAGTCCTAGGTCCTCTCCTGTTTGGTATCTACTTCTCTGAAGTACAGGCTAACACAGAAGGTCTTTGGCTAACAAAGTTCGCAGATGATTGCAAACTAGGAGCTGTAATCAAAACTCCTAACAATGTGGACATCCTACAAAAGGGCCTCACAGAGACAGATGCCTGGTGTCAAAGCCATGGCCTCGAGCTCAATGCCAAAAAGTGCATTGTCATCCCTTTTGGTAAAAACTCTGTACCCATGAACTACCACATAGACGATAGTCTACTTAACACTGAAAGTCTGATAAGAGACCTTGGGACACAGGTGGACAGTAGTCTCTCCTTTGATAATCACATCATCACAGTAGTCAGGAAATCCTTCTACATGGCACATCTCATCACAAAAAGTTTCTCTTCCAGGAAAAAAGAGGTCATTGTCCCCCTCTACTCATCACTCATTAGACCCATTATAGAGTACAACGCCCCTTTTGGTATGTGCCTCACAAGACATCTACAACAACTGGAAAGGCCACAGAAATACCTCACAAAGAGGATTACCAGCCTCAAACAAATTCCCTATGCAGACTGTCTCAAAAAACTCCAGCTTTACTGTGTCGCATATTGCCTACTCAGAGGCGATCTCTGCCTAACATACAAAGCTATGTCAAATCCAGAGCTGTTGGACGTGCTCCACTTAAAGAAATCCTAATCCCTCCGAGCTACACACTCTAGGGATCTAAACCTTGTCATCACAATAAACAGAACATGCTGGAGGGAAATGTTCCTGTCCCAGAGACTTCCCATACTCTGGAACAAACTACCTATCTATATCAAACAAAGCTCCTCATTAGTACTCTTCAAGAAAAATCTTGATGATTGGATGGGAGATAGGAAATTCACCCTGGGGATCACTTCTGTGGCTCTGCTCGACAGGGACACAGGAAAATAATTTTCTTGGGTGGCAAAAGCCAGGGTACCGTTTGGCTAGGCTTATATAGGCCCTAGGGCTAATAGCCTAGTACCTACCTATGAACCTATAAGAAACATAGGAACTACAAAGCAAGTAATTGCAAAAACCATGTGAGCCTTACCAAATACCATCTTGAAGAAGTACTCCCAACTTGTAGGAGAGGAACACATGCCGGGCTAGTGATGAACTTGCAGATACCTATGCAATCATCAAGGCTAGTCTTAATGGAGGTAAGGATGTCACCCTGCTTAATATGCAGGGGCAATTTGTTCCAGAGATGGGTACTGAAAGTGTCTTCCAGCATATTTTATTTATATGCTGTTGGAGGTTCATATCCTTAATTAAGATGTTTGTGTAGTCATTTACTCAGTGAAGTTATAAAAGCTCCATTAGGGTGGGTGGTCTCTGATGATACAAAATGCCCACTATACAGCTTCACACAGGAGTCTATAACAGACAGAGTGTAGGGATAGGGCTTCTAGCCTGTCTCAGTAAGTAGGGGATTTTAGGTCAATAATCTTATTTTGCTAGACCCTTAGGCCCTTTATAACTACAAGAGATGTCTGGCTAGGTACATACTGAAAGGATTGCTGCCCTCAGTAATTGAGGCAGAGGTCAGAAGGACAATAACATCTTTTGACCTGTATGGAATGCCTTCGGAAAATCAGCGGTACTAATCAGAAGGATTTCCTAACCAATATTGCAACAGGGTGGTTGATGGTGAGGAACTGCTGATCCAAGTGCCAAGATTTCTGACTTCTGTGTCTGTGTAAAGTGGTGATAGAGGGTACTATATAAGCTGTAGATGAGGGGGTCTTTCCCAAACATGAAAATGCTGCACTTTTTTGCATTTAGTTTGAGCCTTTTCTATGTGCACCAATGGTTAAAAAAGTAAGGAACAGACAATAACACCCAGCTTACAGTCACCACTGAATCCGATTAGCCATAAGTCAGGTTTATGGTATGGAAGTCAGAAAGGTGTATACCAAAAGGAGGGATCCCAGTACTGAGCCACTGGTTACTTTCTTATTTTCCAAAGTGGCACCTGCCACCTTAATTATATGAGTTCTACCCTTCAGCCAGTTTGGAATCTATTTTACCATGTGAGGGTCTACAGTTAGTTCTTTTAACTTATTTATAATGTCACCATGTTAAAGGCCATGGTAAGATCCGTATGTGTTTTATGAACTGAGTGGCCACTGTCCACTACCTCTGTAAACTTCTCAAAAAAGTTTACAAAGTTGAGTAGATATAATCTGCCAGTGACAAAAATCAAACTGTTGTGGGTCCAATTGTATGAGATTTTTAATATTTTTTTCTGTTTATTTTTGGTAAAATGTTTCATAGAATACAAATAAAAACTATACTGTAACTATAACAGTCATTTTTAACAGTTCTCACTTTAGTAATTCCGATTTCCCAAACATTTCTCCCCAAGCATCATCCCCAAAGCCACCTTTACACTTCCATAAAAAATAGCTTTAACTAGTCATTTCTTTAAATGACATTTATTGGGTGAAATTTAACCACCATCTAATCATTAAGGAAGGCAAAGTCCCATGGAATTTTTTGATTCCAGTATAATAATACTATTCCTTAAGTAACCACACTAGATCATGAAAGAATCTTAGAAATTAAAAAAAGTATATCTGAAAAAAGATAAACCACTAAGCGGAAAGCTTTCCAAGTAAAACCAACCAAGAAAAAATGGAATGCAGGGCACGGAGAGCAGAATCCACAGCCAGGAACACGTAACTTACGAAATAAACGTTTAATGTGAAAAACACTCAATCATTAACGCTTTTACAAATAAAAATTGTGTTTTTGTACTCACACTGGACTTCATCAGATGTTAAAAAAATCTCTGAATACCATTTATATACACTTAATTAAAACTCCTAACCAATAGATTACTAACCAATTAATTCAAATCAACCAATCAACTTCACTTATGGGCTCATGAATTATTCATAAATATTTCACCATACTTATATAAAATCACTATTTCCAAAAATTCATTTGTTTATAAAAACTTTTGCTAAATAAATAGATTTAATTTACACAACCCAACTTATTAAAATTCATATCAAATAATAAATAATAAAACCTAAATAAGAATTATAATAACATATATTTAGAAATTTACATAAAATACTGACAGAGCACCAACATTTAATAAAATAGCACCACCTAGTGTAAAAAGAATCTATTGCACTAATTCTCATAACTCAATTGCCTTTAGTTTTAAAAGCGGAAGTATGGATATATATTCATTTAAACCTGGTGTTTTATTGGCCTCTAGTGTTACTTGCCACCATAGTTCCCTATAACTTATAGTGTCTTCCCAAGGACCCCCTCTACTGTTAATTTTAATATGCTCTATTACATAGAAATTAAATTTCCTCTTTACATATTTTAGAGTGTTTGTATAGAGCATTTGTTCCTTTTTCTCTCTTTATATCATAGTTATGTTCATAAATCCTCTTTTTTAGGGTCCTTTCTGTCTTCCCATCATAAAAGGAACAACATTTTACACAGGTGGCAAGATACACTAGGCCCTTTGTTTCACAATTATATAATCCTTTACTACTAATCCATCTTTCCCTACTCTCCAAAGAAAATTCTGAAAAAAAAACACAAGATTCACATGCCATAAGAAAACATTAAATTGTATTTATTATTATTAATCCTTATAGCAAACTGTAATGCTTTCCCCACCAAGGTGAAATTATTGGACAAGACCATGACATGTAGTATCAGTTCCACAGTCATGCCCACAATGTTTTTTAACAAAAATCACATTTCATTTTTTCTAGGGTTCAATAGGTTGGATAATAAATCTTTTTCTGAATAACCCTATTCCTAAATGACCCAAAGTAACCATTATATGGGTTCCAAAGTAACTGAGAATAATGAATCTTGATACGTGAGAATGTTTCTTGATTCAGTTTAGGTCTTATTAAATAAATTTGTAGTTCATTTTTCTTACTGCGTTTGTAATTCTAGCTTAAGATCTTTTTCCTTGATAACAAAAATGTAATTTCACCCGATGGATTACCAAATATAATCAATAGTTGTTCTTTATATATTTTCTTAGCCACCAAAAGAAACATTGTTGAAAATGAGGAAAAGCTTATGTAGCAGTTTATTAGTATTTAGTTCCCATGTTTATGTATCAAGATATTATTTGTGTCCTGTTATGAGAATATTTAATAACAAATACTGGAAACCAAGCCAACGTGGCCTTATAACCACTGATATCTAACAAAAAATGTGGTTGCTAGTGTCACAGCAGGTATGTACTGTGTGCGCATGTGTGCGTGCATGCGTGTGTGTGTGTGTGTGTGTGTGTGTGTGTGTGTGTGTGTGTGTGTGTGTGTGTGTGTGTGTGTGTGTGTAAGTGCGCATATGTATAGATGAAGGGATACGCTTGGAGACACATTTCATAGTGATCTTAGGGCTGTGTGGGGCTCATGGATCTGTAGAATTGCAGTTATTGCTTCTGGAGTAAAATTAACACTAAATCTGTATACAGGTATGTTAGCTATGTTTTAATGGTCTGAATGGAGAATGCCAGTTTGGATTAGTTGTGCACATTAGAGGGTGTTATTTCTCCGTTTCCTAATGTAACTAAAGAATAACTTAATGGTTATCTTTGTCTTGTGATGCTAGTTTCAGTACATGTTCAGCTCTGGTCTTTCTGGTGGTCATTCTAGTTCCTTGCAGATCTGAGGCATTAATCTGGATAGATTTATATATATATATATATATATATAGATAGATATATATATATATATATATAGATAGATTTATATATATATATATATATATATATATATATATATTTTTTTTTTTTTCTTTTTTTTATAAAGCATATTTAGGTGGTGATCAACAAAGGTGGCTCATTTCTAAATTTCTTATTATATCTATTTCTAGTGAGGATTGCTATCTCTGCAAGCCCTTTTATATGGAAGCTGAGCATATATGAAACATTAATAGAGAAAGCTTCATGGTGGATGACGATACTGTAACTAAACTTAATAAAATAAATAAAATAAAACAAGTGTATCAAGCTCATTTTAGAATTTAAGCACACATGATTATTTAAAGTCCTTGAATTCAGAACTTGCAAATAAGACAGTCTTTAGTGATTAAAAGTCAATGATATCTCAGTACAAAGTAAATTCGGTGAAGACATCTATGGGCAAATAATTGAAAATAATGAAGGAAATTCAAATCTGCCTAATAGAAGTACACATTCCACAAAAGTGTATGTATTTATCAAAAATGCACAAGACAAAACATAACATTACTTTCACAATATATTGTTAAATCAAAGTCCATCCAGTCCAGGTATGCCATGATCTTAACTTAACCCTAAATTTAAACTTCGGCCTAAAGATATTCCTATCCCTAAACCTATATGCCTAATCCTAAACTTACTTTCTATTTCCTGATACACAATATCATGCATATTAATACATATGTAGCAGACTTTTAAGAATCATTGCTCTAGGATATGAGCCAGGTAACATGTTCATTTGCACTACACTACACACTATGGCCATTTTATTGATCATGAACTAACCTTTGGATCAGGGTTGCATATGTGACCATCAGCCGAGTAACATGGTGGTACGCACTTTTCAGCCATACATTGTCGTTATGCATTGTGCATTATATTTGAGTATACTGCCCTGTGTTATTAAGTCTGTAGAAATGTGTTTATAAATTATTTTTCCAACTAGGTAACTTCAAGGTACTAAGGTAATTCATCATGTGTTTGTCTTATCATTTAAATAACTGTTGTATATAACTAGTTATAGTAAAAGCATACTAATATGTATATATATATATATATATATATATATATATATATATATATTATTTTTTTTTTGGAAATTCAATCCACTTAGTTTTACACACACAGCCCCCAAAAGAAATATTGATGGACATGCAAAACTATCAAAAGTATTTGTGGGACATTTATTCACAAGGTGAACTTTGTTTTTCAAATAGTAAATGAAGAAATACAGCGAAAATGTGTCTTGGTACAAAATTATGCTGAATCCCATTTTTTTCCTGATTTTTTTTTTTCAGCAAAAGGGTACTACCATTTGCAATGGTGTTCTTAGTTTTATAAATTCAGAAACAATAACAACAGCTGCATCTACCAAAACTCCCTTTGGGACATGCCAACACTGAGAAAATGAGTTTTATGTTTCTTAAAGGGTGCAATGCACGGAAAGTAGACAGATGATATTATTGTCTTCATGGAGCTTGAATAATTCCATATCTCACATTGCAGCTTCTGCACAGCTGGATATTAGGGCAATCTGAGCATTGGTAGTAAACTGTTGTTAAAGTACTGTGTCGTACAGGTTTTGGAAAACATCGTTTTTTTTTTCTTTTCTTTTCTTTTTCTTCTTGTTTTTTTTTTCTGTTTTCTTTTTTCTTTTTCCTCCAGTCTAGACAATTAAAGGTTTCCTGCATATACAACCCCAATTCTCAGCATCCTCAGCATAACTCTGCACTAAGTAATCCCTAGATATGTTGTAACCATCTCAATTGCAAATCATTAAGTTTCTTGCAAATGTTTAAATGTTTTTCTTTGAAACGTTTGGATACCTTTACTCAGTTATGTATTACATGCTGTATTGCCTGCAGTCATTGTGTTCTTCACTTTTATTATGTATTTGTAAAAAATACAATAAGAAGGATTTGTCAAAAAAAAGTACAGTGTTGTAATAAAGGTACATGTGAATGAAAAAAAATAGATGCCATGATTTCTAGCGTCACAAAATTACTGCACTTGATATAATTAACTATTTCCAAGTAAAAATAGCTTCATAGTTATTTAATTTGTCTTTTCTAATTCAACATTTAAAAGCATCTTACAATTTTATAGAAAATCTGTGAAATGATTAAAAAGTGTATGAGTATGACTGTTGTCTTTAACAGTTTGCTGCAAAGCAAAGTTCAAGGACAACTGAATCGACTGGACTGTCTTGAAACCGTTAATGAGCCTGCAGTTGTATCTCACTGGAAATAGATCTGAATGGTGGCTTCTTCTTTTTTATGTTATGGGGATATTTCTTTAAAGCATTATTTGGAGCACTGTTACTACACAATATGCATTTCACAAAAGTGAATCAAACCACAGAGATAATGTAGATGTTTCAAATATGTGCCTTTCAAACTGACTGCATTTATTACAATTAAAAAAAATGGCATAATGATCCATGAAATAATCAGATGCTCTGTCCAATAAATTATTTCTTATCATCACATAGCAGAAGACAGATGGCTTAGTTTGCATCTTTAAATAGTTGCCAAACCCCAGGGTACAAAAAAACTAATGATAAAATGCAATATGCTTCTGCTTTTAATTATACATCCTACTTTTGTTTTGTGGAAACAGCCAAGCTTCATAAGCAAGCTGTGTTGAAAATGTGCACAGAGTTCTAACCTTTGACCTTCAGGTCTTGACACATAAAATACTCTGTATTTACATTGATTGGGCCAGACTCACACATTTTATTATCACTTAATGCAATAAGAGTTTCTATTTTTGGCTTCTGCCTGCAGATTGATAGTAGTGACGTGCATTAGAGTCTCTGTATCTCACACTAAAATGGTCTCTTTATGATGTACTTAAATCCAGTTCTACCATCTTTGCTTCAGTCTATTTTGGCAGCTGAGTAAATTGTATTTTTTGTTCTGATCAATGAGGTTTAATTGCCAAAAGCTACTCCTGGAAGGGATTTAATGTCTGGCACAGTTATACTACCCTGTGTGGGTCATCCAAGAAGTGCACTTAACTTCAGTGCACTGTTTTTAAGGTTTCTTCAGTGTCATCTTAAAATATCAGACCCATATGCTACATACTCACTGTAAGACTGCAGCACATGTACCACAGTGCACTGTACCACTGAGCTCCTCTTGCTGCTTCTGTCTGTAAATGCTGCATTTCTTTTACTCATTGTATAGTGCAAAGGTTGGATTTATATCCAGTGATCTCCTTGGTAAAATCTTTTTTAAGTTCATGGGTCCAATGGTAGTTACTAGGCATATGTCTCAGGACACCAATGAGGAGCCTACACCAATTTCCCAATTGCCCCAGAGCATGGTCTGGGTTAAGTGACTTTCTCAGACTTACACAGCAGGCAAATGGGGGTTAAGGGAATCAAACCCTGGACAATAGGAGGCAAAGTCTCATACCCTTAATCCTCTAGTTTATAAGAAAGTTATGATTATAATGCCTTGTTTGCATGCAATATGTCACTAGACTTCTCTGGATATCTTGTCAGCTATTACCTTTTTTTATGGTTCTTACCTGTAAAATGCATATTTGTGATCAGCCTAGTGAGACCACCCGTCTAACAAGCCAATTAATGAAATATATTTAGAACAACAAGAAGTGCATTCATGGTGTTTTTGGAGTAATACTTGTTTTGTTTATGATATAACAAAGCTGTGTATATGAAGTGAGTATTAAAAGTATCATTAAGGTGAATTGGAGATTCCTTAAAAAATTTCCTGAGACTAGCAACACAATAGGAATTATCCTACTTTTATAAGAAAGGGCATAACAGAGATTTTTCAGAGGAAATTAGGTAATTTGGCAATAGATTCTTTCAATGGTGAGAAAGGTATGTCAATATGTTTAGCTTGCAATTATTGAATTTTTATTAATTAAGGTAGTTCTGTGATTATAAAGAGTTGTAAGATATATGTTTTGGGTAGATTTTTATGCAGACACAAATTAGTGGTTTATGCCACTCTGTGTGTTGCCTGTGATGCTTTTTACATTGGTCACACCACTAGAGAGGTGCATCATATGATCTGCAAGCATATGTCTAGCATATTTGTGCTTGTGATAACCAGTACAGAAAAGAAATGGCGTCAAGCTTGTGACTGGTGTGACTATGGTGTAAATAATTATGACAGCAAGTTTGATGAGGAGGACCAGTTAAATTGAGAATAATATCTTTGGCAACTACAATTGGAAGCTTGTTGTCCACCAGGGCTTAATGATAAGAAAACTTAAAAATTTACTTAAAACAGATTTCATTTTTAAATAATCATGTGATTAAGTCACATGACTGTTTGAGTTCAATTTAAGTGTATGTTTTCATTCATGTCTCTGTCTGATGAAGTTCCTATGCATAACAAAAGTGTTTACGCAGTATGAATGTTTGCAGAGATTAAATTATTTTTTTTTATTTTATCATTTATGTTTGTGTATTTGTTTATTGTTTAAACAGTTTCAAAGTACTTTGGTAGTATTTATGAGTAATAATTAAATAAAGTGAAAGAAAGAAAGAACGAAAGAAAGAAAGAAAGAGACAGAAAGAGAGAGAGACAGATGTCTGTGCAACATTTTTTCAAAGTTCTTTACTGGCAAAATAACTGCCAGTAAAAGGATGTAGCAGTTATTTAATATCAGTCCTTTCGAAAAACATTTACGTCTGAATATTAATGGCTATCTTGGGAGAGTGAAGTCATATGTTTCTAATAAATCTGTATTAATGTAGTGCTTGTTATGACACAACACAATTATATAAAATATTCAGCAAAACTCATAAATTATTAAATAAACAAAATACTGAAGGAACTAGACAAAAGCATATGAAAAAGCAGGCATACATACAAAGATAAAAACATACAATGAAATATGATACATAATATAAAATGTATAAAATATATGAAATATTTGCAGGAATTTAAAACCTTGCAGTAAAGCGCACTAAACATGTCTGTATCACTTTAAGATAAAGTAGTCCTTATTTGGAGAAAAAATAAACTAGATCTACATTTCTTATAAATCTGACTATAATGGGCAATAATGTTAGATCTAAATACTTTCACACAGGCAAAAAAAGGCTAAATAATTTAATCAGTCAGTGGAGGGTCTGGTTTTCCCAATTGCACAGCATCTAAACTGACAAATTCTCCCGCAGACATGATCAGTTCATAAAACTGGCTCTTTGGCATGAAATTACCACCTCCTTACTTCATTCGGTGTTCTTAAGCTGCATATTTTGAAACTAAATTAATGTTGTCTAAACTCTCACATGTAGAATTGTGTTATACATGTGACAGACCTAGAAGGTCCTGCCCCTGAAAAAGCAAGTTTTTGCTGACATAACCACTCTTAGATCTATGATTCAAACCTTGTTGCTGGAAAATCATAATAGCAGACACATGATATGCTGGACACATAGCTGCTGACTGTACAAGATATCAGCCAAAATGGTCTCTTGTACAGACAAGATGAAACCTCTTCAGCTGCAATTAAATATTCAGCAATTCAGTCAGAAAGCAAACCAAGTCATTTTCCCCTTTAGCAGTTAAGATTCTCCCTAATTTATTGATCGACAGCCTGATTCTTTGCATGCTAAGCTTCTACCGCTGACTCTATAAGACTTTACTAACAATGACCTAAGTGACAGCGGTGGGCTTAGAAATAGCCCCCCCCCCCAAACTGTTATGCTGTGCATCTCTGGTTACGCAGTTATGTGAAATGGCAGTGGCAATTAAGCTAAGATACACCGATGTTTCAATAAAAAAAGTAATGTTTATTCTGTATAAAATGGCAGCACAGTAAGAATAATGTTAATGGTTCACACATCATGAATACACTGGCAAGTGGCACTAGACTCAATGCATTATGGGATACAGTACTTCATTAAATGGCAATGCTATACATTTTTCTTAAAGTGGCAATAACTATAATGCGTACTCGCACTATATAAGCAGACTCTGCAGTGCTACACACAGACTGTTCAAATCGCTGACATGGAATGTCAGCATATCAATGGTACAATACTCCACTAGTAATTCAGGCCACTTTTTTCCAATATTTATATTTATTTCTTCAATGCTTGCAAGAATAGTTTGCCATATTGTATTAGTGGCACTCTGATCCAACACTGGGTATTTCTGCGGCATATGACCTAAAGCTCCACATTAGGGTTTTTTTGTGCCATAATGGTTGCAAGTTTAGAACTTCCTATCATAAAGCATGAAACATAATTGTCTGTAAAGTGGTACAAACGCAATCTGTATACAAACAAGATAGCTTTTGTACCATAAACAGCTATGCATTTTTAGGCCAGCCTAGACTACAGTGGAGAATTATAGAAATGTTACGAGAGTATTAAGTGACTCATTCCACTCTCAGACTCCCATGTTTTAACTGTTGTTCATCTTTGCCTTGTTACCACCCTTGGTCACAATGGCTTAATTTTTTATATAAAATGTATGTCTTGTTATTGA
This sequence comes from Protopterus annectens, assembly GCF_019279795.1. Classification (NCBI taxonomy): domain Eukaryota; kingdom Metazoa; phylum Chordata; order Ceratodontiformes; family Protopteridae; genus Protopterus; species Protopterus annectens. The sequence goes on from NC_056745.1 coordinate 1,442,761,342, forward strand.
AGAGCTATAGTCTACACTTAATATTTAAATTGCAATATCTACCTTCTAGCATAGTTATTCCTTTGTAAAGTTTAATTTTGTTACTAATGTTTCATATTTTTCTGCTCTTAAATTGTCACTACTTTGAAATATTGAGTTTTTATATGCTGGTGATTTTTTTGTTTTTTTCTCCCTGGGATTCTGTTGACTGTGGTTCTTAACTATAATAAATAAGTAAATAATAAACAAATCTAAACTATTTCCATGTCATTGTAACATTTCGAGAGACAAATTTATTTTATTTATTTATTTATTTTACATTTGTTGACTGGAATTGTCCGACTGGGCTGAAGAGCCCTTTTTCAGCAGAGGCCCAGGGAGAAAAGCTCCAACATATTATACAATTTTCATTATAAATTAGCATTAAACAGCAATGTTACAGGAGTATTACAAGGCATTAAATAGCAATACAATGTTATACAGTGTCAATAATCAGGAGTATAGCATAACTATTTCAAGATATATAAAAAGAAATATGTCATTAAGATGAGTATAGTTTTTGGGGTAAGTGGTTAAAAAAACCCAGTTTTATCATAATGTAGTTGCATAAAGACAAGACACTTATAATAGAATGTTTCTCTGAGGCAATTTGTTTTTTAGAAGACAGTAGAAAGAGTAGTCAAGGAAGATTAGAGAGAGCTAGTGAGAAGAGCGAGTTAAGGGCAGAACGTAGGTTAAGGCATGAGAAGTAGGGGTTGTTAAGGACGGAGAGTGCAATGGCAGGACCAGTGACTTTTAAATTGCTCTTTTTTTTTTCTTTAAGTGCTTAAATAAAGAAGAAAATAATTTACTGGCATTTATTTTATGTTTGTGAATGTTTTGACATAAATAGACTATCCTACTCTGCGTCTGCCTATGCAAGAGCTTTGCATGAGTTTATGGGGGAATACTCCATATTGTCAGATTCAGAGACATGCTAATGGGCTTTAGCTCAGCGCAAAGGCTAACCTGATACCACTATGAAGATGTTTTCTCTGAATCCCTGAGATATTATACTTGAGGTTATCCATGTGAAAAGCTAAAGAGAAAGTCTAAAAGAAGACAATGTAAAGTGAGAAATTTAACTGCTGGTCTGGAGAAGAGCATGGCTGAGCTGCAGATTGCTGAAAACCCCACCATGATTCTCCAACATAGTATAAACAGTATTATGCAATTGTATAACAAAAACAAGTACAAATAAATTATAGTGAAGACGAAACAGGAAATATCATTAAGTAAAACATTTTATGAGAAAAAAGGCTGACAAATTAGCTGGATAGATATATGCAGGTGACCAGTAAAAAAATATCAATAGATTAAAACTGCATTGTCTGATCTTTTGGCTGGTATACAAGGACAGGAAATAGAAAACAAAGAACTAAAGTCACAGTTATGGTCTGCAGTATTGGAGGCTAAGTGTGAACTATTAGAGGACAGATTAACTGACCAAGAGGCTAGAGAGAAATATAAAAATATATTCTTTACTGGTGTGACTGAAAAAAATGGAACAAGACAATACTGAGAAGTTTATTAAAACAGAGCTTGGTAAATGAACGGAACTCCTGCAGCAGGACATAAAAATAAAAAGGAAGTACCGATCACAGGATATGTACATCATTGAGAAAGGCTGGTGGTAAGTACCGATCACAGGATATGTGCATCATTGAGAGAGGCTGGTGGTAAGTACTGATCACAGGATATGTGCATCATTGAGAGAGGCTGGTGGTAAGTACTGATCACAGGATATGTGCATCATTGAGAAAGGTTGGTGGTAAGTAGTCATAACCTTCTTTCATAAGACTCAGGACATATATATTGAAAGAAAATGTCCTTGGAGTTCTTGAATGCCAGACAAACAACTAAACATTGAAGGAGTGTAGATTTAGGCAGAACAAGATTATTCTACGCTGACAGAACAGAAAGGCAGTCTGTTTCTACCTGTTATTAAACTGTGTAGAGTGACAAATTCTGATGCAGACTTACGCTACTTTTCTAAAGCACTTCTTTCAAGAGGGTTTAAAACATTCTTGGGCATGGAGGAGACTTTAAAAGCACTGCACAACTATCAGGTGGTCAGGAAGGATTGAACATGTCCCAGAAACAGTAGAGCAGGCTATACCAAAAAAGGTTCAGAAGAAGATCATTTAATGCCGGAGACAAAGTCAGTTCTTGAGCTATTCCCTATATTTAGAATAAAAGTGAGTTTAAGACAGATGGCAGCAGTATCCACTGGAGTAAGAATAGCTTTTTTATTTTTCAAGATGAGAGGCTATATCCTGGTTGACATGCTCCTATATATATCTTGGATAAAGAGTTTTAATGAATTGTAGCAAGTCTTTGTATACAGAAGTTTGCAGGAACTGAGACACCTGTTCTTGGTTGCTATCCCAAGATTATATATGCAGTTATTTCATTTGATTGACATGTATGACTGAATATGTAGGAGAACTTAGCAACTGTAAGTTATTGCTTGTGGTGCATGCTTACTATTACATGGACTCCTAACTACCACAATTGTTTTGTTTGTTTACTGTTTATTTGGTACTAATCTGAGTCAGACTGTTAGTAATACTGGTGAGTAATTTTATTTATTTATTCTTTGTATTACATTTGTTGCATGAGGGCAGATTTAAAACTACTTAGTATATTGAAATGTCTCACTGAAAGGGCATTGAAAGAATAAGCACATTTACAAAAGATAGTAACTCTGCCAGGTAGTCATCCAATGTTTGAGTTTAGCTGTATACCTTGTTAGACTGTGTGTGTGTGTGTGTGTGTGTGTGTGTGTGTGTGTGTGTGTGTGTGTGTGTGTGTGTGTGTGTGTGTGTGTGTGTGGGTGTGTGTGTGTGTGTGTGTGTGTGTGTGTGTGTGTGTGTGTGTGTGTGTGTGTGTGTGTGTGTGTGTGATTAGTTCCATATTTACTGGGTGTAAAGGTGGGTAGTAGAATGCTTACTGTAGGATAGATGAACAAATCAGGAAATCAAAGCAGAAGCAAAATCAGCTTAAATTATATAGAAGGTGAAGCAAAACAGATTACAGCGGTGTGGTCATGTGTGCAGAAAAGCAGAACATGATTTGAAAGATTTGAGAGGGACAGGAAGGAGGCAAGTGGATATGAGGACAGCCAACAAAGAGATGGGTAGATTGGATAAAAGAAGAAGTGCAACCATCAGGCCCAACTGTTGAAGAAGATAAGAGAGTGGGTGTGAATCGAGGGAGGTGTGACACTTGACACAACACCCCAACTCCATGTAAAATGTGAACAAGGGGCTGCTGCTAATAACAATAACAGTATTTTAATAACAGAAATGGGACTGACCTATGAACTGGTGAAGTATTTTAAAGACCCTTGTTTGTGTTCAGCTGATCCACGTCTATTATTTTATTTTCTGTGTAGTTAATCATTATTTTATTAAATGCAACTACACAATGGGACATGTCTTATTTTGTATCAGTTTTTACTCCCCATAGTTTATACTGCTGTGTTGTATTATTCCAAGTGTTTTTATTTACAGAATGATTTATGTTTTCTTACTTTGGTAAAGACAGTGAGTTTGTAATTTGTGGCTATGAGTGCTTAGGACACCTGGTCAATGGCATTTGCTTAATGTACGCTAAATTTTTTTGTAAGCAAACAATCCTATATTTTATGGTTGGTGAAAAATAAAAGATGATATAAAATGAATCTTTAATTCTGTCTTGAAAATTGTTATGGAGCAACCCAGTTAATCTTATACAATAGATGGCTATGTACAACAACGTACTATTTTATGTTCTTATTGCTATGAGAGGTTGGCACTTAGGAAAGTTAATGATACTTATTTTGGGAAATGGATTCCATATGGGGCATCCTCATTACTTTCTTAGATAAATTAGGGATCATTTATTAAAATATTATGGTCTGGGCAATGTTCTTAGAAAATGCAATAGCAATTATAATTTTAAGATAGGTTGCTGGATTTTTAGGCATATCTTGTTACTACTCTTGCCTAAAAGGGCTATCATGAAAATGCTTGAATGCTTCCTTGTTCTACCTTTTCATTATTATTTTGAGCCCAGTTGCAAAAGCTTTTGCTCATTACCTAAAGAGTAAATGGATAAATTTATATAAATACTGATGGACGGTTGTAATTTATAGATTCATGGATATTCCAAGGCCACTCAGTCTTATGACCATTCAGTACTTTGCCAGTACTCCCCTTCAGGCCGAACTTCCTTTCTCCGTGAAGTCCAGACCGGTCAGTCCTGGTGTAAATTTGTGGATATCCATCTGGTCATCTAGCTTTTGTTTAACTAAGAATAGTGAGTCACGCTGCTTCATGTGCAGAGGAAGCTGTTCCAGAGATTTGATAAGCACTGGGTTATAAATCTGTCCCTCCACTTCTTTTTATTCATCTGATGCTAAAGATTTATGTCCCTGGTTTTAATAGTGGTGACAATATTTGTGACAATATTGGACTTGCAGAGATACAGTCCAGGAGATCAGGTCTCTAATAAAGCAGGAAGCGAGAACAAGATCTATCCATCCACAACCCAGTTTTACACATGGGGTTATGGTGTCACTTCACCAGTGACAATCAGCTAGAGCCAAGGTTTACACCAGCAGGTAATGCTCCTTCAAAAGTCTATAAGACATTGAATAGAAGGATTGAGATTCCAGCCTCTGTTGGTAGCTCAGGGACTTTAGTCCTGTGATCTCTTTAGTAAAGAACCTTTGAGGTCTTTCTAATTGTTTGATATGTTTATTGAGATATATCTCAAAGGTGTTGTACTTGATAATTGGCTTGATGAATGCTGAGCACAAGGGAGAGATTACCTCGTTAGACCTTAATGATTGGCAATTAGCTGGGATACATAAAAGGATTTTCTGACAACTGTTCTCACACGATTGTCAAAAGAGAGGGTGATATCAAACCAAGTACATAGGTCCCTGACTACATTTTTGTTTTGTAGTTATCATCATCATCATCATCATCATCCCCTTTTTCCCATTTACATGGGGTCGGGGTATCGTATTAACTGTCGCCAACTCTCTCGATTCAGTGCCACTCTCCTGCCTTCTTCAAAACTCATGCCTGACTGTCGCAGATCTTCTTTCACACAATCCATCCACCTCTTTGCTGGACGCCCTCGCTTCCTCTTACCTTCTTCCTGTCTGTCCCAAATCTCCCTCACCAGATTGTCTTCTGCTTTTCTACACATGTGCCCATACCATCGTAATCTGTTTTCTTTGATCTTTTCTGCAATTGGAGCTACTTTGGCTTCTGCTCTTATGTCCTCATTTCTTCGCCTGTCACGCAGTGTGCATCCTACCACCTTTCTCAGGCACTTCATTTCCATCACCTCTAGCTTCTTCAACTGTTCTGCCTTTACTGCCCAGGTTTCTGTACCATACAGTAGTACTGGTCACACCACTGTCTTGTACACCTTACTTTTCAGCTTCTTTGGCATTCTTCTGTCATATACTACACCTGATACTCTATGCCAGTTGGCTGCAGCCCCTCTGATTCTAGCTTTGACCTCTTCATTCAGACTACCCTTCTCCTCAACCACCCCTCCCAGATACTTGAAGCTGTTTACCTGTTCCACTATCTTCCCATCTATCTCTATTCTCAGCTTCTTCTGATTTCCCCAATCTGCTGCCATTACCACTGTCTTATCTGTGCTTAGTTTCATCCCATGTGCCTTCAGATATGCATTCCATTCTCCTATCCTTTGCTGAAGTTCTAGATCAGAGTCTGCCTGTACTGCCACATTGTCTGCATACAGCAGCTTTGTTGATCTGTCCCCTCCAACCTGTTTGCTGATGTAGTCCATTACCAGTATGAACAGCAGTGGCCTCAGAGCTGAACCCTGGTGTACACCCACTCCCACTGGGAACCCCTCAGTGAGGCCAAACACTGTTCGTACTTGAGTCACTGGGTCCTTGTACATAGCCTGTACTAATTCTGCCAATGTTTCTGGGACTTCAAACCACAGCAGTACTGCCCAGATCAGCTTTCTTGGGACCTTGTCATATGCTTTCTCCAAGTCTAGGAAAGCCCAATTTGACTCTCTTCTCTTCTCTAGTTTCTTCTCAAGTATCTGTCTCAATGCAAACATCAGGTCAATTGTGCTGCATCCTGATCTGAATCCGAACTGTTCATCTCCCATCTTACATTCTACTATTCTGCATATCCGTTTATCAATCACCCTCTCCAGAACTTTCATGCAATGTGGTAGGAGTTTGATGCCTCTGTACTGTCCACAGTTGTGGATGTCCCCTTTGTTCTTGTACACTGGCACGAGTATGCTTATTCTCCAGTCATCTGGAATACGCCTTTCTCTCCACACTGCAATTAGTACCCTCAGGAGCCATTTCTCCCTAGCTCACCCAGCATCTTTATCATATCTGCTGTGACCTCATCTGAGCCTGCTGCTTTCCCTGACTTCATTTTCCTTAGTGCTGCTCTTACTTCTTCTAAGCTGGGCTCCTCTTCTACTCTCATTGTAGGCTGTTTCTGGGGCAGTACCGCTTCTGTGGGGTTTTCTTCATTCAGAAGCTGCTGGAAATACTCCTTCCATCTGCCTTTGATGTCCTGTGGGCTGGTAAACAGGTTGTTGCTGGAATCCCTTATGAAGGGTGTCTGACTATCTTCTTTATCTTTCTGTCTTTGCCTTGCAACCTGGTATAGTTTCTTTGTGCCCCTTACTGAGTCACTTTCCAGAAGCTGATAGAGTGCCTCTGATGCCCTATTCTTTGCTATTGAAACTTCTTTCTTAGTTTCTTTGTTAGCCAACCAGTAGTCCTTCCTAGCTTGGTCAGTCTTTTCAATCTCCCACTTCTTCCTGCACTCCTTCTTTCTTTTGATGACTTCCTGCACTTCTGCATTCCACCACTAGCTTTCCTTATGTACCTTATTTCCATACCTGGCTCGGCCACATATCTTTTCTGTAGTCCTAACACATGCTGTTTTTAGGCGCTGCCACTCTTCTTCAACTCCACCTATTTCCAACTCTTCTTGGGGTGCTAGAGCCCTGAGTAATTCCTTGAACTGCTGTACTTTCTCTCCAGTCAACTTCCAGGTCTTCAGCCTGGTCTCTGTTGACCTTAGAGCCTTCTCTGACCACTGCTTGCAGCTGATTGTGGCAACTACTGGTTTATGCTGTGAACCGACTGTTTCACTGGGGATGACTTTGCAATCATGGATTCTACCCCAGTGCCTTTTCCTTATTAGGAGGAAGTCTACCTGAGTTGCATGTTGGCTACTCTTGTATGTGATCTTGTGACTGTCTCTCTTTCTGAACATATTATACTGACCTCATAAACTGTAGTATCAGTATTAGACTTGTCCTCCTAACAGCTTGATCTATGAAGGGTAGCTTTTGTCTATATTACTTGGTAAACTTCTTTGAAAGGGTTACAGAGGCTGTAGATGGTGGCCAAGCAGTGCACATGCTGTGTCTTGATTTTTGTAGTTATATTACCTATAATTTATGGTGCGGGAGGGGTTGTCTACCAAATAATGACAATACGCATTTCAGCATTTAGTCTGAGGCCATTTTAGTGCACCAAGAGTTTACCAGAGAGACTTCATTCTGATGGTTTCTGGTGTCATAGGATGACTTAACAACAACCCCCAGTATGCAGGCATCTGCAGACTTTGTAAAACAGAGGTCTTGGCTCTCTGCTTGGAGATATGAGAAATAAATACCAAAAAAGAGAGGTTCCAGCACTGAGCCGCAAGGGATGGCACTGGTCATTTTGTATTTTCTGATGAGGAACCTACAACTCAATGTGTGTGGGCTCTTCTTTCAAGCAGTTTGCTATCTACCTTAATACTTATGGGTTGAGTTTTAAAGTATCTAGCTTTTCTGTAATGACAGCACAGGGAATGATGTTGAAGGTCTTGTCCAGGTCAAGACACAGCATGTGCACTGCTTGGCCACCATCTACAGCCTCTGTAACCCTTTCAAAGAAGTTTACCAAGTAATATAGACAAAAGCTACCCTTCATAAATCAAGCTGTTAGGAGGACAAGTCTAATACTGATACTACAGTTTATGAGGTCAGTATAATATGTTCAGTGGGTTTGCAGATGATGCTTGTAAGGCCAATAGGCCTGTAATTGCATTGGTCAGCTGAAAAGCCACCTCTTTGGAGGGGTATCACCACTCCAGTGCCACATTCAACAGATACAAATCCCATAGGTAAACGTACGTTAAACAGCTTAAGGAGTGTGTTTGTAAAGTCATGTTTAGTGCTATTTATTAAGCAACCATTTAATTATCAGTCTGTTGTGAAGATGTTTGATGCAAGTGGCTTTACAGGGTGCGGCACTCACTTCTAATAGTGCTGACCATCTCTAGACATCACGTTGGTTTTTGCACCAAGAATGGCTTGTGGAGCCAGAGTTAAGCACATCCTCACTCCTTGTAAACATTTGTGCACTTACTGAATATAACTGCATTGCTTAGATGTTGGGTACAGTACATTTGTATGATTCTAAGGATTTTTTATTTATTGTCTCAAATTAGTAACTGCCCCAAAAGAATTCTGTTTTGAGTGATGTTTTATTAGTTGTGGAGGTCTTTTCTACTTTATGTTAAGTTAGTTTTTTATCATATGAGGTGAGAAGATCAAATTTAACAGTGTTCTGATACTGGTCAGTGGAAGATTTTCATTATTTCAGTATGACTGCAACTGCAAAGGCAATCAGTTGGAATTTTGATGAGTTGACCAGTCCCATAAAATGAGAAAGGATGTTGACTTTTGTGATATTCCCACTCGGGGCCAGTAATCAAGGAACCTGAATTCTCACCACTGATACTGGAGAGGGACATTCACTAGGAAAAGAAATAGATACACTCAGTATTTCCAGATGCAGACCTCTCTGCATCAAGCACAATTTCCCGTGAGAGCACACAGGGAACACACTCAGCATTGGGGTCTGAATTTCTCTATATCTGCCTCTCCCCAGGTTCACAATAAGGCTCTCCACTGACACAACTGTGTTCAGCATCTTCTCTGTAAAACCAGTGCTTTGTGTCCCTGTTTCAAGTACCTGATACACACACTTTTTTGAGATTTAATTTTCACACACACATACCTGGGAAAGGCTGGCACAGATTACCCACTCTACCAACTTTGTCCAGACTATAAGGTGGATTCATTGCCACCAGTAAGTTACTATAAGGCTCTTAAAAGGGTTTCCAATTATCCTGAATGAAATTAATATTAATGCAAATGGTAATGTTGACCAAACAGCAAGACTTTCAGGAGAGGCCAGAGTTACCACAAAATAAATATATGCAAATGTCCTCAAAACTTAAATATGTTTCTAAAAGGACCAGCCAGAATCAAAAGTTTAAATATATTAAATAAAAAATAATAAAAGAACATGAAAATACTATTTACGTTAAACACCAGAGTTTCAGTCACAGGAAGTATTAAAAATAAAGCCAATGGAAAGTTTCACACAGTTATAGCAAACAGTATTTAGCTAGTCTCACTATCTATTCCTGATTGACTAAAATAATTACTATTACTACATACTGAATAGAGCAAGGCAAGATGATGTGGGTGAGTGGTCCTTGTTGTCAGATCCAAGACAGAATACAGAATGCTTCTGAGACTTCAGTCTCCTCTAATATTAAAGCATTATTTATGTACAGAATGAGATCACACACATTTGGTCATCTGACTCTGTTTCCCATGCTATCACCAACACTAGAAGTTACCAAGGTTTAGCAACACAGACAGCACATTGCTCAGATGTGGTATAGCTGCTGGAAGTCATAAAACCATTAAACCATTTCTCTCTTCCTACAGAAGCTACAACCTATTCTCTAGCACAAACATTGCATCTCTGGCTCCATTCAAAACTATGGAATAACATTTTTATGACTTAACCCATAAAGTAATTTAATTTCAGATGTAGTTTGCAAAGTCAGGTGGATTAAGATTAACCTCTTTACTCTTTACTTCCAGTATCTGCTGTTACAATGTATACAGTTAAGCAGTTACAATAATGTATGTAGATCTCTTTTCCTTCCAGCAGGGCACACTGTTGATACATTTTCAGCATAAGCATCTGTACAAATCAGTTTGATATACAAATGACATATAATTATTTACAAAACTCCAGCTAGCTGTGCTGGCATAAGTTATACATCCACTGTTCTACTTCTCCTGACATAGCTGGCAGTATCTCCTATCATTACAACGTTTCTCAAAAACAAAAAAGTATTAGCTAGCAATTATTGCTTTTCAGGAAACCCATTTAGGTCAACTAGAGCATAAACACTGGGTAGGTTTATAACCACGGTGCAGCTGCTAGTTGTGTCAGAGGGAGACAATGAGTAATTTATAACCACGGTGCAGCTGCTAGTTGCGTCAGAGGGAGACAATGAGTAATAGCAATGGTAATTCTTCTTACTTAGGCCTTCCTGCTACAAATGGACAAAGTGTTGGCTAACCTGAAAGGGAGCTCCGTGAAGGTCTTTATATACCTGTACAACTTGAACAGGTTCTGCTGATGTCTGTTTTGACACAATTGCTTTTCAGAAGGCTTTACTTTGTTAATGAGAAACTGGAATCTAATTCCCAGCATCTAAATGTTGATTCCTAGCTGAGGACATTAAAAATAACATTTGTAGAGAGTTTTTTTTTTTCTTTCATGCTGCAGACAATTGAGATTAGTAGATACTTATGCAGCTTTGGATGGTGACTCAGGTTTTTAATTTTACTTATTATTCATCAATATATTCTGCATGGTCAAGACTTGACAATGCATGTGTCACAGAGGAACTGTCCTTTAGAAGTACTAAGTTACTGTTGCTAGACAGTTGGGTAGACTTGCTGCTCCATACATTCGTTTTTTGATTACGGGCTACACATTTAAAAATGCATCATTTATACATCATAAGTTCCTGAAGTACTCAATGAAGGAAATTCTGAGGGATTCCATGGATATGGCATCCAAGTTATTTAAATTTGAAATCTAATTTGATAGGAAATGGAACAGATAAAAACATGTTTTATTGTGGAAAACACAAGAGTGGCATTTTAAGAAATTGTTCTGATATGATCACTATCAACTGTGGCTTGCTGAAGTAGTAAACAAAAAAAATTAAGTGGTAATCGGTAACAGCACAGAGAGATCAAATTTAGTTAGTTAGGTTCTTGAGGTGAGGGGGCAGAAATGCAGTGAACGATACTGATTAATAAAGCATTGTTTTGAATTTTAGCAACCGATAGTGGGGGGTTGAGGGAACTTGGAGTATATTTCCAGTGTATGACTGATGCATAGACAAGAATTTGTCTGGTTCCAGACTATTCCACTAAATCTAATGAATTCCATATATTTGTATAAAAATGCCTTTATCGATATATTTATACCTTAGTACAACAGTTTTTTTTTTCTTGCAGCTAATCATCTTTTTTGGAAATCTCATGCTAGAGACCAGAAGGGCTGGCTTCATGTGTTTTGGGTTTGGTTAAAACTGGATGCTTATAAGGATAGGGTATGGATCTTACAAAAAGACATTTGCAGGCAAAAATTAAATTGCAGGCAGGATTTTATTTCCTATGAGTAGTACAAGGCAGTCATCTTCCTAAATAAAATTTGAGAGGAGGGATTTCTGCTGATGACCTGGAACATTCCCAGTGCTGATGGTAGTGCCATAACTGTGAGGTAGATGAACATTAAAATTTGGCATAGAAGGGAGACTGGAGATAACTGAAGCTAGATATGGAGGTATGCATAATGTCAGCAGCTTCACCCAGTTAGGGCATATAAAAAGTACCTTGGCATGCAGGACAACTCCTATCTGAGCAGTTACATCTTCACAACCTGCTTGTGTAGTGACCCCAGCTCTGGAAGGGTAGTGCTATAGACAGTAAGGAAAAATGGAGGTATAGGAATAGCCTTACAGAGCTGCTGGTCAGCTGGAGGGAATTCATAGTGGCAAAATAAATTAAAAGAAGCATATTTATAAGAACTAGGAACTATAAACAAAATACTTTCCCTTTGCATCTTTCATTATTATCTTTTGTAATGGAGCCTTTGCTCAGATCAACAAACATCCATCCATTTTCTGAACTGCCTATCCTGAAAGGGTTGCAGTGGAAGAAAGCTGAGCTGAGCACAGCAGACCTACCTATCACTGCAACAGTCCCCAATGCACTCTGAATAGCTTCTCTAGGAATGCTATGAGAGATGTAATCCCTACAGTGTGATGTAATCATTGCAGTGTGATGTAATCGCTACAGTGTGGCCTTATTCTGCTCCCAGGGTTTTCTCCTAGTGGACCATACCTTAAAAACATCTTCTGTGAAAAATCCAGGGGACATCTTCATTAGGGGCCCAAACGTCCTCAAATGACTCCTGTCAGGCCACAGGAGCAGGGGCTGCACTCTGAGCATCTGCTGGATTGTTTAACTCCTTGGACAATAAACTCAATAATCCTGTGAAGGAACCTCATGTCTGTCACTGGCCTGTATGTGATCTCATCCTTACAATTATTATTCAAAGTTGTGACCATAGTGGATGATGGAAGCAAAGCTGAGGGGTAATATGAGACCTTCATCATTTTACTCAGCTCTTACTTCATCATCCCAATCCATTACAATGCCTGCAGTAAATGGCACCCATCCATGAGTTAAATTTCTTATCTCCTCTACACTTACTTGTAAACAAGGCACTATGGTGCTAAAACCCATCCACTAGGGGTAGCTAATCACCTCTCAGTTGCAGAGAGAATTTCACTATATTCCTGGATAGAACCATGTCTTGTTGATTTGGAGGAGATGATTTGCATCCCAGCTACGTCACACTCAGTAGAATATCTCTGTAGCACACCTGAGATCACAGTCATGTTATACTAGGAGGCCAACACCATCGGCAAACAGCAAAGATGCAATGTTTGTGTGCTGAAACTGGATACTCGTCATACATCGGCTGTCCATAAAAACTGCAAACAGCAGGGAAGAGAATATATTTCCAACTTCATGCTGAGAATACAGACTTATTCCCACTCTGCATATAAAAGGATAAAATGGCATCCAGTAGCAGGTGCCTGCTGTTGTAATGCCTACTTCAAGACATTCAGAATCACAAACATATTACATCTTTTCCTTGTCCGCAATCCACACATAGACCATACTGGGAAATTCATGCAAGCTTTTTTAATGGAGACTGCTTTCCAGTACCCTGGCACAAATGTTCCTCAGGAGACTAGCCAGCATGATTCCTCTATAACTACCATACAGTTTTACCTCCCGTTTTTGAAACTGGGGTCTGCCACCTCACTTTACTAACATAAAAGTGTTGTCTCAAAGTTCCACACAACATTGTAAAAGCATGTTAACAGTGACTCCAAAATATTCAGTGCCTGAGGCATTTGCAGCTTAAACTATCCCACTCCTTCAGCCTTGCACCTTAAAACTGTTTGATTGCTGCAATGACATTCTCTGCAGAAATGGATCTAGTTGTACCAGTTGCTTCTAGCATTGATTTATTAAAGGATTACATGTCCACTGGCATCAAAAGTTCCTCAAAATGTTCCTTCCACCTCCCTAAAATGTTCAAGCTGAGCTTAGCATTTCTCTGCTTTTGCTGAGAATAGTTAATGTTCTGCCTCCCCAAGTCAGCAGTTCACCAGAACCTGTTTAATACTATCAAAAAGGTATGCTCAATGGTCTTACCAAACTCCTCCGTCACACAGACTTTAACTTTACTAACTGCTACAGCTGCTGCCTTACTAGCCTTCTGGTATATCTCAATCAGATATGAAGTCCCTCCACAAATTTTGCATGGAAGACTGCTTTCTTTAAATCAGTGGCTTCCCTCAATACTGTTATACACACCTATGGGTCTTTCATTACCACCATGACAACAACTGACCACCTGATAGCCACTGCTCTTTACTGCCAACTCAACTGAACTGAAGTCCTAAATAGGGTCAATTTGAATTCCATGTCCTAACCATTCACATCATATGGGGAAGTTCATTCAGAAATGGGACTGAACTCATTTTGTACAAGAGAATCTGCTAGGATTTACCAGGACTCCCTCATTACACATTTGAATTTACTACCTCTGTCCAGCTGCTGCCCTGCTGTCTGACTGACACACTACTAAGTATTGATCAGGTGACTGCTCTGCAACTCTTCTGATGTGAGTGCCAAAAATACATGACCTCAGGTGTGACAACATGACTACAAAATGTGTCATTGATACTTGTAACAAGTACACACATGTGTAGCCTTGCGTTTGAACATGATGTTCATTATGGCTAGTCTATGACTAGGAAGACATCCAATAACAATTTGTCATTGCATTTCAGATCAATCAACATGCTTATCCCAGTCACTCTCCCAAAGTATCTCTATCAGTTCCCAAACAAGTACTATAGTCTTCCAGTAGAACTACAGACTACAGGAAACTTTAATGCTCTGAAAAACTATTAAGTAAATATTCCCAAACAGACATTTCCATTTTGGTGACCTACTGATGCTGGTAAAAACTCTAGCTGTATGGTACACATCCAAGGGCTTGTGAATATGCTCGCATCCACTCCAAGGGTAGATCCAGAGCTGAAGGGAATACACCCCTAATTGAGAAGACAGGTTCCTTAACTAATGCTGGGTGCTATCACCAACTATATCTTCACCTACATTTTGTCAAGGTACGTGTCCATAAAGGTTGAACTGGATTAAAACAGCTGGTCTAATATTCAACTCAATGAAAAATAATTTTTGCTGGAGATAGTCTCCCTCGCACCTCCATTTGATTCAGCTGGCCCTCTTTATCCCATTATTTAGATATACTAACTCCACATTCATGCAGCCATGCGGAAAGTGACAATGATAAAAAATAAGAAATCATTGCCCCCTGTAATGAAGAACAGTGATTTTAGGGAGTTTAATGAGTTTAACAACAGGAAATTGGACTTGATGACTTGGAACCTCAGTGAGTTTTTACAAGTCCCAGCTGTCCAATTGGTGCTTTTCAACCTTCTGTACAATCTCTGGCTGCTTCTGCACCAATGAGATGACATTCCAAGCCCCAAGAGCCACTTTCCATTACTAGGATCTTGCTCCAGCCTGTCTTGCAGGTGGTGAGCCCACAGCAGCTCCAGGTAACATTTTTAGACAGACTCTGTGATACATGGGTCACCCAGCCACCAGGTGTTCATCAAGAAATACCTTAATGTCTATGCAGTTGGAAAAGCTGTTGATTTTTTGTTAGAGCTAATACTGTTGGACTGTTTGAACCTATAACTTGAAATTACTCCAAAATATAGAAAGAACACAGAAATACTTCACTAGTAAAATCTGGTCCCTTAAGAGCTTAAACTGGGGGGGGGGGGGGGGCTGGCTAGTCTGGAGAAGTATGGACACTTAGATCTTGTGCTCCAACACTGCAGACAATAAACTTGATTATTATTACCTCTGAAGGGCATTTAAGGGTGAAATGGGGGATACCTAAGGTACTAAATCCACAAATCTGCGTGAGCATTTTAAAAGTGCTTCTGCAAATGAGAGACGACTACTTTCACTTGAATGCTTCTCATTCATGCTGGAGGAAGCAGGGACATACCATATGGCAGTCTGTCAGCAACAGCAAAAAGTCAAATGTCTGGAAGACAAGTTGGAGCAGTTTTTGGCATGCATTACCAGCTTTGATAGTGAGAGGAACTGTTTAAAGAAGCTGATGTTTTATGAACAGGCAGAAATTAAAAAAAAAAAGTTTGTCAAACTCAGTGATCTGGAGAATCACTCAAGGTGTGTGAATCTTCATATCTAAGGGTTCAGAAATGGTAGAAGACGAGGATTTATGGCCTTATATTGAGAAGATATTCTGGGAGGTAGTGCAAATCCCAGATTACCTTGATCCTGCCATGGAGAGAACACACACAGTGGAGAAGAAAAGGCAACTTCTGCAGCTCCCCTTCAACATGTAATGGTGACTCTGCACAATTCCAGGGCCAAAGATTGGATAATTCATAGTGGTTGTAAAAACAGAGGACTGAAATGGAGAAAGTCAACCATCTTTTTACTAATGACTTCTGACACCATCTACATAGAGTCATGCAACAAATGCCTGTGTGCAAAAAGGAACTAGCTGCCCTGGATTTTCAAGTAACTTTGATATACCCAGACATTTTGATTGCCAAGACAGATGAAAAGAAAATATTTTTGCATAAGCTACAAGAAGTAAAGGATTTTACATTGAAAGCTAGGGAACAATTTGCCTCATGGTAGTCTGTAAGAACATTTATTAGAAAAGGAAATTGAGTGAGACATAATAAGAAAGAAAAATAAAATGATACCTGTCATCCAAACTATAGTCACCAACAAAACAGTGTTGATTACAAAGGAGACCCCTCCTCATGTCAGCAAAGCACTAGAATCATTTATTAAGTCAGCAGAAGACAGAGATTCTGGGCTGTTACAGGTCAGCAACTCTAAGGGTATAGAAGGCAGCTCCAAAAAGGATCTTGAGGTCAACTCAATCCCTGTATCAGAAGTACTTTGTTTGTGAAAGGGAGATCATAATAGATGTAGCACTGGATGTGATCCTAGTGTTCAAATATCATAACCTGCAAAATCTAGCAGTGCTAGCAGAAAAAACATGGTCTGAGATCTTCTCTGGGTCATTGGACACTGCAGATCAGCAATGCTGGTAAGCTAGGGGCTTAAGGAGGCTGAATAGGACCCTTAAAGATAGTTAAATAACTTACTGGCAACCTTTCTTTTGCAATCTTACAATAGTAGTCTGTTTGCTCAGACCATAATTTTCTTGTATACTTGGACACAGCAACATAGGCATTATAATAATACTAAAATAGCCATATGCATTATCCACTTTGAAGATCTCATATGGATCCAAGGGCATGCACAGGTACACAGCTTCACTGTTACTGTGTCACCTATTGCCTATATGTTGATGTCTTTAACATGTTCTGTGTTTTTACTGTGGTGTTAAATATATTAAGGATGAATTTCATTTTGGTAATGTTCTTTCATGATGAGATTATAAACCATATTGTCATTTGGTCAATATATAGGGTTATTGTTATCCTACTTCATAGTTTTAACTAGTCATCAGGTTATGCGATTGTTAGACTTGTAAGTTTATCGTTACTTCTTATACTTTGTTTTGAATATTTACATGTTTCTCATCTTGGGGTATCTTCCTTGCTTAGTGAAGGTTTAATATTTACTTTAGGGGTATGTTCACAAAGGTAGTGAATTGATATAGTACAACAGATCTTTTTCTTATTATTATTAATTGGGTAAAACTACCCTAGAAGTTGGTGGAGGTGTGTTGTGGGGGTAACACTGTGTTTATATGACTTTTTCTAGATAAATGTTATGGAGTTCAGTATAAAGCCTCTTAAGCTACTAAAATCCTTAGCTTCGACTCAGGTCGATATTGTAGCCATTTTCCTGTTCAGCACCATATTTTCTTATTGCCTGTAGTGGTGGATAGGGGTGAGGGGACTGTCTTGCATCAGACACTTTGTCATTTAGCCTCCACTGTTCTTCTCAACAGGCATAGGTGCTCGTTTTACCTAAGAGGGGAAATGTATCCTTTCCCATAGCCTATTAATGGCAATGGGCAACACAAAAGCAGGGGGAGGTGTACAGTCAATGTCATGCAGATATGGAATAAGGTGTGATGCAGTTGTTGTCTTGGGAAAATACAGATGGTCTTAGGTTTGCATCTTGGATATAGGGGAGGGGGAGCTCTCGCCCTATAAGAAGGAAGAGGGTCATGCGCAGGGTGGAGAACTCTAAGTGTCAGATAGTTTGCCGCGGGAAATTAAGTTAAAAATGAAATCAAGTAACTTTCCCCAAATATATGCAGACCATAAAGCATGGGGCAGTGGGGGTGGGCAGCAAAGGAGTTATGATCTTATTGTATAAGTCTGTAAGAGTCACAGTAGAAAGGTATATAATAAGCCAGAAGGGTAGTTGGATTATCTGGAAAAGGTATCTGCAGAGATGACGGTAGTAGACAGGTAATATTTATGCTCCAAATAATAGTAATCTAGAATGTATCAATGTGTTTTTAGTAAATGGGATCTGGAATTATTAAAGGTGGACAGAGCAATTTTAATGGCAGGTTTTAATTTAGTTTTAGATACCAAAGTAGACAGGTTGTTTGGAAAAGCTGAGACTCATTAGAGCATGTTGCTAGGGATTACCTAAGGAGACTGGACTGGGTGGATAGCTGGAGGGAAATCCATGATCAGGAGATGGCAGTCAATTTCTCTAGAGATTTCTGCAACTTGATTTGATTTGTGTCCCTCGGTAAAGCATGAAGTACATAACATCTATCAAACAATGCAATGGTTTTATTGCAGGTTAATGAACCAGAGTAACAGAAAAGAAATTAAGGATGGAGATGGACTCCTTTTAAGTGGAAGGAAAGACAACAACAGAAGGACGTAAAGCAAATGTTATTTATTGTGTTGGAGCATACCTCTCAAGTGTACAGATTTATTTATTTATTTATTTATTTTACATTTGTTAACCGGGCTGGTCTAGCTGGATACATATCCGTTTTCAGTAGAGGCCCGAGGAGAAAAGCTCCAATACACAATAGAAGTACATAATTAAATTGCAAGATTCAAAGTATTGTTACAACAAGAGAATATAGCTTACATATGCAGGAATGAAAATTTACATAGATGTTATATAAGACAAAAGGACAGACAGGAAATTATACAAAAACATTGATTTCGTTACAGATACTGGAAAATAGACTGAAATCAGAGATTTTTCCTTATTACTAAAAGGAAAGAGACATTTTAGAGATCTGCAATTAGGGAAATGGGCTAGGGAAGTGGAACTAGAAGTTATGAGATATGTAGTTAGTCAGGTTCACGACATGGGCATGATTTTTTCAGAATGTCCAGATTTTTGCTTCTTATTTTTGGTCTGTTTCTCTTAAAATTATGGTTTGTCTCGCAAAACACTGGCCAGTCATTGAGGGTTAAAATTAGAAAATAATGGCTGACATTGGAGTTATAAAATTCACACCCTTCGGAAAATTCATACTACTGAAAAACATGTTATTCTATCAACTTTCTGAGCCTGCAAGAGCAATATTTAAAAAGTGTCCCTGTTTCTGGGACTTTGTTCCCCCCCCCCCCATTCTTTATGGTTTTGTCCAGATCTCCTGCTCTTGGAGGTTGAGAGGAATGTGTTGGAATGACATGAGGAAGGCGGGAATCATTTGGGATCATTCTGATGGCAGGGGTGCAACGCTCCCATGCTTGGAGAGCTGATGCAACAGGAAGGTAAGAACAAAAATCATAGCGATGCCCTTCTCACACTGAAAGAAAATCAGCTTAAAGTAGAGCAATACCGCCTACAGAGGAGGTGGAATATTACAGCTGAGGATAAGGAAATATTAGAAACACTAAAAATAAAAATGAAGTTAATTGATGTAACTCAAGCTGAAGCAGAGCTTGCTAAGTGGTTATGAAGTGAGGGGATGGGGATTACATCTGATGCTGAGATCAGAGAAGCCTTTAGGGAATATTACAGTTTTCTTCATTCCACACAAGGAATGGATATACTATGCAATTGGGAGGTTGTTGCAGCTGAGAAACAACAATTTACAGAGGATCAGAGAATGGGACTAAATAGACGATCTTGACAGGTGAAGTTAGGACAGTTATAACAAAACTAAAAGCAAATAAATCAGCTGGAATTGATTGATTTCTTGCAAAATTATACAAGCAAGGTAAGTACTTTCTAGGTGAGAAACTGAAGAATTGATTTAATTAAATGAAAAACAATAGACTAGCGTGGAGTAAATCAAGCAATAATCACAGTGATATCAAAAGGGAATAAAGCTCCACCTACAATAAGTGATTTTAGACCAACATCACTGATAAAGCTAGACCTTAAAATCTTAGCCAAAATTTTGGCTGGGCATTTGGACAAGCTGTTCCAGTCTTTAATTATGGCAGGCTAATGAGATACCTACAGCTAGTAATTGGTGGAGACTTGCTGCATTCTTGAATAAGTATAAAAAGGAAAATACCGCCACTGGATCGATATTATCTGAGATCGGAAAAGTGTTTGATACACTAAAGTGGGACTTCCTCTTTTTATGTTTGAGGAAAAGGACATGGGTGAAAGGTTCATATGGTTGATTGAGGTACTACATACCAATTCCACCTTTAGGGTTTGGGTGAATGGTGGGCTGTTGGAGGTGGGGAACACTGCAAGGGGAGCATGTTGGGATGTCTATTATCCCTGGGATTATTTATTCTTTTGATGGAAGAGCTGGCTATCCAAGTCCAGTGACTAATATCAAAAGGATAACATGGCACAATGAAGAAGGTAATTTTTTATGTTTGTTGATGACTGTATCTTGATGGATAATAATTTAAGGATGATCATAGGGAAGGTGCTAGAAGTTTTAAGGAGATTTGGTCTGGTATCAGGCCTGCAGTGCAATATGGATAAGAAAGGAAAACAAAAATGAAGCAGGCACCAGGCTCCACACAAATATTTAATGAAATTAAGCGCTTTTGTCTGAAAATTCAAAGGACTTCATCAGAGTAACTACTAAATCTGAAATCACAATATAAATACCCACTTCAGTTAACAAAAACCCCTCCTCTGAATTAACATTTCCAAGGCAACTGAAATAATCACATGACATTTTTCTCATAAAGGGTACATATAAAAAGCAAGCAATATGTATAAAAACACTGCTTGTTATATACAATAAAAATACATATGTAAATATGTTATAAACTAACCTCAGAATAATAATATATACAGTAAAACATACAGAACAGCACAACAACCCTAAACCTATAGAAAATAAGCTTCCTTTAACGGCAAAACACTACTTAGGGACATTGCATCATTAAGACCAGGCATAACTGTGGCATTCATTTTTATCTGCCACTTCAGTTCTAAAAATTCTAAAAAACTCATCGCTAGGGCCACCCTTCTGCCCCAGGTGACCACAAATCTAAATTCATGTGAAGGGTTGGAATCACCATGCTTAAATAAATCATTTTTATCATTTTTCTTCCTAATATCGTAAATATGCTGGTAAATTCTATTTCTAAGACTCAATTTCATTTTTCCAAAGTAAAATGCACTGCAGGATTTAAACAGGGCCAAGTAAACAACCCTTTTACTACCACACTGGAATTTGCCCTGTAACTTAATGTTACCAAACCCTTCCACATAGAATTCTTTGCCTTCAGCAACAAATGGACATTAGTACCAACATTTTCTAATATGTTCTTAAAACACATGTCCTTCTTGTACACGATAACAGGCTTTTCCCCACAATCTGTTTATAGCGCTCATCTACACAAAATATTCTCCAGTTTTTTCTAATGATAGAACCCAGCTCAGAAAAATTCCTATTATATATTAAAACCAATGCTCTTTCAAAACTTCTATGCTCAGTACTTTGAGTACGATTAAGTTTAGTAACCATACTACCTCCCCTAAGCAATGGAGTGAACTGTCCTACATGTCTTTTCCTGTTAACCTCTAAATAAATTGCAGTTAAAAAATCATCAGGATCGCCTCTAACTCTAAACATGGAACGAAGCACTTCACATTCTTTCCTAAATTCCATGTCGTCTGATACCATCCTAGCCAAACGCACAAACTGGCCCTTGATCAGAGAATTTTTCTGATGTATAGGGTGCATACTCGAAAAATGCAACAAGGTATTAACAGTATGAAGGTTCCCTGTAGATAGTGGACTCATACCTCCCCATCTCATAATTCTTGCTGATGGTCACATCTAAATAATTAACCATGTCTACTTGTACATCAAATGTAAATCTAAGAAAATGGGTAGTCTTAGTAATATAATCAATGAATCTATATAATTTATCCTTACTGTCCTTCCATACGAAAATCAAATCGTCAAGGTACCTACCATAGAAGGCACAGCAATCCTTGAACTCTGTATCCAGGACATAATTTAT
The DNA here is from genome assembly GCF_019279795.1 of Protopterus annectens. NCBI lineage: Eukaryota > Metazoa > Chordata > Ceratodontiformes > Protopteridae > Protopterus > Protopterus annectens. The sequence continues at coordinate 1,442,783,334 of NC_056745.1, forward strand.
TTCCCAATGAGCAAGGACTACATTGGCAAACTTGGGGGAACACTTGGCACCCATAGCCACCCCTGTTTTCTGCCTGTTGCTGGTTGATATCTATTTCTTTAAAATGTCAATAAAGCATGGAATAGAAAAGAACAGGTGATGCTTGGTCAAGCTGCAGTTGCATTCACTTAATTATCATTTGATCTGAGGAGACCTTATTCTAATATACAAGTGACTACATGATTGTCTTCTATCTTTGGATGTGGTTATATTCAGCAATACTAAGGTCAAAGAAGAATATCAAAAGAAGCAGAGAACTGGGAAGGGAGAATAGTGGAAGAGGTTAACAGGTTCAAGTATCTGGGAGGGGTGGTTAAGGAGAAGGGAAATCTGAATAAGTAGGCCAAAACTAGAATCAGAGGAGCTGCAGCCAACTGGCACACAGTGTCAGGGGTCATGTATGACAGTAAAATGCTAAAGAAGCTGAAAAGTAAAGTACAAAACAGTGGTGCAACCAGTACTACCGTATGGTACAGAATCCTGGGCAGTGAAGGCAGAGCAGTTGAAGAAGCTAGCTTAAGACTGACAGTAGGATGCATACTACAGGACAGATGAAGAAATGAGGACATCAGAGCAGAAGCCAAAGTTGCTCCTATTACAGAAAACGTCAAAGAAAACAGATTATGCTGGTTTAGATACATGCAGAAATGCAAGAGACAATCTAGTAAAGAAGATTTGGGACAGACAGGAAGAAGGTAATCTGAAATTAGTGCAGCCAGCAAAGAGATGGATTGATTGTGTGAGAGAAGACCTGCAAAAGGCATGAGTGTCAAAGAAGGTAAGAGAGTGGCATTGAATAGAGAGAAATGGAGACAGTTGACACAACACCCCGACCGCAAGAAGAAAATGGGAAAAAGTGTGTGCAGTGCTAATCGTCATGTTGGTACAAAAACAGAGGTTTACTATCAAAATCCAGAAGTGAACTTCGAATAGCATTAACTTGAATGTATGCTTTCAAAGTTTTGTAAACTTGAAAGTAAACCTAGCGAATCTGTAATATTGATATTTGGACCGCAAATGCAGTTCAACGGTCACATTTTCAAAACATTGAATACCAAAACGGTTTTGAATTGGGATGTAAAGCCATTTCTACTTTCGACATTATATTTCGACGGCATGATTAAACGCACAAGTTCACTTCCAGATTTTGATAGCAAACCAAGGCAGATACAGCAGGCTAAAGCCATTGTGGGTGGGATGCGTTGGAATCAGCAAAAGAGGAAGCACCTGGCAAAGAGTTTATGGAGAACCCATCTGCAGGGAAAGACCATGCAAGATGAAGGTGGGTACACTATGCCACGGTATTGGTTATGAGGCAGATTATATATAACTTGTAATATTGAAACCGTAAATTGTCGAACAGCCGATTTAACACAGAGAAACACTTCCCTTGGCCGTTATGTGGAGTATGCCCGTTTCTCCAATTTGGAGTGATCTTGGAGTTGGTATATTTAGGTAGGGGGGTGTGGGGGGTGAAGCTCCCCACTTGATTTCGGATGTAAAGCTTTTTTTTTTGATTCGGCCAAGGCAAGTGTTTCCCTTGGCTGAATCAGCCGTTCGACAGTTTTAGCTGTCAATATTACAAGATCGAGCTTTACTTATTCGATTAACTAAAGCTTCGATGTTGTAATAGATGCTATATATATATATATATATATATATATATATGGGATTGATGAATTAGTTGGCGCAACTAAATGTCAGTCTGAAAAACAATGACAGCATAAAGTCGAAAATGGCAGTGTAGGCACTCTACTATGCATGCACTGAAAAACAGCCCTGGTGCATGGAAAATTTGAAAAAAAAAAGCTGCATATCTCCTGCTAATTATATATATAGTAACACTGAGAGCACACAAAATCGGGGAATGGACATACTCCCTAACCCTGGGAATGTGTGATCTCACACACCTGATGTCTATTTGTTTAACTGACCAAATGTGACACAACAGAGTTTAGACCATATGAAGGTCACTCATATACATCTATAGATATAGATATAGATGCAGATATATGGCCGTCTCTCTCTCTCTCTCTCTCTCTATATATATATATATATATATATATATATATATATATATGTGTGTATATCTGGTTCCCTGACTAATGATCAGACTTACTTAATGTCGAATGCACCATACCAGCATTAAGAAGTTCAGAATTACATAAAATCAAACAACCTAAATATCAAACCTACAAATGTTGGAGAAAGGAGAACTACTTCCTGTCCTGTTCTTCACACTAAAACCCCATAACACTAGACTCGCATTCATCTAAATAGTGGCAGTGTTATGGGTTAGTATCAATTACTAAGGGATGTTTGCCCTCCTGCACCCCCTTAGTAGTGGGTAGTAACCCCTTTCCTATTCCCGACACTAACCCTACAATATATACACTCACATACAAATGTGCAAAACCCATCCCCTCACCTATCCCTGAACCTAATCCTAACACTCAAACATATAAGTAAACACTCTTACCTCCCTTCATACCCGACACACCTGTCTTGACAAAACATATCTTGACATTTTGACCGTTCACTATCTGGAAATTTGACATAAAGCACCATCCTGGCACTCGTCAACCAAACAGATGTGTGATAATAGCCACATAAGCATTATAGATATAGAGATATATTTAGATATATAGATATATGGCATTACCAAGTCACACTTGTGACATCACTAATGTCAAGTCCTCCACTGGTTATGACGGAGTGGTCTGTTACCCGAGACAGATGCCAGCAACTTCTCCATGTCAATCAGTGATGTCTGTGCAGGAAGATTCGGCTATTTTGGTTTGACAGCTTGTCTTATCAGCTGTTATGGTCATTAACAGCATTTACATCTCCAACAAGGTCCCATTCTAATCGCTCTTTTACTTAGCCATGTTTAGGTAGTGCAGGCAGCAAAATGTTAGTCTCTGCCTGGGAAACTTCACTTATTTCTTTGTTGCTGGTCATTTATATATTTTGCACCCATAGTACAATTCCGCCTCCCAGTGTCCACAGGAGCCACATATTTTTCAACATCAGATCTACCAAAGGCACAGGACACCTAAACAGGTCACTGTCACAGGCAGTGTAGTCAGTTGCAGGTGGGCCTTTACCATATCTCATTGTGCAGTACATACTAGATATTTACTGGCCCATTCTCTCACTGGGCAAAAGTTGTTACCAGCACATTTGTTCCTGGTGGCGTGACAGCTATTCATGGTGCAGTCATCCTAGTAGCCATCAGAGCATATTTAGTTATGCAGACTATCCCTGTTCCCTGGTGGTAATGTTGGTTTCTCTGTCACCATGGAGGAATTGCCTAGGCCCTAATACTGAAACATGCTTGCTGGCTGAGGTGCATTTGCAAGGGCTACTTTACTGGCTTAGGTGGATCCATGTCCATCCCTACACAGGGCCTATTCAAGTGCAGAAGCCTTCCCTACTCCCCTGCAGTGCCAGGTCACTATAGAGACAGACGCCACCACAAACATGCATTCCAGGAGAATGCACTGATATAAGTCACTCATCTCTTGCCCATCCATCCTTGGTTCTTCCAGGTTCCTGAGCAGCTAATCAATCTTGGATCATCTGGGGGTCAGTCAATGCTGTAGCTCTCTTTACCACAAAACTGGCTCTACAGAAAAACACAGTTTGAACAGCAATTCCACACCCTAGCAAACTGCAGAAAGACACATTTTGAAAAAGCAGCCCCCTCACTCCAACAGACTAGAGACAGAAACACAGTAGGGAGCAATTCCCCAAACTATATGGCCTGTATTCCTGTACCTACCCAACATACCTCATACTGTCATCTATAAGTCACTGTAGGAGTGCACTTTAAAGCAGACTAAGAAACTGTTATTTGGCCTCTGCCCCACTGAGTAGTAAGATATTCACCAATCCCACCCCTTAACAAATATGCCTTTTAGCTCTCCCTGATGTTGCCTCATATTTTTGCCCTGTCTTTCATAAGGTTTAATTTTCAGATAAATCACTGAACATTACAATCTGTTAATAAGGTCAGACATTACAGATGCATGTGTCTTACTGTTCAAAGAATACATGTTAATGCAAAACCTGTTCTATTAACTTTTTAATTGAACTAGAGTAATATTTAAAAGTTGTCCCTGATTTCAAGCCTTTCTTCCCCCATTACTTTTGGCTTTCTCAGGAATTTCTGTACAAAAAAGTTGAGAGGTATGCCTGCAATAACTACAACAGTAAAACAGCACACATTCACCCAACATGTCCTTTTAATATCCCTGGGCACTTATACAGCAGTTGTTAAACTGCACATTCTCTATAATTGTAGTTTCTAGTCTGCATTTCCTTTGCTTCCACTGTAGAAATTTCCACAGTGCGATGAGCACTGCAATGGCTGTGACTGTATTTATTATACAGTTTTGAAGCTCTTAGCATGGCAATTATGCTAATGAGCCACTCAAAGGCAGCTATCACTGAATTACACATTTTATGCAATGCACACTAGACCAAGGGTGTGCTGTGAGCTTTTTACCCATCTGTGGACCTGCAGAAGTGGTTGCAAAATCATTCCACATGTGTGTGTGTGTGTGTGTGTGTGTGTGTGTGTGTGTGTGTGTGTGTGTGTGTGTGTGTGTGTGTGTGTGTGTGTCTGTGTGTGTGTGTGTGTGTGTGTGTGTGTGTGTGTGTGTCTATACGTGTGTGTGTGAGTGTGTGTGTGTGTGTGTGTGTGTGTGTGTGTGTGTGCGTGTGTGTGTGTGTGTGTGTGTGTGTGTGTGTGCATGTATGTGTGTGTGTGTGTGTGTGTGTGTGTGTGTGTGTGTGTGTGTGTGTGTGTGTGCATCTGTGTTTGTGTATGTGTGTGCATATATGTGCATGCATGTGTTTGTGTATGTGTGTGCGTGTGTGTGCATGTGTGTGTGCATGTGTGCATGTGCATGCGCATGTGTGTGTGTGTGTGTGTGTGTGTGTGTGTGTGTGTGTGTGTGTGTGTGTGTGTGTGTGTGTGTGTGTGTGTGCCACCAGCATCTGCAGGGATGCAGGTGCATTCAGCATGTGCATTAAAGAGCAATAATGGAATGAGATGTGGGCTAAATACAAGCAGGTCATTGTGTCTCTCACATGCAACATACTTCCCTGGTATCCCATATGTTGTTTTCACAGTCAAATCTTTTTTATTAAATAAGAAACATCTTTATTCATAGGATCATAAGACGTTACTAGGCTATTGGCCCTGAGGCCCTTACAAACCTAGCCAAGAATTTAGCCTTTGTTCCCACATGTCAGCACCCTATGCCACTGTCCAGCAGGGACACAGGTGGAATCCCAGGGGTGTATTTTCTTTTCCCCATCCAGTTATCCAGGTTGCATTTAAAAAGGGTTAATGAGGTCTTCTGCTTTACATGGAGAGGGAGTCTATTCCACAAAAGGGGGAGTCTCTGGGACACAAATCTGTCCCGCCAATGAGTCCTATTGATGTCACAGACCAGGTTGGGGTCGTGCGTGTAGGTTACTCAAGTAGACATTGACTTGTGGATATGCAGCAGTCCCATCAGGGTGGAGTCTGAGATTGCTTTGTATGCCAGACAGAAGTCACCTCTGAGGAGTCTGTAGGAGACTGAGTAGAGGGACAGGGCTTTTATCTTATCTGTGCAGGGAAGGATGTTTGAGGTCCTGGATTCTCTGGGTGAGGAACCTTTGTGGTCTCTCCAGCTGCTGCATGTTCTGTGTGAGGTACATGCTGAAAAGGGGCATTGTACTCAATAACTGGTCTTATAAGGGAAGAATACAGGGATGTTATGACCACCTTGTCCCTGGATGAGATACCCTTACTAATGAGGTGGGCCATTCAGAAAGCTTTCCATACAACAGAGGCAATATGGTGGTCAAAAGTCAGTTTGCTATTAACCTGGGTGCCCAAGTCCCTCACAACTAATTGCGTGCTTAGTACCTTATTATCAGTGTGATAATTTGTGGGGATGTCACTCGCTCCAAAAGGGATGATGGTGCATTTTTTGGCATTTAGTTTGAGGCCATGTTTCTGGCACCAGTCATTTGTTTGGGTGAGACCCTCATGGAGGATGTCCACGTTACTAGGGGAATTGATGACAGCACCCAGCTTGCAGTCATCTGCAAACTTGGTCAGCCATAGCCCACTAGATTTGTCCTGCAATTCAGAGAAGTATATCCCAAAACACCAGAGGCCCCAAGAGCGATTCCTGGAGTACACCACTTGTTACAAGTCTACTACTTGAGGTGGCTTTCCCTATTTTGACTAGGTGGGTTCTATCAGTGAGCCAGTTTACTACCCATCTGGTAACATATGGATTGATGCCTAGTTGAGAGAGTTTACCTATTATACCTGAGTGAGGAATAGTATCGAAGGCTTTGGCCAGGTCAAGGTAGGAGGTATGCACCATCTTCCCCTCGTCTATGGCCTTGGTGACTGTCTCAAAGAAGTCAACCAAATTTAATAGGCATGATCTCCACTTGACAAAACCAAACTGTGTGGGAAAAGTGTTTGGAGGTTGCCAATGTCCTCCTTAATGAGGTCCATGATAATCCGCTCCAAGGCCTTGCAGATCAGGCTAGTTAGGCTGATGGGTCTATAATTTTCTGGATTGGTGGACACTCCACCTTTGTACAAAGGGATGACAGTAGCTGTCCTCCACTTTGCTGGGATGAAGTCAGTACTCTGGCTTTGGTTGAATAGGATGCCTAATGGTGTTGCAAGTCCCTGCCTGAGTTCATGTAGGATGCAGCCTGGAATGTTATTGGGTCCCATGGAGGCTGTATTTTTTGCCTTTGTGAGGGCACTGATGCCTTGTCCCTATAGATAAGGGGAGGAGGGCAGGTACTGGGGATGTCCTGTATTACTGATGTGGGGGACATAGGAGTGAGGTTTGCACTGAGCCTGTCTGCCAGCAGGTTGGCTATATCTACAGCGTTTGTGTATGTGGTGTCCTTGACCACCAGTTCTGAGCAGAACTGTGAACTTTCACTGTGAACAATCACTTATGACATAGGCAATCATATATTTACATAAATGAAAGCAAACCATATTGACATATTTTCAGTTGCAAACATTACACATGAAATATAATGTATACAGTCATTGTAATGCAAACATTCTATAGCTCATTTATTCCTGCCTTCCCTTAAACCTCCTTTCTCCTCCAAAACATTATTCTGCATGTCTTTCCCCCACAATGCCCATTTTTGTACATAATTTACTCCTACCCTTTTATAAAAATCCCACTCCCAGTCCTTTTATTTCTGTCATTACGTCATTGCATTCGCTACTTCTAGTACAGTTGCTTTAGCTTTTGATTCCCATTTTCTAGTATTTTTTTGCACCACTATATATTACAGGACATATCTTTCAATCACAAGAAATCTGGGCAAAAATAATGGGGGAGGGCAGGGCAGAGGCCCAAAATTAGGGACAGATTTTACATATTCCTCTTATAAGCTTAGAAGCTGATAGAATAAAAGGTTTTGCATTAGCATTCATTTTCTGAAGGATATGAAGTCTGAAACTCAAATGTCTGTCATTATTTAGTGACTTCAGTCCTAATAGATTTCCCAGAAAACAATTTTTTTGAGGAGGAGATCAAACATATGAGTCAAAAATCAGGGTATTCTGTGAAATTCTGAACAGTTAAGTGGTATGCATGGAATGCCAACAACATTTGTCAATGCAAATGTGCTCTCATAGTCCTCTAGATAGTGACCTGTGAAGTGGCCGTGGCTATTGATGGTGCTGAGTGTGGCAGGATTCCCAAATGATGCAGGAAGGGATCAAAAGTATGCTTGTACTTCATGTACAGAGTACACCGGAAATGATTGCTGGATACCTCTTATGAGGGTCCCCAGAATAAAGTGGATGCCTGGCACTGCCTACTCAGGGCTGTGAGTGCTGAAAGAGGCACCATCACAGTTGAGCAGTGAAACTACCACCACAGTTATTTGAAGAGATGCCACTTTGATCTGCACCAATAGGAAGAGGAAGATATGTAAAGTGCCCCTGAGTTCTTCACTAGGGACTCATGACAGCTGTATTTTACTGTAATGCACTCCTAACTGCCCCAACTACAGGGCATGTGATTCATGCACCTTTCCATTTTCTTTTATGCCTTTTAGTTCTAGAGGAAGTAGAAGAGGAAAGGATGACATCTGGGATGTGGAACGAATGACTCCTCAGATGCAGGGTAAACATAAACCATGGATTGTATAACTGCATACAGGTTTCATACCAGCAGAACTGTGTATTAGTAGGTTAATCCTAATTGTGAAAACCCTTTAAATATGAGAATACACACCTTATGATGCAAATGTACTTGATGTTCAGATAGCCTTATTGTCCTGTCCGCCCAACCTGTGACTGCGCACGTGTGTGAGTGTGTGTGTGTATGTGTGTGTGTGTGTGTGTGTGTGTGTGTGTGTGTGTGTGTGTGTGTGTGTGTGTTGCTCATGCTATCAGGATGGCAATCATAAACCTGCTTCTGCTTGTCCATCCAGCATGCTGTGTGACATTCTCTACCTCACATCTGTGACTGTAGTCCCCCATACCACTAAGCCTACTACCTCACATCTGTGACTGTGGTCCCCTATACCACTAAGGGGGTCTATATTATATTTTCAAAAGTTTCAAACATTGAACACCATATGGTCGACACCATATGTGCAATGTTTGAAATTTTGAAAATATAATAAAAAAATAAAAATAAAAAACTACACTTACCTAAATGCTATAGGCAGGGGGCAAGCCCCCCTGTACCCCCACATCTGGGGGGCTGCACCCCCCCACACCCCCACTACTTAAATATTCCTACTCCGAGATCGCACTGCATTGAAGTAAAAGGAAAATATTCCCTACGGCGATTTCCATGTTACACGCACAACGTTTTGACGTTTCGACCAATCGGGTTCGCCCAATACACGTTCGCCATTTACAATTTTCGATCACGTGATAGGAACCCCCACTAAGGCTATTAGCTCACATCTGTGATGGTGGTTTCCCACACCACTAAGCCTATTACCATAGCCCTTCCATCCATACAGGCTGTACATGTCTGATTGCCTGACATACTGCATGTGCTGGCCCTTCTAAGTCCAGTGGCAGTCTCAGTTCTACTTGGCATACCCTGCACATGCATCATATTTGCATCTTATTTCATGTATAGTTGACTGGCATATGTAATATTAGTGATTGTTAGCCATAACATGGTGCCCATGTTTAGGCTGTAGTTTTGGCAGCTGTGGCAATGTCCCACTGGCATGGTTCACATGTTAAGCTGCAAGCATCTATACAGTAAAGCATATCCAACAAGTCATTATATGTCTCTTGGCCATATAGCACTGGATTGGAGCAATGCTAATCCACCTTCAATGCCCCATGCAGACACAAATAATAACACATTCATTGGATCACATTCATTGCTTTCCTCATAACCTAACAGGAAAAAATGCCAAGAATCCAAGTCCTCCTGCACTTTGTGCCACATTGCCACTAATTCTCCCCTTCTGTGTGGCTGATAAGAGCTATTCACACATTGCCATTGCTTACATAACAACATTTTACTTTTCCAGGTACTTTTATATCTGAAAGTATTACATGGTCTTGCTGTTTCCCCCATTTCATTTGTCTCTTTGTTGATATCCTTCTTTTATATTTATTTAATTTTTTGTTGCATCATTTCTGTCCTGTTATATGAAGTGTCAACCACAGCTGTCACTGAGGTGTGGTAATAATCACCTCACCATCGACATGGCTTGTCATCACCCACAGGGTCTCCAGCTACTTCCAGACCTACCTTTCCACAGAGTGATGAAGATCATCCCTTAGAAGCTGTTCTGTTGGGCTTTGTGGTAGCCTCCAGAGGTTTGTTACCATAGGAGGGATGTCAACTCTCCCTCTGGGGACACTGCTACTAGCTTACTATATGTTACCCATCAGGAGTTGGAGGATGTGGTGACAGATTTGGTAGACTGGCAGCATGACACCCATATTGGCTGCCTAGAGAATGTCCCTGTGTAACTATCAGAGTTGTACTGCTGCCTTGCTCTGTTCATTGGGCCACCAGTGGGTGAGCAGTCATGATATGACTGACCTTTGGGTGAGTACAGCACTGGGCAGCATGAATGTCAGGTAATGTCCCACCCTATCCCGTATCATGAAGTTCCCCTTCATTGTGTTTCACTTCCCTCACCAGTTTATAGTCCAAACCTGCCTGTTACCAGATGCCCTCCCCAAATGGTGTGTCTCTAGCCTTTGTGTCCCCCTGACATTTTGGATCAGCATCTCCCTGTTGGTCTTTACTGTATTTGTTTGTCTACCACTGCTATCATCCTTCCTCCCTCATTCCTGTCTACACAGACCCCTTATTTTTTTATCCCCACCCTTCTTAAGAAAAAAGAAAATTGCAGCTGTCCCAGAAAAAAAATATACACCCGTACTTCCCCACCCCCATTGCATCCTTCCATTCCCTTCCCCTTGCTCTTCTGTGCACTCCTGTGCTTGACCTTTCCCCTTTCTGACTGTCCTATAGACCCATTTCTTCTCCATTAATAAGAATAAATTGGTAGACACTTTATTGAGAAGCCCTTATTACAACTCACAGTAGTTCTTGCAGCAGCGGCATCTTGTGTGCGTGAACCCAGCTCTATGTGGCTGTACTACTTACACACTGCTAGATTCGTAGGGTCATGTGACCGTTGTTGCATAGTACTTCTCTTTATGTGGTCTCTGCAGTGTTTACCAGAGAATTCCTTAATTTGTTAATGTCCAACATGCTAACTGCCTCATATTAAACTGTTAATCACCTTCTGGTGGCATCACTGTACTTCTGTCTCACTGTTTAGCCATGATACAGCCACATAACTGTTGTTTCTGAATCCCAGTGAGCATGTTTATGCAGGTAGCGTGTGCATTATGTATTCATTAACATGCAGTACACTGCACATTCCTCAAATATGTCTTTAAAATGTATTCTGCTATGCCATTTGGAACAGCCTAGTAAAAACTAAAAAATAAATATATTCGCAAATAAATAAAACAGTTAAATGACATGTACTTAGTCCTAAGGTACTTGATTTTAAGCAGCAGTGCTGAAACACATCCTGTGTTCCAACTTTGTGAAGATCTCAGGGAATTTGATCTAAATGGTCAATGCCTGTAATATTCTAATTGCAGAAATAATACAGTCACTTACTTAGATCATGTTTATGCAATTGCACCCCCCTCCCAATTTAATAAGAATTAAAAATATACCTCTACTTTACATTTAATTAATTTATAGATGACATTTCATTTAATATTCTCCAAATAAACTAGTGAGGTGAGGTTCTGAATGTTCCAGATTTTGAGCTGGTTAACAGGGCTATAACTCATATCTAACAGTCAGCACAAAATCAACAGAAATACTAAAAAAATAAACTCCACGATGTGAGCCTGATGCAGTTATCAACAGGAAAGAATAATTAAGAAGAATGAACAGGAGGTATGTAGAAAGCTACGTGCATGCGCTGTTTAAGCACAGGTAAGCGGCGTATCCAGAGTTAGGAATTTTAAGACTGTACATGTTAAAATTATATCAGTGGAATTGTTCTTTTCTTTCAACAGATTCACTAGAGTGTTCAGGGCAGCATTATCTTAGGTCAAAAGTTTGCTTTGGAAATGTTTAAATATTTATTTATGGAAGTGAATATAACACTCGGTGAATATAATTTAAATTTATAACACACTGAAAACTGAATATTAAAACTTCAATAACAAACAGCATATTATTCAACAAGGTAGTTACTAAACATTATAGTGATTTACAAAGACTTATAGTTTGGGAAAATGGGCAAATGAATGCTATAATGTCCCCATAAAAAAGATAAGGTATCCCTGTTTTCGCAGACATATTGAGTACCCTCCTTTGATTTCTTTAGAAGCTTTAAATATGTCTAACCTGTCAACACTTAACATCTGTTCTGGGCTGTCTTCTTTAGATTATGTTCTCATGCCTTACTAATAAACAAGTCACTTAATGCAAGAGCCTTGAGCATGCTATGTAGTGAAGCAATTTTGGTAAAGAGTCATGTTGTTTTTAGAGCCTTCTAAAAAAAGAAAATTTCAACATAAAAAGTATGTGTGTTCAAGTTGCTGCATATTAATTTCAATTAACCATGTGTTTATTTATCCTTTGTAGAGCTGGTTAGTCTCACTAGGCTAATGGCCTGTTTTCAGGGGAGACCCGAGATGTTATTATACTACCCAAGGGAATTTGGCCAGGGAATCAGGGAACTTCCTCTTATTCTGTTTTAATAGGTGCCATGGGATCTTTTACATTCACCTGAATTACTGACAACTCAAACAGATGGGACCTTGGTTTAACGTCTTATCTGAAGGACGGCACACTCAGGAGTTCAACACTCCATAATGCTATATCGGGTTATCAGCAATTCAATCACCTGGGATGGTGTAGGAATAGATCCCACAGCCTCTGGTCATTCAGCACCTGTGAGCCACATTGACATATATCTGGTGGCATAAAAAATCACTAAAAAGGATAATGCCATGAATCACTGCATTACCTCCTAACATTAAACATCTAAAATGGTCAGATAGGAGATTTGTCAGGTGAGAAGGCTGTAATTTAGTTTTAAAAAGTCATAGCTAATTCAGAAAGAATATTCTAGATCCCTGAGGATGCTAAGTTTTAAAAGCTGTAGTACTTTAAACATTAAAGAAACAAATGAAAATTGAAATGTTCTGTGTTCATTTCTGAAAATTTCCATTAATGTTCTTCATCTTGTATATTTGCACAATCACTTTTTTTATCTCTATTGTGAATTATAGCAATGAATTACGTACTAGTGAAAGGAAAAGGGACTACAATGCAAGTGCTGGGGTGCTGAGGTGAGTCCAGCCAAAAAGAAAAACAAACTGAGTTTTAATGCTGGGTTCGGAAAGTGTAGAGGACTTTTTACAGTGAAGTAAAGTCATTCTTCAAAAGAGGACATGCCTACATGCAATACCTCATTTGGTGTGAAACTGACTGTACACTGCTCTAAAAGACAATAGGAATGAGGTGGATAATGTCTGCCAAATTTGCAGTGGTGTAAAAAATCAGGTCAGACAGTCAGGCACTTGCAAAAGAGATTATGCAGATGTAAGAAAGATAATAATAGTGAAGGAGAATGGATGCTTTTTAGGGGGGAGGATCAAGTCTTCTAGAAGCATTTTAACTGCTTCTAAAGGATACATTTGTGGATAATGATTATACTTTTTTGGAGGGATCTGTTTTATTGTCAGCCCAGAGTATCTGATGCTTGTGTCCAATGCCTTTTTAATGACAACAGATGTACTTAATCCAGGTGTTTATGTCGGACTATAAACAGAAGAGGAGATGTAGTAAGATCGAAATGCTAGTTAGAATTGTGTGCTTTTGAAGGACAAGTAACTGGAGAAGCAAGATGAATACACAATGGTTCAGTTGGATTTGAAAAACGTATGCATGTGTGCAAAGTAAAATTTGTAAATATTCCAAAGGTATCAAACAGTATTTCAGCTGACATCCAATCTGAAACATGTGTGTGATGGCTGATAAATACTCCAGAGGTGTCACACAGCATTTCAGCTGACATCCAATCTGAGACACATGTAGTGGCTAATAAATACTCCAGAGATATCAAACAGCATTTCAGCTGACATCCAGTCTGAGACACATGTGATGTCTGATATGTCCCTTTTGTCTTTCAGCACAAGTACAATAAAAGGAGAGTGCTACTGATGGCCTCATGAGCCAGCACATACATTTGGTACAGTAGGGTGCAGAGGACTCTTACCTCCTCACCTGCATTACATCATTGGTAGCATGTGCACAACATCCTCAGTACAGTGGGGTGCACGGGAATCTCACCTCCTCGCCTGTACTTACATCATTGGTACCATGTGTACAACATCCTCAGTAATGGGGAGCACAGGACTCTTACCTCCTCACCTGCATTACATCATTGGTACCATGTGTACAACATCCTCACTAGTGGGGTGCACAGGACTCTTACCTCCCCACCTGCAGTTATATAATTTCCACCATGCATAGAACTTCTGCATGGGGCTGTCACCTCCTCACCTGCACTTATATCATCTGCACCATGTGTAGAACATCCTCAGTATATGCAGTGCATGGAACTCTCATCTCCTCACCTTATATCATTTGCACAATGTGTAGAGCATCCCCAGTATAGTTGGATAAATGGGACTCACACCTCCTCACCTGCACTAATTAACACCATCTGTAAAACATTCCCAGTACAGTGGGGTTCACGGGGGGGTTCTCAGCTCCTCACCTGTACGTATTTTTACATGGGTAGAACATCATCAGTACAGTGGGGAGCACAGGACTCTCACATCCTCTCCTAAACTAATAATGTTTGCACCAAGACTAGAACATCATCAGTACAGTGGGGTGCATGGAACTTTCACCTCCTCACTTGTACATTTGCATAATGTGTAGAACATCCTCAATACAGTAAGGTGCATGGGTTCAACTCCTCACCTTATGTCATTTGCACCATGTGTAGAATATACTCAGCACTTTCACCTCCTCACCTGCACTATTATAATTTACACCATCGGTAGAACATCCTCACTAGTGCAGTGCATGGGACTCTCACCTCTTCACCTGCATTACGTCATTGGTTCCATATGTGAAGATAGGTGAAGGCTGCCAGTCTAGCCAGATAGAATTTTGTAGATAATTCTGTCATTTGTAAATATTAATATACGCCACAGGCTTGTTCTCTTAAATGGGAAAAATGGTGTTAAATGTGAAACTGCAAAAATGTAACAAGAGTGCACTCTGCTGTAACAAAGCTGGCAAGTCAATTCTTTGATGTCAAAACTCAGAGCTGATATGTCTGGATGAAGGAATTCTGCCTATTGTTTTGAGGCTAGAGTTAATGGTTACAATTTGCATGTATAATTTCGTTTGTTGCTCTGGTTCCTGACCAGCTGCAATATCAAAGGGGCTGAGAGTCTGTTAGCCTGGGAACCAGAAAGAAATGATGCAATCTGAAACAAATCAGTGGTACTGGGTTATCAATTTAAGGACAGAAAGAATGACAGGACTGGAGCATTTGCCTTGAGAACATCCAACTCAGCACTGCCTGTGTCTATATGTAAGTAGGATCTTAAACTTTAGTGTTTGTCTTAGATATAGCTAGGAAATAGGAAGATTAGACTAGTTTGTTTTTCTGTGATGTCAGAACATTCCACTATATTATTTTAAGTATTTCTCTGTGATCTTTGAATTCTTGATTAGCACCGTGTAGTAAGAAGTATTGTCTTGTGTTTTTATTATTTATTATTAAATATTTTTAAACCATTCAACTGTGGCTGTTTTGTGTAGAGATAATTTAAGCTCTAGAATACATTGCACATATATAGTGATACTGTACCAAGTCACTCCAAATAAGCTTTGCTGTTCAGTGATGCTTACCATTTGGATAATAATATTGCACAGTAATAATTGGACACCCTTTAATAAGGGCATCTGAGTAGCTGATAAATTTTAGCTGGGTGGTTGCAGTGATTTCTACCATATAGTCTGGGTAAAGGGGGCACAGCTGGAGAACCTGTGCCAGCCTTTCCCAGGAGTGTCTGTGCGGTTGTATAAACTCTTATCTCAAAGTGTGTGTGTGTGTGTGTGTGTGTGTGTGTGTGTGTGTGTGTGTGTGTGTGTGTGTGTGTGTGTGTGTGTCACCTACCTGGGGGGTGCTGGAGGTTTTAACTTGCCCACTAGGCTGAGATCTGGACCCTATAGCTGTGCCAGTGGGGAGTCTTATTGGGGACCTGGAGAGAAAGGGAGAAACCAGCCCCAGACTGACTGTGATCGCTGAGTGCTTTTAAGGGAAATTGTACTTTACTGTGTGTGTATTTATTATCCTTTCCCTATATGGATGCCTCTCGCTGGTGTTAATGGAGAGGATTGAGGCTCCTTGATTGCTGGGCCAGTGCACAGCCATCACACCATGCATAGAAAATAATCAGTACAGTGGGTGCATGGGGTTCTCACCTCCTCACCTTCACTCATATAATTTATACCATCGGTAGGACATCCTCAGTAGTGGGGTGCATGGGACTCTCCCCTCCTCACCTGCACTATTATAATTTACACCATGGGTAGAATATCATCAGTAGTGGCGTGCAAGGGTCTCTCACCTCCTCACCTGCATTATATCATTGGTTCCATTGTAGAACACCCTGACTAATGGCTTTCTTCCAGTTATGCCTCCCCTCTGCTGGACATTATAAAACCAACAAGATGCAAATATGTTAGCCATCACCCAATGCTGCCCTGACTGAGAAAATGGCTGACAACAGGTGGAACTGCTTCACTTGGTGGGGAGGTTCTGTCCCATTATAGGTGGGTAGTTCAGCCCTGACACCTTTCCCAGCTCAGAGAGAGTTTGAGATGATGATGGGTGAGTGAGTTTTGACAAGTTTGTTCACCCCACATCAGCTACCCTTGCAGTGAATTTTCGATTTGTGAGATCAGCTGCCCCCTGTCACTGGGCTACCAGAGCATGATGTGGCCCATAGTAATGGCTAACAGGATGGAGGACTTTTATCTGCTGGGTCCTAGCAACATCTCACTGGATCATTTGGAAGTTGCCATGTGACAAGTACCCTCCCTATCCCCAGACATTTGTATGCCTTATGTTTACCTGTTTATCTTTAGCAAATATGCCCCCACCTAGTGTGTGCAAGTCCACCACTGTTTATCTATATTGTTACATGATGGTTTGTCTGCCCCAATTCCTTCCCTTCATTTCGGTTTCATATTCCTCATCATTCCTTCTCTTGCTCTCGCTCTCTCTCTCTCTCTCTATATATATATATATATATATATATATATATATATATATATGTATGTATATATATATATATATATATATATATATATATATATATATATATATATGTGTGTGTGTGTGTATAAATGTGTATATAATACATATGTAGTGCATGGAGTGCCCCAATTACACTGAAAATGCAGCTAAATTATACTCTGGTTCACCGCTGCTATAGCATGAGACCCATCCTTCCGATGTTTAAAGTGTGCTTAACAATTGTTAAGCACCCCCTACACATTAAGGTCAGATCTGCACTAAAAGCAGGGAGCTCTGACTAGAAAGCAGCAGCAGCAGAACATGGAACGACTGTTTCATCTCCTGTTTCTGCCTGCTGTCTGTTAATGTGGACATGTACATTGAATTAAATTGCTTCCCTTAGACAGGGAAGGCATAATAGTTTCATAGTTTCATAGTATAGTACTAGGCTATCTGCCCTGGGGCATTTGTAAGCCTAGCCATAGTGATGTGGCTTTTGCCACCCCATGAAATGGTACAAAAATGTACAGAATAAATCTAGAATACTGTGCCTCTGTCTAGTAGTGACACAGTGAAGGTCCCCTTATATAATGGAATTAGTTTACTGTGCCCCTGTCTAGCAGTGACACAGATGTGACCCCTGGGGTAAACTTACGATCTCCCATCCACTCATCAAGATTTCTCTTGAAGAGAGTCAGTGAGGGGCTCTGCCTAATACAAACTGGGATCCTGTTCCAAAGCATGGGAAGCCTCTGGGTTATGAATCTATCCCTCCAGCGTGTCCTATTCATACTTGTGCCGAGGTTTAAGTCTTTAGCTCTTGTGGTCCTGATGGATTTGGATTTTTTGAGGTGGAGCATGTCTATCAGATCCTGATTGGACATGGCCTTGTACGTCAGGCAGAGATCACCTCTGAGCAGACGGTATGCTACTGAATAGAGCTGAAGTTTCTTTAGTCTGGCAGAATAAGACATATGTTGGAGACCCTTGATCTTTTTGGTGAGGTACTTCTGTGGTCTCTCCAGCTGTTGCAAGTGCCATGTGAGGTACATACCAAATGGGGCATTGTACTCAATCATGGGTCTGATGAGGGAGGAATATAGGGGTACAATGACATCCTTGGATCTGGATGTGAAACCCTTCATGATGAGGTGAGCAAGGTAGAATGTTTTTCTAACCACTTTGGCAACGTGGGTGTCAAATGAGAGGTCACTGTCTACTTGGGTCCCTAGGTCTCTGATTACTTTTTCATACTCAGTGGGTTGCTGTCTATGTGATAATTTGTGGGTACTTTGTTTTTTCCAAAAGGGATGACTATACATGTTTTGGCATTTAGTTTAAGGCCGTGACTACGGCACCAGTTGTCCATTTCAGTGAGGCCTTTTTGTAGGATGTGTGTATCTGCTGGTGTATCGACAGTCATCTGCGAACTTTGTCAGCCACAGCCCTCCCATGTTTGCTTTAACATCTGAGAAATAAATGCCGAACAAGAGGGTCCCAGGACAGATCCCTGTGGGACACCACTTGTGACTGGCTTTGAGTCTGACATTGCTCCAGCGATTTTAACTTTATGGGTTCTGTCCTTTAGCCAGTTTGCAACCCATCTAGTGACATAAGGGTTTACTTTTAAGCTGTTTAGCTTATCTATGATGCCTGAGTGGGGTATTGTGTCGAAGGCCTTAGCCAAGTCCAGGTATGCTGTATGGACTGCTATGCCCTCATCAATGGCTCTAGTGACTGTTTCGAAAAAGTCAACCAGGTTTAAAAGGCAGGATCTGCCCTTTACAAAGCTGAACTGGGTGGGGTCAAGCGTCTGTAGGTCCCCTATGTCTCCGTTTATGAGTTCCATAATGATTCTTTCCATAGCTTTGCAGACCAGGCTAGTCAAGCTTATGTATAAATGTGTATATAATACATATGTAGTGCATGGAGTGCCCCAATTACACTGAAAATGCAGCTAAATTATACTCTGGTTCACCGCTGCTATAGCATGAGACCCAGCCTTGCGATGTTTAAAGTGTGCTTAACAATTGTTAAGCACCCCCTACACATTAAGGTCAGATCTGCACTAAAAGCAGGGAGCTCTGACTAGAAAGCAGCAGCAGTAGAACATGGAACGACTGTTTCATCTCCTGTTTCTGCCTGCTGTCTGTTAATGTGGACATGTACATTGAATTAAATTGCTTCCCTTAGACAGGGAATGCATAATAGTTTCACAGTTTCATAGTATAGTACTAGGCTATCTGCCCTGGGGCATTTGTAAGCCTAGCCATAGTGATGTGGCTTTTGCCACCCCATGAAATGGTACAAAAATGTGCAGAATAAATCTAGAATACTGTGCCTCTGTCTAGTAGTGACACAGTGAAGGTCTGTAGAGGCACCCCTCCTTGTGGAGTGGGACCACTGTTGCTGTACGCCAGTGTTCAGATACATATCCCGAAGTAAGGCTAAGGTTAAATAGCATTTTTATGTGTGGGTTTAGCTCCTCTTGGAGTTCACGTAACACGCACCCTGGGATACCGTCAGGTCCCATTGATGCTGTGTGTTTTGCTTTGTTTAGGGCAGTTCTCACTTGGACATCTGAGATGACAGGGAGATTACATTCAGCTGGGATAAGTATTTCTTCTTTTGGGGTGAAGGAGGCGAAATTTGCACTGAACCTGTCAGCCAGAATGTTAGCAATATCTGTGGGTTCAGTGTATTTTTTGTTGTGAACCAACTCTGAGCATATCTGAGGGTTGCCTCCCAGGTTTCTAACATAGCTGAAGAAGCCTTTGTGGTTATCTTTAGTGTCCTTAGCGATTTTTCTCTCAAAGTTTGCCTTGGATGTTTTATGAGAGAATGTAGTTTTCTGCTAATGTTGATCAGAGATGTCTTCCCTTCATGGGATTTCTCTGACATGCAGTAGCTTCCTTCTTTGTTATACGGGTTGGAAGAAGATGAGCTATACCCTGTAGAAGAAAGCGGGGTGGCATCTATGCACAGGAAGGGACCCCATTACTGCTCATGTGGGTCAAAGGACCCAGCCCATGGTGGGCAACACAGACTGCCCCAACAGAATATACCAATGGCATGGGAAGCCACTAGTCAGGTACATGTCCGGACCTAGGAAGGTTTAAAATGTTTGAGCCTGGCAGCAGTGGACCATGTGGCATATGGAGTATCCACAGGCAGGTGATGAACAAAGGTGAGAGAACCAGTAAGTGGAAAGACAAAATGCCAATAGTAGGTTATCTTGAGACAGCAAGGGTACTGAACTACCATCCTGCAGATGTCCTGATAGGGAAAGATTTGGATGATGCAGTACCACATGTTTATGCAGTTACACACACGGTCGGGCTGCCTGGGAGACAGAAAACCTTGGTCTGGTGGCCTGGGGAGGCAGAACAGACTGCATACTTGGCCAGGACGGTGAGGTGGACCCACTTCAGGGAGGGCTACTCTGGCACTGAGACTGAAAGGTGAGAGGAAGGCCACAACTGCTTGTGGTGCTGATGTGCCCTTGGTCAGGTGACTGCAAGGTAGAGGTGAGTAGTGAGTGCAGGTGACAGTGAGGAACCACTGTCAGAGGGATGTCAAACTTCCTGTGGAGGAAGCTGGGAAGGGTACAAAAGTGAGTTGAAGGCGAAACCAGCTCTCAGGCCTACAGTGCAAGGTCCTATGAGGCTGAGTATGCAAGGGGCACCTGTTGATTCTCAGGGAAGGGGGAATCTGTATACTGGGACAAAGGGTTACTGTATAGAGAGTGGACCCCGAGGGAGGGTTAGAAGATGAGATGGAACAGCAGTTAGTAGTGCCTAGTCCCTACCATCTGGTGCTTCTAACCCTTTGCAGCTCATATGAGCATAAAACAAACAAAGAGACATTTTATGCAGAACTTTTATTGGCCTGGAATTTCCAGAGATGCCAACATGGTGCTGCAGGCCTGTGAGCAGTGCCAAGGTAGGCAAGACGGGAGACAAGGTGGGGAGTTCCTTTGATGCTTTGCCTCGGAGGGTAGCTATATATATGAATATTGTATAGAATCTCTACATACCCCCAAGTTCCACAGGAAAAGAGTATATGTCCAGTGTAGTTATGCTACACTGATACCCTGAGGGCGGTGGTCTCTGTGTCCTCCATTGAGGGGCAGAAAAGGGTGGCAAATGCTTTGGTAGAATTTTCAGCAGGTAGGTTTCCCAAAAGAAATGCCTGACCCAGTAGGGGTATGATTTCATATCCTTGGACACCTGCTTGACGTCTGTGAATGCGTGCTGTGATTAAAAACAATTGAAAGACCACCCTACCGTCCCCAGACAACTAATGGTCTTGTTGAGAGGTTAAACTCTACAATCAGTCCGTATTACTCTACGGGCATTGTAGATCGGTTTAGAGTCACGACAAATATTTGCCTCATCTGTTGTTTGCCCAAGTTTCCCCAGGACTCCACCTGCAGGTTTTCTCCCTTTGAGTTGCTCTATGGGCATGGGGTGTGGGGACCTCTAGATTTAATTTGTGATGGTGGGAAGATGAGTTTTGAATCTCACAAGGGAGTCTGTTGTGTCCTAAGCCTCAGAGCCATGGAGGCTCAGGTAACTCATGGGCTTGCCCCAGAAGGAACCCGGCCTTGGAGATCCAACAGAAAAGGTGTGGAGTATGACAGAACTTCTTGAAGGCTAGATGAGTATGTAACAGCAGAGACTTGGTGTGGTTCTCATTCCTGTCAGATACAACAAGCTGCAAGCAGCTTGGGAGACATATGTGGCGTGTGAAGGTAAGTGATGTTGGCTTCATGATGGCTGCTGCTGAGGCTGGAAGGCAGGGGAGGCTGGGGTGTGTACCGTGTTGCCAACATGGAGTGAGCTACCATGATGGTGGGGGCCCTTGTGCTGAGCATTTGATGGTGCAGGAGGAGGTCTGAGGGATCTGGTGAATGATCTCAGTGTGAGCTCAGACTGACACCTCAGTGGAAGGGGAGGTGATAGCAATGGCCAGCAGCCATCTCTCTACAGGTCCGAAATCCGAGCAGTGTTCAGGAGTTTGAGGACATGTTCACTGAGGAGCTGGTTCCACCCACCTGGTGCAGCACCAGGTCCAGGACCCCAAGGGAGGCCTGTGGGCGGGCCTTGAAGAGGTGCTGGGGGAGTCTGGAAGCAGACTATAAGGGAGGTGGAAATGTGGAACTGGGGGTGGTGTCAAAGTCAGCAACAGTCTCTCGGCCTCCCAGTGGTGTTGGTGCTTAATGGGATGGCTGGGTTGTGTGTGGATTACAGGAAATTAAATAGTCACACAGGTCAGATGCTTACACCCCTGCCTGGGACAGACAGGAGGCCTAGAGCAGCTGGGTGGGGCTAAATATCTTGGCCTGTGATGATCTCTTACCAATGGTTACTGAACACCTTGACTCTAGTGCTGAGAGAGGTCAGCCTTGCTCTTTTGCGGCAGCAACAGGTTCACAAAGATGCGCGCTACGGGATGAAGAATGCCCAACAACTTTTCCAGGCTGGTCGATCATATCTAGCAGGAGCAGGAGGGGCTTGCTTTTGTTTACCTTGATGATATTGCCATCTACTGCCATTCTTGGCACCTTCAACATGTCAGGAAGTGTGTGGAGCGGACTACAGGGCAGGGTTGATGTACATTAAACCCGAGAAAATGTGTCAGGTGGTATGGCAGAGGTCTGCCTGGGACACAGAGTGGGCAGTGATCAGGACAGAACCACACTGCAAAATAGAAGCCATTTAAGTATGGCTTGCCTGTTACCAAAAAGCAGGAGGAGGCATTCTTTAGGGACAGCAGGGGTACTACAAGTTTGTCCCCAGTTATAATTATTACGCTGCTCCTCTGGACTGGGAGACAAGCCAGATGGGTAGTGGACTGTAGCATGAGCAGGCATTCAGAAGCAAGAAGTTTTTGGGCCAGTCCAGATTGCAGCAGAAGTAATTTGTGCTGAAGTGGGTACTTCAAACCATGGAATTAGGGGCTGTACTTGGTTCTTCTCTGAAGAAGAGCGCAGTGGTTTGCTATCTCTGTTGGCTCAGCAGGGAGAATGCACATGCATCTGTAGAAAGAGGCTATAGTGTAGGCACTGCGAAACTTCAGCCTTATCTGTGTGTGGAAATTCACTGTGTGACAGATGCAACTAACATGGTTACACAGACCCAGCCCATGCCAAGTTGCTAAGATGAGGCCTGAGGTTGCAAGCATGTGATATGTCAGTGCTGCTTGCACTGCAGTGGGATTATGACCAATGCAGACAGGCTCTCAAGGAATGGGGTAGGTATGCCAGATATAGCCCTCTCCAGCTATTTCTCAAGGGTCATGAAAACTAGCGGTTCTGGGGGTGTGGGTGAAGATAGGTGAAGAGCTGCCAGTCTAGCCAGATAGAATTTTGTAGATAATTCTGTCATTTGTAAATATTAATATAAGCCACATGCTTGTTCTCTTAAATGGGAAAAATTGTGTTAAATGTGAAACTGCAAAATGGCAACAACAGTGCACTTTCTGCTGTAACAAAACTGGCAAGTCAATTCTTTGATGTCAAAACTCAAGAGCTGATATGTCTGGATGAAGGAATTCTGCCTATTGTTTGAGGAGGCTAGAGGTTAATAATAGTTATAATTTGCATTTATAATTTCGTTTATTGCTCTGGTTCCTGACCAGCTTTCTACCCAATATCAAAGGGCTAACCTCTGAGAGTCTGTTAGCCTACAGGAACCAGAAACTAAATGATGTAATCTGCAAAACAAATCAGTGCGAGTACTGGGTTATCAATTTAAGGACAGAAAAGAATGACAGGACTGGAGCATTTGTCTTGAGAACATCCAACTCAGCCACTGCCTGTGTCTATATGTTGAAGTAGGATCTCTTAAACTTTTAGTGTTTCTCTTAGATATATAGCTAGGAAATAGGAAGATTAGACTAGTTTGTTTTTCTGTGATGTCAGAACATTCCACTATATTATTTTAAGTATTTCTCTGTGATCTCTTTGAATTCCCGGAAAGATTCAACTTAACACTGTGTAGTAATAAAAGTATTGTCTTGTGTTTTATTATTATTATTAAATATTTTTAAACCATTCAGCTGTGGCTGTTTTGTGTAGAGATAATTTAAGCTCTAGATTACATTGCACATATATATATTGATACTGTACCAAGTCACTCCAAATAAGCTTTGCTGTTCAGTGATACTTACCATTGGATAATAATATTGCACAGTAATAATTGGACATCCTTTAATAAGGGCATCTGAGTAGCTTCCAGTAAATATTAGCCTTCTGGGTGGTTGCAGGGATTTCTACCATATAGTCTGGGTAAAAGGGGCACAGCTGGAGAACCTGTGCCAGCCTTTCCCAGGAGTGTCTGTGCGGTTGTATAAGCTCTTATCTCAAAGTGTGTGTGTGTGTGTGTGTGTGTGTGTGTGTGTGTGTGTGTGTGTGTGTGTGTGTGTGTGTGTGTGTGTGTGTGTGTGTGTGTGTGTGTGTGTGTGTGTGTGTGTGTGTGTGTGTGTGTGTCACCTACCTGGGGGTACAGAGGTTTTAACTTGCCCACTAGGCTGAGATCTGGACCCTATACCTGTGCCAGTAGGGAGTCCTTATTGGGGACCTGAAGAAAGGGAAGAAACCAGCCCCAGACTGACTGTGATAAACTATGAGTGCTTTTAAAGGAAATTGTACTTTACTGTGTGTGCATTGTTATTATAGCCTTTCCCTATATGGATGCCTCTGGCTACGGTGTTAATGGAGGGATTGAGAAGAGGCTCCTGATTGCTTCAAAACCAGTGCACAGCCACACACCACCGCCATAGAAAATAATCAGTACAGTGGGTCCATGGGGGTTCTCCTCCCTCCTCACCTTCACTCATATAATTTATACCATCGGTACAGGGAACATCATCCTCAGTAGTGGGGTGCATGGGACTCTCCCCTCCTCACTTGCACTATTCCCATAATTTACACCATGGGTAGAATATCATCAGTAGTGGTGCAAGGGGTCTCTCCTCCTCTCACACCCTGCATTATATCATTGGTTCCATTGTAGAACACCCTGACTAATGGCTTTCTTCCAGTTATATGCCTCCCCTCTGCTGGACATTATAAAACCAACAAGATACAAATATGTCAGCCATCACCCAATGCTGCCCTGACTGAGAAAATGGCTGACTGACAGGTGGAACTGCTTCGCACTTGGTGGGGAGGTTCTGTGTCATCCCATTATATGGGTGGGTAGTTCAGCCCCTGACACCTTTCCCAGCCCAGAGTGAGTTTGAGAATACAGTGATGGGTGAGTGAGTTTTGACAAATTTGTTCACCCCCACATCAGCTACCTACCCCTTGCAGTGAATTTTCGATTTGTGAGATCAGCTGCCCCCTGTCACTGGGCTACCAGGCATGATGTGGCCCATAGTAATGGCTAACAGGATGGAGGACTTTTATCACACTGCTGGGTCTAGCAACATCTCACTGGATCATTTGGAAGTTGCCATGTGACAAGTACCCTCCCTATCCCCAGACATTTGTACATGCCCTATATGTTTACCTGTTTATCTTTGGTAAATATACCCCCCACCTAGTGTGTGCATGAGTCCACCACTGTTTATCTATATTGTTGACATGATGGTTTGTCTGCCCCAATTCCTTCCCTTCACCCAAACTTCTTCTTCCCTGTTTCAGTTTCATATTCCTCATCCCATTCCTTCTCTTGCCTCTTTCTCTCTCTATACATACATATGTATATATATATATATATATATATATATATATATATATATATATATATATACATACACATATATATATATATATATATATATATATATATATATATATATACATATAATGTATATATGACACCTTCCCAGCTCAGAGAGTTTGAGATGATGATGGGTGAGTGAGTTTTGACAAGTTTGTTCACCCCATCAGCTACCCTTGCAGAAATTTCGATTTGTGAGATCAGCTGCCCCCTGTCACTGGGCTACCAGAGCATGATGTGGCCCATAGTAATGGCTAACAGGATGGAGGACTTTTATCTGCTGGGTCCTAGCAACATCTCACTGGATCATTTGGAAGTTGCCATGTGACAAGTACCCTCCCTATCCCCAGACATTTGTATGCCTTATGTTTACCTGTTTATCTTTAGCAAATATGCCCCCACCTAGTGTGTGCCAGTCCACCACTGTTTATCTATATTGTGACATGATTGTTTGTCTGCCCCAATTCCTTCCCTTCACCCAAACTTCTTCCCTGCATTTCAGTTTCATATTCCTCATCATTCCTTCTCTTGCTCTCTCTCTCTATACATACATATATATATATATATATATATAT
The DNA here is from genome assembly GCF_019279795.1 of Protopterus annectens. NCBI lineage: Eukaryota > Metazoa > Chordata > Ceratodontiformes > Protopteridae > Protopterus > Protopterus annectens. The sequence continues at coordinate 1,442,809,537 of NC_056745.1, forward strand.
ATATATATATATATATATATATATATATACATACATATATATATATATATATATATATATATATATATATACATATATGTATGTATATATATATATATATATATATAGATATATATATATATATAGATATATATATATATATATGTGTGTGTGTGTGTGTGTGTGTGTGTGTGTGTGTATAAATGTGTATATAATACATATGTAGTGCATGGAGTGCCCCAATTACACTGAAAATGCAGCTAAATTATACTCTGGTTCACCGCTGCTATAGCATGAGACCCAGCCTTGCGATGTTTAAAGTGTGTTTAACAATTGTTAAGCACCCCCTACACATTAAGGTCAGATCTGCACTAAAAGCAGGGAGCTCTGACTAGAAAGCAGCAGCAGTAGAACATGGAATGACTGTTTCATCTCCTGTTTCTGCCTGCTGTCTGTTAATGTGGACATGTACATTGAATTAAATTGCTTCCCCTAGACAGGGAATGCATAATAGTTTCATAGTTTCATAGTATAGTACTAGGCTATCTGCCCTGGGGCATTTGTAAGCCTAGCCATAGTGATGTGGCTTTTGCCACCCCATGAAATGGTACAAAAATGTACAGAATAAATCTAGAATACTGTGCCTCTGTCTAGTAGTGACACAGTGAAGGTCCCCTTATATAATAGAATTAGTTTACTGTGCCCCTGTCTAGCAGTGACACAGATGTGACCCCTGGGGTAAACTTACGATCTCCCATCCACTCATCAAGATTTCTCTTGATGAGAGTCAGTGAGGCTCTGCCTAATACGAACTGGGATCCTGTTCCAAAGCATGGGAAGCCTCTGGGTTATGAATCTATCCCTCCAGCATGTCCTATTCATACTTGTGCCGAGGTTTAAGTCTTTAGCTCTCATGGTCCTGATGGATTTGGATTTTTTGAGGTGGAGCATATCCATCAGATCCTGATTGGACATGGCCTTGTACGTCAGGCAGAGATCACCTCTGAGCAGGCGGTATGCTACTGAATAGAGCTGAAGTTTCTTTAGTCTGGCAGAATAAGACATATGTTGGAGACCCTTGATCCTTTTGGTGAGGTACTTCTGTGGTCTCTCCAGCTGTTGCAAGTGCCGGGTGAGGTACATACCAAATGGGGCATTGTACTCAATCATGGGTCTGATGAGGGAGGAATATAGGGGTACAATGACATCCTTGGATCTGGCTGTGAAACCCTTCATGATGAGGTGTGCAAGGTAGAATGTTTTTCTAACCACTTTGGCAACGTGGGTGTCAAATGAGAGGTCACTGTCTACTTGGGTCCCTAGGTCTCTGATTACTTTTTCATACTCAGTGGGTTGCTGTCTATGTGATAATTTGTGGGTACTTTGTTTTTTCCAAAAGGGATGACTATACATGTTTTGGCATTTAGTTTAAGGCCGTGACTACGGCACCAGTTGTCCATTTCAGTGAGGCCTTTTTGTAGGATGTGTGTATCTGCTGGTGTATCGACTATGGCGCCTAGTGTGCAGTCATCTGCGAACTTTGTCAGCCACAGCCCTCCCATGTTTGCTTTAACATCTGAGAAATAAATGCTGAACAAGAGGGGTCCCAGGACAGATCCTGTGGGACACCACTTGTGACTGGCTTTGAGTCTGACATTGCTCCAGCGATTTTAACTTTATGGGTTCTGTCCTTTAGCCAGTTTGCAACCCATCTAGTGACATAAGGGTTTACTTTTAAGCTGTTTAGCTTATCTATGATGCCTGAGTGGGGTATTGTGTCGAAGGCCTTAGCCAAGTCCAGGTATGCTGTATGGACTGCTTTGCCCTCATCAATGGCTCTAGTGACTGTTTGAAAAAGTCAACCAGGTTTAAAAGGCAGGATCTGCCCTTTACAAAGCCGAACTGGGTGGGGTCAAGCATCTTTAGGTCCCCTATGTCTCCGTTTATGAGTTCCTTAATGATTTTTTCGATAGCTTTGCAGACCAGGCTAGTCAAGCTTATGGGCGGTAGTTTCTAGGGTCTGTAGAGGCACCCCTTGTGGAGTGGGACCACTGTTGCTACGCCAGTGTTCAGGTACATATCGAAGTAAGGCTAAGGTTAAATGCATTTTATGTGTGGGTTAAGCTCCACTTGGACGTCACGTAACACGCACCCTGGCATACCGTCAGGTCCCATTGATGCTGTGTTTTTGCTTTGTTTAGGGCGGTTCTTACTTGGACATCTGAGATGACAGGGAGATTACATTCAGCTGGGATAAGTATTTCTTCTTTTGGGGGTGAAGGAGGAGAAATTTGCACTGAACCTGTCAGTCAGAATATTAGCAATATCTGTGGGTTCAGTGTATTTTTGTTGTTGTGAACCAACTCTGAGCATATCTGAGGGTTTCCCAGGTTTCTAACATAGCTGAAGAAGGCTTTGTGGTTATCTTTAGTATCCTTAGCGATTTTTCTCTCAAAGTTTGACTCGGATGTTTTATGAGAGAACGTAGTTTTCTGCTAATGTTGATCAGAGATGTCTTCCCTTCATGGGATTTCGCTCTGACGTGCAGTAGCTTCCTTCTTTGTTATACAATT
>NC_056745.1:1442817088-1442899588 GCF_019279795.1 Protopterus annectens
GTCCCAGGTTGTCCATGGTTCTAGTCCTGTCCCTTTCTCTTTTGTCCCAGGTTGTCCATGGTTCTAGTCCTGTCCCTTTCTCTTTTGTCCCAGGTTGTCCATGGTTCTAGTCCTGTCCCTTTCTCTTTTGTCCCAGGTTGTCCATGGTTCTAGTCCTGTCCCTTTCTCTTTTGTCCCAGGTTGTCCATGGTTCTAGTCCTGTCCCTTTCTCTTTTGTCCCAGGTTGTCCATGGTTCTAGTCCTGTCCCTTTCTCTTTTGTCCCAGGTTGTCCATGGTTCTAGTCCTGTCCCTTTCTTTGTCCCAGGTTGTCCATGGTTCTAGTCCTGTCTTCTAGTCCTGTCCCTTTCTTTTGTCCCAGGTTGTCTTTCTCTTTGTCCCAGGTTGTCCATGGTTCTAGTCCTGTCCCTTTCTCTTTTGTCCCAGTTTGTCCATGGTTCTAGTCCGTCCCAGGTTGTCCATGGTTCTAGTCCTGTCCCTTTCTCTTTTGTCCCAGTTTGTCCATGGTTCTAGTCCTGTCCCTTTCTCTTTTGTCCCAGGTTGTCCAGTCCCAGGTTGTCCATGGTTCTAGTCCTGTCCCTTTCTCTTTTGTCCCAGGTTGTCCATGGTTCTAGTCCTGTCCCTTTCTCTTTTGTCCCAGGTTGTCCATGGTTCTAGTCCTGTCCCTTTCTCTTTTGTCCCAGGTTGTCCATGGTTCTAGTCCTGTCCCTTTCCCTTTTGTCCCAGGTTGTCCATGGTTCTAGTCCTGTCCTTTTCTCTTTTGTCCCAGGTTGTCCATGCAGCAATATAGCTTCTCTGGGGTTTTTTTCATCAGCTCTCTTAGTCTTTTTGTTAGCCAACCAGTAATCCTTTTTAGCCTAGTCTGTCTTTTCCATCCCCGACTTTTGCCTTTACCCTTATTTCTTCTGATAACTTCCTTGACTTCTGCATTTCACCACCACCTTTCCTTATGTACAATTATTTCCATACCTGGCTCAGCTGCATATTCTAAAGTCCTCACACATTTTTTTTGAGGTGCTGCCATTCTTCTTCATCTCCACATATTTCTTCTTCTTCTTCTTGAGGTGCTAGAACCTGGAATATTTCCCTGAGCTCCTGTGCTTTTCTTCCTGTCAGCTTCCAGGTCTTAAGCCTAATCTATGTTGCTCTTAAAGTCTTCTCTGACCACTCCTTGTAGCTGTGGTCACCAGTAGTTTATGCTGCAAACTGGCGCTTTCACTGGGATGAATTTACAATCCCTGATTCAACCCAAGTGCTTAGTCTATCTGAACCACATGTTGGCCACTCTTGTATGCGATCTTGTGACTGCCTCTCTTGGTGAACCTTGTCTTAACCATCATTAAACTGCTTGCCTGACAGAAGTACAGAATGACTTCTCTTCCATTATTTCTGTTGCCTCAGCTATATGGACCAAGACAATCTTTATATTTGCTTCTGTCTTTTCCAGTATGGGCATTCAGATCACCAAATATCAAGCCTAACTCATGTTTTCCCACTTTTCTGAAGAGGTCTTGCAATTGCTGCTTGAATGCCTCCATCTCCTCACCATCATAGCCCTGCTATGGACCATAGGCTGTGATAATGGACACTGCTCCATCTTTACATTGGAGACTGCCATAGATTCTGATGGCATCATTCAGTGTCTTCAGAAGACTCTGTTTCACCATGATTCCCACACCATTTGTACTCTGCACCCCCACTCCATAGCAGAGAGTGGATCCCAGATGAAGAAACTTCAATAACACTGCCCTACAACCACATCTCCAGGATATACAGAATATCCACTCTCTTCCTTACCACCATGTCATCCACTTCCAAGATGGGTCTCATCAGAGAATCTATATTCTGCACAGCAATCTTTAGCTTATTTTTATCAGTTTGCTTTGTTATATTTCCAGCTTTTGCACTACAGAGCTGTCCAGGTAACCCAGTTTGGGAAACAAGAAACTAACCGGCCTGTAGCTCACTGGCCCAGGGCTGCTATGTTTAATGGCAGGCACACAATGACCAATGGGGGCAAAGAGACTCCTTCCCCCTGTTAGTTTGGTTCTATAGTGTAGGTCAAAATAGGCTGACTTTCCAACCCACTTAGTACCAGTAAATACCCATGACCTTTTTTGGCAATATTAGCTGATGTAACCATGTCACCTATATCCATGTTTTACACTCCTGAGTGACTAGCCCAAATGTGCCAGACAGCCAGTCATCTATATTTTCCTGTCTAGAAGATACTGAGCAACACAGACTATGCCTTAAGAGAGTGGTCCAAAAAGACTCTATCGCTAATAGGCACTACCTACAGTCTGTGCTGTTGCCCTTGGCTCCATTCATTTTTGGGTGCATTCTGTTGGCAGACCTCTCTAGTACAACTGAGATGGCTGGATTCAAACCCATACCTATTCATCTACCACTGGAAATATAATGCATGTTTTTGTTTGATGGGAGGAACCCCACAGGAGCATGGGCAGAGCACATAAAACTCCATACGCAGACAGTGACCACAGGTCAAGACTGGATCTGGGATCCTGTATCTGTGAAACGGTCCTAACCATTATATCACCATGTCTTTTATGTCTGTGAATCTCAGCCCATATTTCATGAAAGAGAATTATCCAGACCATAAGAGAACTTATTTTCTTGTGATGAGCTTCAGTACATCCCTTTGATATGTCGAAAGTTATATTAAGGAAAAAGTAAAAATTTCCTTCAACAATATAGAGATCCATTACCGGCCTGATTTTGTAAAGTGGAAAAAAATTCAAGGGGAAGGGTGTAGAAATAATTAGGGTTACAAAAACTGTCTATAAGAATGTTTTTCCCATCTGCTTTTATATTCCTGTGAGTTCCACCCTCCCTCCATCTATCACACCAGTGAACTATTATGCTCCAACTCATTTATCCATTGACCAGTATTGACCCCCCACTTGCTACTGTTAGTGTACACCTGAGTCCATTCAGTTGATTTTCATAGATTCTCTCTGTTTAAGTTTACTTTTATGAAGAATGCAATTTCATGTCTAAAACCCTTGCATTTGTTCCATAGGATTACCTCAGCCACATATCTAATTAAATTGCTCGGGGAAGGAGTCCTATTATTATTCTGGCTGCTGGGATCCTCTGACATCTAAACCTCTTACCCTGGTTACTCAGTGCTGCAGGAAATACTACTACTTATATAAATGGAGCACAAATAAAATTAGTCTAAAGGCAAGACTTAAAACATGACTGCCTAAAACAACAAGAACTAATGTGCATATTGCAAAGCATGTCCTGAACACACTCATTTCAAAGGGAACATGAAGAACATCAGCAGGTATAGAAAAAAATCAATCTGTAACTTACAAAAGTCTCTTTAGGTGGGGCAAGAAAGCAAAAATAAGAAGAGCACTGTTAAGAATAAATGTCTTGCTGCTGTCCAACTATTTAAAAGGCTATATTACTAAGCAACTCCCCTATCAAGTAGTCAACGTAACTAAAAAAAAAATATATATATATATATATATATATATATATATATATATATATATATATATAAAGAAATTACAAGTGAGGGGAATAATGGAATGTCAAACTATTTATAAAAATGCTCTGCAACAATAGCCACTGAGCTGTACTAACTAGCCCTCATAAGTAACAATCTAAAGAGTGCAGTAATGAATTCCGCCACATGGGAGCAGTGCACATCTCCAATCCAGCATTGTGCAGAGACATTAAGTAGTTAGACTTCTTCTTCCGGCTTTTCCCAGTTGACTCTTTCCCTACAATGTAAGGAGTAACTACTGTCCCTGATTTTCAGGGACATCCCTGTTTTGAGTCAGATTTTAGATCTGTCCCTCTTAATATCTCCTAAAACTGGTGACTTTTGGTGGAAAGGTGGTGAATTATACTTAATAAATAATGACAATAATTAAGAGCTCTAGTCTTCTTTTACTTCAGAAAATGTATATTAATTTACATTTTCTTTTTCTGTCACTGTTTCAAGTTAATAGTACTAATATTTTAAAGGTGATCATCCCGGTGAAGATGCTCGTGGTGTTTCTGATTTGTTGCCTGAAAATGTAAGATACATTACAAATGTTCCAAGGTTCAAACACTGCTATAGGAGATTCTCAGTGAACTCAGATTAAAAAAAAAAACAAAATACTCTTTAACATTTACTGGACATTGTTACCTGAATAAGCTTAAATGCATTTATATATTTACTTATTTATTTAACATTTGTTTACCGGTAAAGTCCAACTGGGTCAGGAACCCATTTTCAGTGGACATAGCCAGCCTTAGTCATAAGCTAACTAGGCGGTCGCCTAAGGTGCCACTCTAATAGGAGCACTTTTCCAGTATTTATTTGGTGTAGGTAGACCAGGATGGGGGCGCCGGGTGGTGTGGTGGGGGCACCTTGGAGACCTTTTGCTTAGGGCACCAGGTGATCTAAGGCCGCTCCTGTCAGTGGAGGCATGAGGAGAAGAGCTCCAAATGATACATGAAAGTTAAGAAAATTTATATGAACAAGATAAAAAACAGGTATTAAAGCACACATTAGTAATAATTGAATACTATATATGTACAGAGAGATAGATACAATAATAAATACAAAATAAGTACAAAGGGGTAGGTGCCCTCATACTCACAAACATCCACTCATCTCTTAAAACAAAGCTCAACTCATGTTACAATAAGGTCGCCAGATTTACAGCCAGTGCTAGATCCTCATCACACCACTGTTCCTCACTGCAGCAACTAAACTGGCTAGAGCTGCCACTCTATCTCAACTACCTGCATTTAACTACTGCACATAAAATGCTATATAAACCCACAGCATGTCCCTCTCCTCCTTACTAAAATTGTACCAACCAAATAGACCTCTTAGATCAGAAAATAAAACACTGCTTAAAGTAGACAAACCCCACCTCCCAGCCGGTGAAATGCTCTATTCCTTCACTGTTTCCAAACTTTGGAATACCCTCCCAACCACAATAACCTCCATCACCTACCCTCCACTCTTTAAAGAATCTCTTAGACAACACCTCTCCTCCTGCTGGTTATGCCCATGCCAAAAATAACCCCTGTCACTTTCTTCCCCTACTGTGCCACTCCCACTTTACCCCTTCTCTTTCCACTCAATTGGTCAATATGTAGGTACTCTGCATGTTCTAATATCACAGTTAAATCAATGTCTAATATTGTTACTGCACTGCCTTGTAACTACTCAACTGGTCAATATGTAGGTACTCTGCATGTTCAAATATCATAGTTAAATCAATGTCTAATATTGTTACTGCATTGCCTTGCAGCTACTCAACTGGTCAATATGTAGGTACTCTGCATGTTCTAATATCACAGTTAAATCAATGCCTAAGATTGTTTACTGCACTGCCTTCTAGCTACTCAACTGGTCAATATGTAGGTACTCTGCATGTTCTAATATCACAGTTAAATCAATGTCTAATATTGTTACTGCACTGCCTTGTAGCTACTCAACTGGTCAATATGTAGGTACTCTGCATGTTCTAATATATCACAGTTAAATTAATGTCTAATATTGTTACTGCACTGCCTTGTAGCTACTCAACTGGTCAATATGTAGGTACACTGCATGTTCAAATATCATAGTTAAATCAATGCCTAAGATTGTTTACTGCACTGCCTTTTAGCTACTCAACTGGTCAATATGTAGGTACTCTACATGTTCTAATTTCACAGTTAAATCAATGCCTAAAATTGTTTACTGCACTGCCTTCTAGCTATTGATGCAACTGTAACTATGTGTCTGTATTTTTATGTATTTGCCTTCTAGCTATCTATGTAACTGTAACTAGCTTTCTATCTTCTATTGTAATCTTCAACATGTTTAACGTCATGTGGAGCTTTTCTCCCCGGGCCTCCACTGAAAATGGGCTCACCTAAGCCCAGTGGACCTTCCTGGTAAACAAATGCAATAAATAAATAAAATAAATAAATTGCTAGAAGAATATTTTTAGTGTTGAGGAATTTAGCAAAGGAAGCTGTAGTTGGGGGTCCTGGGTTGGGTGGCTGTTCCTACACAGAGATAGAGTGTATTGTTTGGAGAGGTAATGTCTGAGGTATTGGGTAGATTTATTGTTGCAGACTATTATGTCGAAGTTAGGTTTACTAGTGATTGTGTCTGGAAGGATTTTTAGTTTTGACAGATACATAAAGTGATATTGAATCAGGCTGGCTAATATGTTACTAAAGCTTTTTTAATTTCTCCAAATCTTTTGGGTTTCTTAGACCATGACAGGAATGGACCCCATTCTTATGTCAAAGTATGGTTAAAGTTCATGAAATTAGTATTGTTTCAATCTTTGATGTCAGCCAAAAGTGCTCTTCGCAGCACCCTCAATGTGCCCAGTAATGACTCCTTCTGCAATTTGTATGGGGTTGCATAGATTGGTAACATATCTAAATACAATTGTAGATTCTTTTTGTGGGGTTGTCATGATGTAGAGGAAGAGCAGAGTGTGTAATTGTTGCAGGGGTTGGGGAATGGTTTGGGTAGGTGATGTGGATTATCAGGCTGATATATAATGTTAGAAGCAGGTTAGGGAGACAGTAGCACATGTGACATGGTGACATGGTGTAGCTTGAGTTTTAGAAGGTAGGGTTAGTGGGCGGGGTGGGTGAGTTTAGATTGTTAAGCTTTAAGGTGGAACTAGTGTAATACTGGGTGGGGTTGTGGTGTTGATTGGATGTATGGAGGGAGGAGTGTTTGTAGATACATGCCTGAATAAGCTTTCTCAAACTTACCATAAGAATAAAAAGAATCTTTTCCTGAATGTAGAGGTGTACCAGTAGCTGTTGAATACATCTGTGAGACCCTGTTTAATGTGTTCATTGTTAATGTGCTAATAAATCTAACAGATGTCAGAAGAAAAATAAGCCAAAACATTACCACATCCATAATAAATCACTTTGGGCTAAGTCCTTTTGGTATGATCCTAAATTAAAAATACTGGTTCCATGGATCCTGACAATAATCCCTGGATGTCTGCTTAGAAATGTTAAATCCTCCCTAGCAAACCCCCTCTATAAACTCTTCAACCCAAGTCTCTCCAAAAGTTTTACCCTTGAGGTGCAGAGAATACCCATTCTGCTCCCCTTGAATTAAAGTGGTCTCTCTACAGACTTTGATATTTACAGGCCTATTAATTTCAGTAGTATTATTTGCAAGACAATGGAATCTATTATTGTAGAACTAATAAAAACAAGTATAAGTGACCTTATATTCCTGCATATACAATAGTTTGGCTTTGTAAAAAGCAAATCATGCCCGTTCAACCTTGTTAAACTATTTTAATGGGTTATTGAGTCCATAGAAAAGGGACACTCAGTCCAGGCTGCCTACTTGGACCAGTCAGACCTTTCCAAAGTTTTTGACACTGTCCCCATGCTGAAATTTTTGGCAAATTCTACCAGTTCAACATCAACCCATAGACAGTTCTCTGGATTGGTATTTGTTTGTCTGACAGAATTTAAGGTAGGGGAATTGGCTGCAGTCAGGAAAACCAGACCAGTGGGCACTATCTTTGGACCCCTCCTCAATGTTATGTATTTCTCTAACATAAAAGCAGAACTCAAGGAACTATTTCTAACAAAGTTTGCTGATCATTGTTTACTGGGAACAGTTATCAAATCCCATTTTGGTATTCAAATTCTCCAGTAAATGCTGGACCAAACAGTTCCTTGATGTGTTAGCTATGTGCTTATCCTCAATGCCAAGAAATGCGGCATAGTTCCCTTTGGTAAGCCTAGCACCATTACCACATGCCATATAGATAATATTACACTGAAATTTGACCCAGTACTTAGACACTTCGATACTTATGTTGATAACGATCTCTCTTTTGTCCATCATGTCTTTGTCATGGTTATAAGATCCTTATAACTTGCACAACATATTATTGGAGGTACCTCATCAAGATCCAAGGAAGTTATGGTCTCACTTTATTCCCTTCTTATGAGGGTCATCATAAAATATAATGCCTTGTTTGGCATATGCCTTATTAATCCCCTAAACTCTACACTCAAGTTTCTTACAGACTATTGAAAGGTGATCTGTGCCTGACATACAAATCACCCTTGGATATCACCTGATCGAACTTTTGATATCTGCAAAACCAATAGCATCAGAACTTCTCCAACTAGGGATTTGAACTTTGCTTCTGACATAAATAGCACATGCTGAAGGGACATGTATGTGTCTCAGAGAATTAATTTCCTCTGGAACAGACTTCCCATCCATGTATAGCAGAGTTCTTCCCTAACCCTTTTCAAGTGTAACCTGGACCAGTGAATGGGAAATTGGAAATTCTTCCAAGGTCTAGCACCTAAGTCTCTACTGGACAGAAGCAGCCTGTAAATTATACCCAGGCTTATATGTGCTCCTTAAAATAACATCTAAGGCTCAAAACACTTGCAGGATACATTTGGAATGCATGGCTAGGCTTATAAAGACCTCAGTGGTCATTAGCCTAGTATATACCTATAAACCTATGAACCTGTAAACCAGCTCAAGAGACCTCTGTATTTTCTTACATAAAGATCTCAGGTTTCAATACCCCTAACTATTCCAGTAGACTAAAAGCCCTATTATTCTACAAAACATCATATGGGCTCCCAAGGGTGATGTCTGCTTTGCTTTCCATGCCATGAATGATGAAGCACACTTTGAAGTAATTTGCCTAAATAAAGCTATGGTAAAGCAAATATGTGTTCTAGAGACCTAAATCTATACCAACACAAATAAAATCTGATGACATGGCAGTTACTGAACCCAGTGAATTCCCATTTCATGGTCATTCATTTGTGACAATAGCTGTCAGTCTGTAGAACTAGTAAGGCAGATGACAGCTACTTGTAATACTTCTGAATATCCTTAATTTTCTACAATTACATGGATTAAAACAACACCTAACTGTCCAAAAATGAAAGTACTTATCAATATGGTCACATACGGTTGTAGTATAACTCATCCCTGTTCTTCATATAAACATTTCTCAGTAACCAAGTCCGGAAAAAAAGTTTTAGGTTAGCTGCTATGTGTGATTTATAGTAACACTTTATTTCTCCCAGTAAGAGGCAATCTCAGCATGTTGAACTGATAGAGTAACTAACACTGAAAACTACAGAAAATTCATCGTCTCCCCTGTTTTACCATGTCATAAAGGCTGACACAGGTTCATTTCTGGAGCAAAGCAGTATTTGAATAATAGAATGGTAGGGCCTTCACTCTCTGTTGCAGAAAAAACATGAAAATGAAGAGTCTAAAAGGCGATGTTTATGGGCACCAAACTACATTTAGGTGATATTTTGGGGAGAAAAATAATTCTGGGATAAGGTTAACTCATGTGGAGGGTTGTGTTACCCTTTATCAAGAAACGTGAAAAACAGTTTATGCAACAGTGTGAAAAACCCAACGTGAGTGACTGGTGTTCCGCACCTGAAGTCAATTCCTCGTTGGTCAGATCTGTCCATAAGCTAATCACCATAGATATCCACATCCTGCCCCCACCCCCATTAAGGAAACCACTGTAAAAAATTTCTCCAAAGCCAACTTTATGCTTCTCAAGAAAGAAGTGGCAAACTTCATGACACCCATGCAGATGGACAATACAGTTATGACTGCTGAATCCTACACAAATGCACTCTATAAGCATTTACATGAGTGCAAAGATCATGCTATCCCTAAAAGAACCAAGACACTATACTCCATAAAAAGGAAGCCAATCTGGTGGTCCCCTGCCATAAACAAACTCTACAACAGAAGGAATAAACTGTTGCAAAAGAGAGTAAAATCCCATGAGTGGAGGAGCTCCCTGGTCAGCCTCAGTAAGAAGCTGAGATCCCTCATAAAATACTCCAAAGCTAGCTATGAAAACAAAATCACCACTGATTCTAAGGGCAATCAAAAAGCATGCTATAGCTATGCCAAGAATCTCAATGGCAACACCCAGATCTGCTCTGAGTTACAACACAATGGCACGAAAATTACAGAACCAACTGATATTGCCAACATCCTGGCAGATAGGTTCAGTGCTAACTTTACCCCCCTCTCACCCCCTAAAGGGCTCATATCTATACTGGAAGAATGCAGCGTCCCTGTAATCACAACTATGCAGGTAAAAACTGCACTCTCTAAAGCCAAGAACACAGCACCCATGGGGCCAGAAAACATCCCAGGCTGCGTTTTACGTGAACTTCAGAACAAACTCGCTCCCCGCCTAAGCATCACGTTCAGTCATAGACTCACATCAGGCTTTGTGCCCACTGAATGGTGCACAGCAACAGTTATCCCACTTTAGAAAGGGGGAGCCACCACGGACCCCGGGAACTATTGCCCTATCAGCCTGATGAGCCTGGTCTGCAAGGCCTTGGAACGTATCATCATGGAACTCATAAACAAAGATATTGGTGACCTCCAAACTCTGGACCCTACCCAGTTCAGGTTTGTGAAAGACAGATCATGCCTATTGAACCTGATCGACTTCTTTGAGTTAGTCACCAAAGCCGTAGACAAGGACAAGGTGGTTCACAAAGCCTATTTTGACCTCACCAAGACTTTCAACACCATACCCCATTCTGGAATTATAGATAAGCTCCCTAAACTGGGTATAAATCCCTATGTCAGAAGATGAGTGGTCAACTAGCTCACTGACAGAACTCACACTGTAAAAGTTACAGACTCCAAATCTGACTTCATACCAGTGACAAATGGAGTACCACAGGGTTCAGTCCTGGTTCCTGTCCTGTTTGGTATCTACTTCTCTGAAGCACAGGTTAACACAGTAGGTCTCTGGCTAACCAAGTTTGCAGATGACTGCAAATTAGGAGTCATAGTCGAGTCCCAAAATGACATAGACATCCTACAGAAGGGCCTCACTGAGACATATGCCTGGTGTCAGAGCCATGGCCTCAAGCTCAATTTCAAAAAGTGCATTGTCATCCCCTTTGGTAAAAACTCTGTACCCATGAACTACCACATAGCCATGAACTACCACATAGGTGACAGTCTACTTAACGCCAAATGTGTGATAAGAGACCTTGGGACCAAGGTGGACAGTAGTCTCTCCTTTGATAATCATGTCACCACAGTAGTCAGGAAATCCTTCTACATGGCACACCTCATCACAAAAGGTTTCTCATCCAGAAAAAAAAAAGGTAATTGTTCCCCTCTACTTGGTTCTCATTAGACTGATTATAGAGTACAACGCTCCTTTTGGAATGTACCTCACAAGACATCTACAACAACTGGAAAGGCCACATAAGTACCTCATAAAGGAGATTACTTGCCTCAAACAGATGCCCTACACAGACCATCTCAAAAAACTCCAGCTTTACTCTGTAGCATATCGCCTACTCAGAGGCAATCTCTGCCTAACATACAAAGCTATGTCAAACCCAGAGCTGTTGGACATGCTACACCTAAAGAAACCCCAATTCCTCTGAGCTACATGCTCTAGAGACCTAAACCCTGTCACCACAATAAACAGAACATGCTGAAGGGATAGATTCCTGTCCCAGAGACTTCCCATACTCTTGAACAAGCTACCCATCTATGTCAAGCAGAGTTCCTCATTAGCACTCTTGAAGAAAAATCTTGATGGGTGAATGGGAAATAGGAAATTCACCCCGGGGATCACTTCTGTGGTTCTGCTTGACAGGGGCACAGGAAAATAACTTTCTTGGGTGGCGAAAGCCAGGGAACCTTGTTGGCTAGGCTTACTTAGGCCCTTGGGCCGATAGCCTAGTACCTACCAATGAACTTATGAACCTATAAGAAAATATTATACCTACTGACAAAAACAGAGTCTGTGTGTGTGTATATGTTTGTGCATGTGTGAGTGCGTGCATGTATGTGTAAATACTGATGGGTAGGGAGGTCCATAACTAGTGGTATGTAATATTTATCAGCCAACAGCTGCTGCACATGCATGTGCAATTCATAAAGTATGGTGCACATAATAAACAGAATACCATGTTTAGTGTGAATTCTGCTATAGGTTAAGGTGCTTCATCAGTCCTTTTACAACCACAACAAATGGCTGCTGACATAAGAATGTATACCAATGTATCCACAGTTTATAAGGTGTGCAAAGGTTTCTTGGTGCTCCAAGTTTAAAGTGTATTGGTCACTTTCAGAAGCATATTTGTCTCACAATTAATTTCATTCCCTGTTATACTCCTGATTTTAAAGTTACAAGTGGTTTTGCAAAAAATTAAGATTATAGTGCATTCTTTGAGTTTTTAACTTCACTGTTCGCTCATTTTTTTCTCTATAACCAAAATAATGTCATGGGTGGTATTACACAATTATTTAAATATAAATGCAAAGAATTATGGGTAAGCAAAAATAAAGAGCCTCTTTAGTAGAGCAGCTCCTTACTTACATTTTGGTTTCACTACTACATTGTGTGAAGTATTCATTTTCACTGTGAAGTGTTTCACCTGCAAGAACTAGCTGACAACTTGTCTTTCTATGACGTATGAAACTACTCCTGTTACATTTAGCATGGAAATACTGCAGCCTATACATTCATTTAGGTAGTACGGGACTGTGGGTTTAGCCTTTCATGATGACGTATCTCTGGCTCACCACTTGGCTGACACCTAATGGGACAGCTAGGTATTACACCTGTAGAATATGGGCCTAGAGAGCAGGGGCTGTCCTATTAGAAATGTACAAGCTAAGGAAGCTCTAGTTTGGAGTCATGCCCTCTTCAAAAGGCAGCATACAGTGGTGCTCAACAAGTTACTGAAAGGGAGGGAGGGATCTCTGACTGGAGAGAATGTGAGCTGTCCAGCAGGACCAGCAAGCAAGTTTGCTTACTACCACCCGACTCTGTCTGCTGGAGGAATGGACAAGCCAATAGGGATTTCCATGCAGGAATAAACAGGCCATAGGGCACTTTTCTAGCCTGGCAATACAATGTTTCTGTCTCTAGGGAAGAAACAGGCTGCCCATCGAACAAACAGGCTGATTAGGTGCAGGTGGAGGTTTGGTTTGGTCCTGCAGGAAAGCCATAAAAAAAACACACACACAGACCAGCACAGCAGTTTAAGCAAAATTAAAAATATTTTCATCAAAACCCCATCTATGTTCATCGATAAACAGGATTTTAAACATCAGCCCATTAGCCAGGCAACCCACGGATCTGTGACATCTTTAGTGGGGACTTCTTCCACTGAGTCTGGCTGGACCACAGTGGCAGCAGCAGGAACTCCTGAAGAATGTTCTTCCACAGCTACAGTCACAGTCACTGGAGCAGATCTGGATGGCAATCATGACCCCCAACAATCACCGTCACTATCTGCATTCCATTCACAGAATCCTCCTAGCACCTGCAGGAGAGAGTGTTGGCTAAGGTGAGTCCAGGGCCACCAGAAAGCAGGGATGGGGCAACAAGTGTGCCTTTTTGGTACCAAACTTACAAGGCAAAAATGTCTGTGACACATGCAAGACACCTCTTTGGTCCAGAATGCTATGAGTTAGAATGTTCTAATCCACCTTCCTATCTTTGGGTCCTTGTATTAACTGACTCTGCACCTCCAAAGCCTCAGACAAGACTTGAACCTCCATCTGACCATATCCTCTACTGATGCATCTGTAAAACTCTGGAAGGAATCCTGCATAAGAACTGGATCTTCTACTGGAGTTGTCTTACTTCCTCATAGAGTAGTTGAGATGCCCAGTCTACTGCCGAATCTATTATTTCTTCATGCAGTTACCAGAACCTTCTCATGGTTTTTGTATTGTTATGCTTGCAGCATATCCTGCCATCAGTCTGAAAAACACAAGTAATTATACAACAACCCCCCATTAATATTCCAAAACATGCACACTGATTGGTCAGCATGCACGTTGTAAATCAAAGACTTATACTAATGGAAAAAGGTCCGGACTTTTTCCATTAGTATAAGTCTTTTTTTTTTTTTACAGCAAAGGAGAATGCAAGATCTTCGTTGCTTTTTTTAAAGCTGTCTCGCTATGTTAAACTACTTTAACATAGTGAGACACTTTGTAAAAAGCAACGGACATCTTGCTTTCTCCATTGCTTCCACCCACAGCTCTGATGTACTGCGTAAGCATACTCATGCGCAGTACATCAGAACTGCCGCAGAGTACCAGACAGCTGCAGAAGGACAGCACGGAGGCATTATATAATGCCATTATTTAAGAAAAGTATTTTTTTTCTTAAATAATGTCATTGTATAATAGCAATAACCCACTTCTGGGTGTGGGTAATGCTGTATTTACCTACGGTTGTCTTTGTTTGGCCACTCGGGCTCGCCCTCGTGACCAAACCACACCAACCATGGGTGAATCTAGCATTACCTACACCCAGGTGTGGCTTATTGCTTAATTAAACAACAGTGTCTACCAAAGCATCCCACATTGCAAGCTGCCACAGCAGAGGAGCAGTACACAAGAAGTGAGCCACAATATGTTCAGAAAAGGGTCACCATCATCAACATCATCACCATCACCATCACCATCATCATCATTATCACCATTATCACCATCATCATCATCATTATCATCATCATCATCATCACCATCATCATCATCATCATCATCATCACCATCACCATCATCACCATCATCATCATTACCATCATCATCACCATCATCACCATCATCACCATCATCATCATCATCATCATCACCATCACCATCATCATCTTTGATCATGTTCACAAAAGGGTGTAGCCAGAAAATTCCATTTAGTACTCACAAACTTTTTTTACTGCACCCAACCTTCCTGGCATTTAATAAATGTACCCATCATTTTCACAGGTTCCCTGTAAAACTACTACAGATAGATTAGCAATCCTCCTTTCTGTGAGCAAGTTATACACCTGTTGTTAGAGACATTGCTTTAGACATTTGGAGATGTAATATAGCCTGAAAAAATACAGTGTTTCTGATTGATGCAAAGAAAAAAATGTACTCTGGAGAGTACAAAGAGTATACCCAGCCACACAGCACAAAGATAAATGTCTGACCACGTACACTGCAGTGCAGGTGGTGTGCTCTAAATGACTAGCACACTGTATGCATGTCGACAAATGGATGTGTGTAAGCCTGTCTCATGGCAATAATGCTCTGTGATATACCTAGCAAGTGCCATATCATCATTCTTAGTAAACTACTGTGTTGTGCAGACAAAACTGAAACCTTTTTACAGATAAATGTGTTAACATGTCACATAACAACAGTGAACAGAACTATGTGAATGTTACACTGGCTTTTCACTCTGCATGGTGAATGACATTCATATATATAACCCTGTGCATGCCCTGCATTCTGTATACAGCTTCATAAAATAGTGCTTCAGTCCCTATGGTATATCCAGGTGACTGACATGAAAATGTAATGGGGCCACCTCAGTTATAAGAGAAGATATATGTATAGAATAGGATATGCACCTAATAAATATAAAGAAAGTGTATATGAGATAAAATATATGTAGAAAGTGTGATCTGCACATAATAAATACTAATGGGATGTACATGTGGTAAGATAAATGTAGAGAATGGTATATATACATAACAAATACTTGTATAATATGTATAAGATACATGTACACAATGGGATATGCACATACATATTAACAGGATGTACATGAGATAAGATACATGTACAATATGGGATATGCCATAATAAATTCTGACAGGATGTATATTAGAGAAGATATATGCATAGAATATGGCACGCACATAACAAATGTACATGTGATACATTACATGCATACACTGGGATATGCACATAATAAATAAAAGGGTACATATTTGATAAGATATATGTACAGAATGGGATATGTACATAATAATTACTAACAGAATATATACAAGATATGCTATATGTACAGAATATAATATACAAATAATAAATAGCAGAATATACATGACATAAGAAACCTGAACAGAATTCGACATACTAACAGGATGCATATGAGACAAGATACACATACAGAATGGGGTACACACATTATAAATACTAACAGGGTGTATATGAGATAAGATACATGTACAGAATGGGGCATACACATAATAGATATTAACAGCATGTATATGTGATAAGATACATGTACAGAATGGGGTATACACATAATAAATATTAACATGATGTATATGAAATAAGATTCACATAGAGAATAGGGTATAGACATAATAAATACTAACAGGATGTATATGTGACAAAATACATGTAGATAATGTGTATACATATAATAAATACTAACAGCATGTATATGAGATATGATATACATACAGGATGGCAAATAACATAATGAATATTAACAGGATGTATATAAGATAAGATACACATACAGAATTGGGTACACACATAATAAATACTAACAGGATGTATATGAGATAAGAAACACATACAGAATGGGGTATACCCATAATAAATACTAACATGATGTATATAAGATAAGATACACATATAGAATGGCGTATACCTATGATAAATACTATCAGTATGTATATGTGATAAGATACATGTACAGAATGGGGTATACACATAATAAATACTAACAGGATGTATATGTGATAAGATACAAATACAGAATGGGGTATACATGTAATAACTACTAACAGGATGTACATGTGAGAAGATACACATAAAGAATGGGATATATATATAATAAATACTAACAGGATGTATATGTTATGAGATACATGTACAGAATGGGGTATACATGTAATAAATACTAACAGGCTGTATATGTGATAAGATACACATACAGAATGGGGTATACACATAATAAATACTAACAGGATGTATATCCGATGAGATACGTGTACAGAATGGGGTATACACATAATAAATACTAACAGGATGTATACATGATAAGATTCATGTACAGGATGGGTTATACACATAATAAATACTAACAGGATACATGTGACATAAGATACACATACAGAATGGGGTATACACATAATAAATACTAACAGGAGGAATATGTGATTATATACACATACAGAATTGGCTATAACATAATAAATATTAACAGGATGTATATGTGATAAGATACACATACAGACAGGCATATAATATAATAAATATTAATAGGATGTATATGTGATAAGATCCATATACAGAATGGGGTATACACATAATAAATACTAACAAGATGTAAATGTGATAAAATACTTGTAGAGAATGGGGTATGCATATAATAAATACTAACAGAGTGTATATGAGATACGATGCACATACAGACTGGGGTATACACGTAATAAATACTAAGAGGATGTATAGGTGATGAGATACATGTACAGAATGGGGTATACACATAATAAATATTAACAGGATGTATGTGAGATAAGGTACATGCATAAATGGGGTATACACATAACAAATACTAACAGAATGTGCATGAGATAAAAAACACATACAGGATTGTGTATACATATAATAAATACTAACAGGATGTATAGGTGATAAGATTCACATACGATATGGGGTATACACATAATGAATACTAACAGGATGTATGTGAGATAAGGTACACGTATGAATGGGGTATACACATAATAAATACTAACATGATGTAAATGTTATGAGATACATGTACAGAATGGGGTATACACGTAATAAATATTAACAAGCTGTATATGTGATGAGATACACATACAGAATGGGGTATACACATAATAAATACTAACAGGATGTATATGAGATAAAATGCACATACAGAGTGGGGCATACACATAATAAATATTAACAGGATGTATGTGAGATAAGGTACACATATGAATGGGGTATACACATAACAAATACTAACAAGATGTGAGTGAGATAACATACACATATAGAATGGAGTATGCATATAATAAATACTAACAGGATGTATATGAAATAAGATACACAAATGGGGTAGACACATAATAAATACTAAAATGATGTACATGTGAAATGATACACATACAGAATGTGATATGTTGTTGTTGTTGTGTCTTTCGGCTTTTCCCAGTTAGGGGTCGCCACAGCGGAACTCTGTCCGCCAATGATTGGCAGTAGATTTTTACCTGCCGAGTTGCCAGCTCTGACGCACAACCTTCAATGAAGGTACGCCCATTCATGCATATCTCCACACAGAAGACGGTCTAGCTGAGAATCAAACAGGACAGCATCTTACGGTGAGACGACAACACTACCACAGCACCACCACCGCAGTACATACAGAATGGGGTGTACACATAATAAATACTAACAGGATGTATATGTGACAAGATACACATACAAAATTGAGTATACACATAACAAATACTAAAATTATGTATATGTGATAAGATATACATACAGAATGGGGTATACACATAATAAATACTAACAGGATGTATAAGTGATAAGATACACATACAGAATGGGGTATACACATAATAAATACTAACAGGATGTATTAACAGGATATATGTGACATAAGATACACATACAAAATGGGGTATACACATAATAAATATAAACAGGATGTTTGTGAGACAAGGTACATGCATGAATGGGGTATACACATAGGTTCAT
Organism: Protopterus annectens; assembly: GCF_019279795.1. Classification (NCBI taxonomy): domain Eukaryota; kingdom Metazoa; phylum Chordata; order Ceratodontiformes; family Protopteridae; genus Protopterus; species Protopterus annectens. The sequence continues at coordinate 1,442,835,637 of NC_056745.1, forward strand.
AGGTAGGTACTAGGCTATCAGCCCAAGGGCCTAAGTAAGCCTAGCCAACAAGTTTTTTGGCATACACCACCCAATAAATATTAATTTCCTGTGCCCTTGTCGAACAGAGCCACAGAAGTGATCCCCGGGGTGTATTTCCTATTTCCCATCCGCTCATCAAGATTTTTCTTGAAGAGTGCTAATGAGGAACTTTGATTGACATAGATGGTTAGTTTGTTCCAGAGTATAGGAAGTCTCTGGGACAGGAATCTATCCCTTTAGCATGTCCTGTTTATTGTGGTGACAATGTTTAGGTCCCTAGAGCATGTAGCTCGGAGGGATTGGGATTTCTTTAGGTGTAGCATGTCCAACAGCTCTGGGTTTAACATAGCTTTATATGTTAGGCAGAAATCTCCTTGGAGTAGGTGACATGCTACAGAGTAAAGCTGGAGTTTTTTGAGACAGTCAGTGTAGGGCATCTGTTTGAGGCCAGTAATCCTCTTTGTGAGGTACTTCTGTGGCCTTTCCAGCTGCTGCAAATGTCTTTTGAGGTACAATCCAAATGGGCATTGTACTCTATAATGGGTCTAATGAGTGCTGAGTAGAGGGGAACAATGACCTCTTTTTTCCTGGATGAGGACCCTTTTGTAATGAGGTGTGCTACACAGAAGGATTTCCTGACTACTATGTCAATGTGATTGTCAAAGGAGAGACTACTGTCCACCTGGGTCCCAAGGTCTCTTATCACACATTCGGTGTTATGTAGGCTGCCACTTATGTGGTAGTTCATAGGTATAGAGTTTTTACCAAAGGGGATGACAATGCATTTTTTGGCATTGAGCTTGAGGCCATGCCTCTGATACCAGGCATCTGTCTCAGTGAGGCCCTTCTGTAGGATGTCCAGATCATTTGGAGGCTCGAATATGGCTACTAGTTTGCAGTCATCTGCGAACTTCATTAGCCAGAGACCTTCTGTGTTAGCCTGTACTTTAGAGAAGTAGATACCAAATAGGAGAGGACCCAGGACTGAACTCTGTGGTACTCCACTTGTCACTGGTTTGAAGTCAGATTTGGAGTCTGCAACTTTTAAGGTGTGGGTTCTGTCAGAGACCCAGTTGGAAACCCATCATGTGACATAGGGATTTATACCTTGTTTTGTGAGTTTAGCTATAATTCCAGAATGGGGGATGGTGTTGAAAGCATTGGCAAGGTCAGGATAGGATGTGAGAACCACCTTACCCTCGTCTATGGCTTTGGTGACTGCCTCAAAGAATAAATACTAACAGGATGAATGTGAAATAAAATACACATACAGAATGGGGAATACACATAATAAATGCAAGCAGGATATATATGAGATATGATACATGTACAGAATGGCGTATAAAAATAATAAATACTAACAGGATGTATATGTGATAAGATACATGTACAGAATGGGGTATACACATAACAAATACTAACAAGATGTAAAAGGATAAGATACATGTACAAAATGGGGTATATCATAATAAATATTAACAAGATGTATATGAGATAAGGTACATGTGTGAATGGTGTATACACATAACAAATACTAACATGATGTGTATGAGATAAGATACATATATAGATTGGGTTATACACATAATAAATACTAACAGGATGTATATGAAATAAGATACACATACAGAATGGGTTATACACATAATAAATACTAACAGGCTGTATAGGAAATAAGATACACATACAATATAGGGTATACACATAATCAATATTAACAGGATGTATAAGTAATAAGATACATGTGCAGAATGGGGTATACATGTAATAAATACTAACAGGATTATGTGAGATAAGATACACATACAGAATGGGAATATGGGGCCCTTCAGATGGTCAAACTTTTAAAAGCTAGACTTTCATATGGCTGAGACCATATGATCAAACTTTTAAAAATTCGGACGGTCGGAATGGGGATCAACATAGAGCACAGAATGGGAAGATTTCCCTTTTCCACAATGTACTTGGTATATTTAAATTGTAGGATTGGGGGGGGGGCTTGCCCCCCTGCTAGCACTGTTTAGTTTATTTTTTGTTTATTTTTTATTTTTTCACATTGTTGCACATTCAAATGTTCGATCATATGGTCTCAGCCATATGAAAGTTGAACATTTAGATGTTCCATTATGTGAAGTAGACCTGGGTATATGCATAATAAATACGAACAGGAGGTATATGTAATAAGATACACTTTCAGAATGAGTTAAACACGTAAAAAAAAGGATGTATATGAGATACGATGCATGTACAGAATAGGATATACACATAATAAATATTAACAGGATGTATATGTGATGAGAAACATGTACAGAACAAGGTATATACATAATAAATACTAACAGGATGTAAATGGATAAGATACATGTACAGGATGGGGTATACACATAATAAATACTAACAGGATGCATATGCGATGAGATACATGTACAAAATGGGGTATACGCATAATAAATACTAACAGAATATAAATGGATAAGATACATGTACAGGATGGGATTTACACATAATAAATACTAACAGGATGTATATGTGAAGAGATACATGTACAGAATGGGGTATACACATAAATACTTAACAGGATGTATAAGTGATAAGATACACATACAGAATGGGGTATACACATAATAAATACTAACAGGATGTATATGTGATGAGATACATGTACAAAATGGGGCATACACATAATAAATACTAACAGGATGTAAATGGATAAGATACATGTACAGGATGGGGTTTACACGTAATAAATACTAACAGGATGAAAATGGATAAGATACATGTACAGGATGGGGTATACACATAATAAATACCAACAGGATGCATATGTGATGAGATACATGCATAGAATGGGGTATACACATAATAAATACCAACAGATTGTAAATGTGTAAGATACATGTACAGGATGGGGTTTACACATAATAAATACTAACAGGATGTATATGTGAAGAGATACATGTACAGAATGGGGTATACACATAAATACTTAACAGGATGTATAAGTGATAAGATACACATACAGAATGGGGTATACACATAATAAATACTAACAGGATGTATATGTGATGAGATACATGTACAAAATGGGGCATACACATAATAAATACTAACAGGATGTAAATGGATAAGATACATGTACAGGATGGGGTTTACACGTAATAAATACTAACAGGATGAAAATGGATAAGATACATGTACAGGATGGGGTATACACATAATAAATACCAACAGGATGCATATGTGATGAGATACATGTATAGAATGGGGTATACACATAATAAATACCAACAGATTGTAAATGTGTAAGATACATGTACAGGATGGGGTTTACACATAATAAATACTAGCAGGATGTATATGTGATGAGATACATGTACAGAATGGAGTATACACATAATAAAAACTAACAGGATGTATATGAGATGACAGGGTTGGGAGGGTGGCCTAATGGTTAAGGTGTTTGCCTTACAAACACAAGGTGCAGAGTTTGAGTCTCACAAGGGATAATTGGCTAGGCTTAAAATGGCTCACAAGGGCAGTTAGCTTAGTACTAACCTATGAACCTATGAACCTATGACACATGTATAAATGGGGTATACACATAATAAATACTAACATGATGTATATGTGATAAGATACACATACAGAATCTGGTATACACATAATAAATACTAACAGGATGTATATGTGATGAGATAGATGTAAAGAATGGGGTATAGACATAATAAATACTAACAGGATGCATACGTGATTAGATACACATACAGAATAGGGTATACACGTAATAAATACTAATAGGATGTATATGTGATAAGATACATATATAGAATGGGGTATACACGTAATAAATACTAACTAGATATATATGTGATGAGATGCATATACAGAATGGGGTATGAACGTAATAGATATTAACAGGATATATTTGTGATAAGATACATTAACAGAAAGGGGTATACACGTCATAAATACTAACAGGATCTATATGTGATAAGATACATGTACAGAATGGGGTATACACATAATAAATACTAAGAGGATGTAAATGTGATAAAACACATGTAGAGAATGGGGTATACATATAATAAATACTAACAGGGTGTATATGAGATTAGATAGACATACAGAATGGCATATATCATAATAAATATTAACAGGATGTATATGTGATAACATAGATGTACAGAATGGGGTATACACATAGTAAATACTAACAGGATGTAAATGTGATAAAATACATGTAGAGATGGGGTATACATATAATAAATACTAACAAGGTGTATATAAGATAAGATGAACATACAGACTGCGGTATACACATAATAAATATTAGGATGTATGTGAGATAAGGTACACGCATGAATGGGATAAACACATAAATGCTAACAGGATGTGCGTGAGATTAGATACACATATAGAATGGGGTATATATATATATATATATATATATATATATATATATATATATATATAAAATAAATACTAACAGGATGTATATGTGATAAGATACACATACAGAATTGGGTATACACAATAAATATTAACAGGATGTATGTGCGATAAGGTACATGTATGAATGGTGTATAAACATAACAAATACTAACAGAATGTGCGTGAGATAAGAAACATATAGAATGGGGTATACATATAATAATTACTAACAGGATGTATATGAAATAAGATACACATACAATATGGGGTATACATATAATAAATACTACAGGATGTATGTGAGATAAGGTACACGTTTAAATGGGGTATATACATAATAAAAACTTACAGGATGTATGTCAGGTAAGGTACATGTATGAATGGGGTATACACATAATAAATACTAACATGATGTATATGTTATGTGAAACATGTACAGAATGGGGTATACACGTAATAAATACTAACAGGATGTGTATGTGATAAGATACACATACGGAATGGAGGATACACATAATAAATATTAACAGGATGTATATGAGATAAGATTAACATATGAATGAGGTGTACACATAATAAATACTAACAGGATGTATATGAGATAAGATGCACATACAGAGTGGGGTATACACATAATACATAATAACAGGATGTATATGTGATAAGATGGACATACAGACTGGTGTATACACATAATAAATACTAAAAAGATTTATATGAGATATGATATACGTGCAGAATGGGGTGTACATATAATAAATACTACCAGGATGTATATTCATAGATTCATAGGTTCGTACTAAGCTAACTGCCCTTGCGAGCCATTTTAAGCCTAGCCAATTATCCCTTGTGAGACTCAAACCTGCAAGTTTGTAAGGCAAACACAACACAACTTATAGGCCACCCACCCTAAGATACACATACAGAATGGCATATAACATAATAAATATTATCAGGGTGTATGTGAGATAAGGTACTTGTATGAATGGGGAATACACATAACAAATACATACAGAATGTGTATGAGATAAGATACATATAGAATGTGGTATAGACATAAATACTAACCGGATGTATGTGAAATAAGATACACATACTGAATGAGATATACACATAATAAATACTAACAGGATGTATATGTGATGAGCTACACATGCAGAATGGGGTATACAAATAATAAATACTAACAGGATGTACATGAGATAAGATGTATGTATGAATGAGGTGTACATATAAAAAAATACTAGCAGGATGTATATGAGATAAGATGCACATACAGTATGTTGTATACATTTAATAAATACTGACAGGATGTATATGACATAAGATGCATGTACAGAAAGTGGTATTCACAAAACAAATACTAACAGGAAGTATATGTGATAAGATGCACATATAGAATGACATATAATAAATATTAATAGGATGTATATGTGATGAGATACATCTACAAAATGGGGTATACACATAATACATACTAACAGGATGTAAATGTGATAGAATACATGTAGAGACTGGGATATACATATAATAAATACTAACATGATGTATATATGATAAGATACACATACAGAACGGCATATAACATTATAAATATTAACAGGATATAGATGTGATGAGATACATGCACAGAATGGGGTATACCCATAATAAATACTAACATGATGCATATGTCATGAGATACAGTCACAGAATGGGGTATGCACATAATAAATACTAACAGGATGTGTATGTGATAAGATACATATATAGAATGGGGTATACACATAATAAATACTAACAGGATATATGAAAAGTAAGCTAGTGCTATCCTGTCCTAAAGTATCCTGCCGCATAAGACAAAGTACTTAGCTGAATAGTGAGATACATACATCATAGTTCAAATAAATAGCCAAATTCCAGAATTCGAGCGATGCTGGACAGTTGGAAACGCACGCCGCTCCTTCTTCCAGATGCGCTCCGTTAACGTTCAGCGCCATTCGTCGATTTTTGCGGAACATCTGAATCAAAATGATATTATTGAACTTTCTATGGTATCCCTGTCACTGTCACAACACAACAAATAATATATGTGAGATAAGGTACATGTATGAATGGGGTATACACATAATAAATACTAACAGGATGTATATGAAATAAAATACACATACAGAATGGGGTACACATAATAAATACTAAGAGGATATATATGTGATGAGATGCACATACAGAATGGGGTATGCACATAATAGATATTAACAGGATGTATTTGTGATAAGTTACATGTACAGAATGGGGTATACACGTAATAAACATTAACAGGATGTATATGTGATGAGATACATTTAAAGAATGGGGTATACAGAATGGGGTATACACATAATAAATATTAAAAAAATGCATATGTGAAAAGATACACATACAGAATGGCATATAACATAATAAATATTAACAGGATGTATATGTGATAACATAATGTACAGAATGGAGTATACACATACTAAATACTAACAGGATGCAAATGTGATAAAATACATGCAGAGAATGGGGTCTACATATAATAAATACCAACAGGGTGTATATGAGATAAGATGCGCATGCAGACTGTGGTGTACACATAGTAAATATTAACAGGATGTATGTGAGATAAGGTACATGCATGAATGGGATATACATATAACAAATGCCAACAGGATGTGCGTGAGATAAGATATACATATAGAATGGTGTATAAATATAATAAATACTAACAGGATGTATATGTGATAAGATACACATACATAATGGGGTATACGCATAATAAATATAAACAGGATGCATGTGAGATAAGGTACATGCAAGAATGGTGTATACACATATCAAATATAACAGAATGTGTGTGAGATAAGAAACACATATAGAATGGAGTATACATATAATAAATACCAACAGGATGTATATCAAATAAGATACACACACAATATAGGGTATACACTTAATAAATACTAACAGGATGTATGTGAAATAAGATATGCACACAGAATGAGATATATACATAATAAATATTAAAAACATGTATGTGAGATTAGGTACATGTGTGAATGGTGTGTACACAAAACAAATACTAACAGGATGTGTATGAGATAAGAAACATATATAGAATGGGTTATACACATAATAAATACCAACAGGTTGTATATGAAATAAGATACACATACAGAATGGGTTATACACATAATAAATACTAACAGGATGCATATGAAATAAGCTAGAGATATAATATGGGGTATATACATACTCAATATTAACAGGATGTATATGTGATAAAATATATGTACAGAATGGGGTATACACATAATAAATACTAACAGGATGTATATGTGATATATGCTCAACTCCTGAGAGACTTGCTTGACTACAAACATCTGCATTAGAAGCTGAAGCTAAGCAAAACTTGCAGTAGTGCATTTAATACTCTGTTAAGTACAAACTTGCAGTTTTAAAAGTACTGTATTTTCATTTTTTCTGTTTCCTAATTGTGTGTTTCTGAACAGTGTGCTGTGTGTGTGTCTCTGCAGTAAGTTCTCCATCCTCCCTCCCTGTTCCTGTGTTGGTATTAGTCTTGGTGGCTCTGGAACTGCTGAAAGTTTGCTCTTTTTTGAGCTTTTTTTTTTCTAAGTTAATTGGGTAAATTTGTTTTCTCAGTTTTATATATATATATATATATATATATATATATATATATATATATATATATATATATATATATATACATATATTACACTATGTTATGCATCTTTTACTGTATTTGTGTTTCTTCTCCTCTTTTTACTAGGGGGCTAGGGCATTGACTACAACTCGATATATAACAATAAGTATCCTTTTCTGTGCATTTAAAGTGTTTTTTTGAGTGTATCTGCTTTATTTTCTAAAAAAAAAAATGTGTATATATATATATATATATATATATATATATATATATATATATATATACTTGTTTCCCGCCTTTCTAAGCTAGTATATTCCACTTTTCAGGTTAGTGCTGAATTCAGGGCTGTGTTACAAATCTTTGTGTTTGTCCCATACCTTACTTGGATAGAAGGAAGTTCTCTGTTCACCTGTGAGAGAGGGGAGCTTTTGAGCAGCCTGTCTGTCCCTGGAGGAGTGGTTTCAGCCCAGAAATTAGTAGTTTATTGGCCATTTTAGGCTAATTTCTATCTCTTTCATTTCCCCTGCTATAAATACTGTATTTGCCTGGTTTTGTGTGCCTGGCAGCGCCATTTAGCTAGGGTAAAACTATTCCCGGCTCCACAAAGTCTCCTCTTCAATTTTTCCCTTGGAACTAGACAAACTTTTAGCTTAAGCACTCAAGCCACTCATTTCTCAGCCTGACACTTACTCAAAACTTATAGCAAGCACTTAAAAACCCTAGCACTAGACCCACCTGTACTGTACAGAAGGACAAGGCTCTCTATTCGACCTTACCAGCTATCCAGTAAAACAGTTCACTGTACCTATCCAGGCATGTCCAAAGGGCAGTTTCAGGTGTACTCTCCAGTCCAACTGGTGAATCTGGGCATTTTGAGGCAATGTTACAACTGCCTCATGTACACAGACAACCCCCTCCTCCTACCACGAAACACTAATACATGTGAGAGATGCAATTATACAGCCAAACTGGAGGCTAAGCTCTCTCAAACCAAGACTGGATCAGACAGTCAAGAGGAGAAGGGAAATACTTGCATCACACCACCAGTCTCACATAAACCCATTAAAGCAGCACTGGAAAAAACACACATAAATACATGAAAACATACTCGGAGGCTCTAAATAAAATCTGCAAAACCAACAGAGACCTCCAAAGCATCCAGGCAACCTCCACCCTCCAACACAAACCATGAAACACATACTGCACAAAACCAGTGTGCCATGCAATCACAGCCCTTAAGGCAAAATAACATACCCAACATACTAGTAATAGGTGACTCTATAGTCAGGCACACTGACGTCCCACTCACTAGGCTGAATAAGGAGAAGGTTACTGTTAGCTGCCTGTCGGGCACCAGGATCCGCCACATAACAAAGCACTCAGGTCACTACAGAACAAGTACAAATATGACTCTGTCATTGTCCATGTTGGTGTGAATGACCTGAGCCGTACCTCTCTGGACTACATGAAAAGAAACATGAAAGAGCTCTCTGATGACGTAGTCCAGGCTGGTATGACCCTGACCCTGAGTAGCATCCTGCCCTCACCAAGAATTATACCATGGTATAAAGAAAAAATTCTCAATTTCAACAATTGGCTAAGTTTCTGGTGTCATTCAAAGGGAATCCAGTGTCTGTCCGCCTGGGATGACATGCTCGACAAGCCACGCTGCTTCGCTAGAGACGGCTTGCACCTGTCACCCTTAGGCTTTCGAATACTGGCCAAGGCTCTTGCCACCCCCATAATGTCTTTTTAGGCAAGGCTCAAAAGACAAACCTACCACCATAAATCGCACAAGTAACAAAAAAAAACGAAGGTAGTGATACTCAATGCCAGAAGTCTGAACCTCAAAATGCATGCACTCGAGGCACTCCTCAGTATAGAGAAAATCAATATATGTGCAGTAACAGAAACCTGATATAAGGCTCCAGAGAGCACCCCAGCACTACCAGGCTACAACTCATACCATACATTTCAGCCACAGAACCCAAACCGAAATACAAAAGGCGGGGGCGTATCCATATTCATCAAGGATACCCACACCTCCAAGTTAGTGGCATAGCATGATGCTTCAGAGATCATCCACGTGCAACTAACAATGGGCAAAACTGCAATTCAAATTGTAGCTTGCTACAGATCACCTACCATGTCCCAGGACCCCCATTCCACGTTCCTGGAAACACTGGGAAACATAAAGGTCCTACCAAACACCCTAATATTGGGTGATTTCAATTATCCAAACATTAACTGGGAGAACTACTCAAGTACTAACTCCCTTGTCCAACATTTCCTACAATTTATAAACTCAAATGCCCTGGTTTAACTGGTCAACACTCCCACCAGAGGTGACAACATATTGGACCTGGTCATCACCAACATGGGTGACCGGTGTTACACAGCAGAGGTCAACCTCTCGCTGGTTAGATCTGACCATAAACAAATCACTTTGGATATCCACATTCCGCCCCCACTCCCGGGCAAGAAAACCACTATGAAAAACTTTTCAAAAGAAAACTTCACGTTACTTAAGGCCGAGGTGGAAAGTTTCAAAGCCCTCATGCTGAAGGATAATGCTGTCCAAGCTGCAAAATTCTTTACTAATGCATTCTACGGGCACCTACAAGAATGCATGGATCATGCCATCCCAAGAAAAACCAAGACTCACTCCTCCAAGCAAAGGAAACCAGTCTGGTGGACTCCTGCCATAAACAAGCTATACAATAGAAGGAGGAAACTAGTACAGAAAAGAGTAAAATCCCAAGAAGGGAAGACATCCCTGATCAGTATCAGCATGAAACTACGATCCCTCATAAAATCATCCAAGGCAAGCTTTGAAAGAAAAATTGCCAAGGACTCCAAAGATAACCACAAAGCATTCTTTAGCTATGTCAAGAAACTAAGTGGCAATGCGCAGATCTGCTCGGAGTTAGTGCAGAATGGTACAAAATATACTGAACCGACTGATATCGCCAACATCCTGGCAGACAGGTTCAGCGCAAACTTCACCCCCCCTCTCACCCACAAGAGAACCCATAACCATACCAGAAGAATGTAGAGTCCCTGAAATCACAGACACTCAGGTTAAAACAGCCCTCTCCAAAGCCAAAAACACAGCATCAATGGGACAGGATGGTGTCCCAGGCTGTGTCCTACATGAGCTCAAAGACGAACTAACCCCTCACCTAAACACACTGTTCAAACTTAGCCTCTCCACAGGCTACGTAGCCATAGAGTGGTGCACAGCAGCGGTTATTCCGCTCCACAAAGGTGGAGTCATAACAGACCCCGGGAACTATCGCCCTATAAGCCTGACTAGCTTGGTCTGCAAGGCTATTGAGCGCATCATCATGGAACTCATTAACAGAGACATTGGGAACCTCCAAACACTGGACCCTACCCAGTTCGGCTTTGTTAAGGGCAGATCATGCCTCCTAAACTTGGTGGACTTCTTTGAGACAGTTACCAAGGCTATAGATGAGGGAAAGGTGGTACACATAGCCTACCTAGACCTCGCAAAGGCCTTCAACACCATTCCCCATTCTGGTATTATAGACAAGCTCACCAGCCTGAACATAAACCCCTACATCACAAGATGGGTTGCCAACTGGCTCACGGACAGAACCCACATGGTGAGAGTTGTTGGAGCTAGGTCCGACTCTAAATCGGTTACAAGTGGAGTTCCCCAGTGCTCAGTCCTAGGACTCCTCCTGTTTGGCATATACTTTTCAGAGGTACAGGCAAGCACAAGAGGACTATGGCTGACCAAGTTCGCAGACGACTGCAAACTAGGGGCTATAATTGACTCTCTGGCTGACACAGATATCCTCCAAAAGGTTCTCACTGAGACGGATACCTGGTGTCAAAATCATAGCCTCAAGCTAAATGCCAAAAAGTGCATAGTCATCCCCTTTGGAAAAAACAAAGTACCCATAAACTACCACATAGGTAGTAGTCCCCTAAATATGGAAGACGTAATAAGGGATCTGGGGATCCAAGCAGATAGTAATCTCATCTCTGATAATCACATTGCCAAACTGGTTAGAAAATCCTTCTACATGGCCCACCTAATCACAAAAGGGTTCACATCCAGATCAAAAGAGGTCATTGTGCCCCTCAACTCATCACTCATCAGACCCATCCTAGAGTACAATGTCCCATTTGGGATGTACCTTACAAGACGCCTGCAACAGCTGGAAAGACCACAGAAGTACTTTACCAAGAGGATCACTGGACTCAAACAGATGCCCTATGCAGCTTGACTGAAGAAATTACAGCTGTACTCGGTTGCATACCGCCTACTCAAAGGTGATCTCTACCTGACATACAAGGCCATGTCCAACCCAGAATTGCTGGACATGCTCTACCTAAAGAAAACCTTATCCCCGTGAGCCACACAGTCTAGGGATCTAAACCTCACCACAACAATAAATAGGACGTGCTGGAGGGATAGATTCCTGTCCCAGAGACTTCCCATGCTTTGGAACAAGATCACAATCTACATTAGGCAGAGCTCCTTGCTAACCCTCTTCAAGAGAAACCTTGATGAGTGGATGGGAAACAGAAGGTTTACCCTGGGGATCACTTCAGTAGCTCTGCTGGACAGAGGCACAGGGAACTAATCTAAGGGGGTGGCAAAAGCCAACACATTCTGGCTAGGCTTATAAATGCCTTCGGGCAGATAGCCTAGTACCTACCTATGAACCTATGAACATGTACAAGATGGGGTATACATGCAATAAATACTAACAGAATGTATGTGAGATAAGATACACGTACAGAATGAGGTATATGGGTCCCCTTCAGATGGTCAAACTTTTAAAAGCTCAACTTTCATATGGCTGATACCATATGATTGAACTTTTAAAAGTTTGAATGGTCAGAATGGGGATCTCCATAGAGCACAGAATGGAAAGATTTCCCTTTAACACAATGTAGTTGGTATATTTAAATAGCGGGAATGTGGGAGGTGCAGGGGGACTTGCCCCCTGCTATCACTGTTTAGTTTATTTTTTTGTTTATTTTTTATTTTTTTACATTGTTGAACATTCAAATGTTCGATCATATGGTGTCGGCCATATCAAAGTTGAACATTTGGATGTTCAATTATGTGAAGTAGACCTGGTTGTATGCATAATAAATATGAACAGGAGGTATATGTGATAAGATACACTTGCACAATGAGTTAAACACATAATAAATACTAACAGGATGTATATGAGTTAAGAAGCAGATACAGAATAGGATATACACATAATAAATACTAACAGGATGTATATAAGATAAGATACATGTACATAATAGCATATACACAAGGATGTATATGTGATGAGATACATTTACAAAATGGGGTATACATATAATAAATACTAACAGGATGTAAATGGATAAGATACATGTACAGGATGGGGTATACACATAATCAATACTAACAAGATGTATATCTGATGAAATAGATGTATCGAATGGGGTATACACATAATAAATACAAACAGGATGTAAATGTATAAGATACATGTACAGGATGGGGTTTACACATAGTAAATACTAACAGGATGTATATGTGATGAGATACATGTACAGAATGGGGTATACACATTATAAATACTAACAGGATGTATATGAGATATGATACATGTACAGAATGGGGAATACAAATAATAAATACTAACAGGATGTATATGAGATAAGACACACGTGTGAATGGGGTATACACGTAATAAATACCAACAGGATGTATATGTGATAAGATACACATATGGAATGGGGTATACACATAGTAAATATTAACAGGATGTATGTTAGATAAGGTACATGTATGAATGGTGTATACACATATCAAATACTAACAGAATGTGCGTGAAATAAGAAACATATAGAATGGGGTATACATATAATAAATACTAACAGGATGTATATGAAATAAGATACACATACAATATGGGGTATACACATAATAAATACTAACAGGCTGTATGTGAGATAAGGTACACGTTTGAATGGGGTATACACATAATAAATACTAACAGGATGTATATGTTATGAGAAACATGTACAGAATGGGGTATACACGTAATAAATACTAACAGGATGTATATGTGATAAGACACACATACGGAATGGAGGATACACATAATAAATATTAACAGGATGTATATGAGATAAGATACACATATGAATGAGGTGTAAACATAATAAATACTAACAGGATTTATACGAGATAAGATAAACATGCAGAGTGGGGTATACACATATACATAATAACAGGATGTATATGTGATAAGATACATATACAGTATGGTGTATACACATAATAAACACTAAAAGGATTTATATGAGATATGTTACACGTACAGAATAGGGTCTACAAATAATAAATACTAACAGGATGTATATGTGATAAGATGCACATACAGAATGGCATATAGCATAATAAATATTATCAGTGGTCTGTGAGATAAGGTACTCGTATGAATAAGGAATACACATAACAAATACAAACAGAATGGTTATGAGATAAGATACACATATAGAATGGGGTATACACATAAATACTAACCAGATGTATGTGAAATAAGATACATATACAGAATGGGGTATACACATAATAAATACTTACAGGATGTATATGTGAAGAGATGGATGTACAGAATGGGATATGCACATAATAAATACTAACAGGATGTATATGTGATGAGCTACACATACATAATGGGGTATACAAATAATAAATAATAACAAGATGTACATGAGATAAGATACATGTATGAATGATGTGTACATATAATAAATACTAGCAGAATGTATATGAGATAAGATGCACATACAGAATGGCGTATACATTTAATAAATACTGACAGGTTGTATATCACATAAGATACATGTACAGAAAGGGGTATGCAAAAAAATAAATACTAACAATAAGTATATGTGATAAGATACATGTACAGAATGGCATATAATATGATAAATATTAACAGGATGTATATGTGATGAGATAGATCTACAGAATGGGGTATACACATAATAAATACTAAACAGATGTAAATGTGATAAAATACATGTAGAGAATGGGGTATACATATAATAAATACTAACATGATGTATATATGATAAGAAACAAATACAGAGTGGCATATAACATAATAAATATTAACAAGATATAGATGTGATGAGATACATGTACAGAATGGGGTATACCCATAATAAATACTTACAGGATGCATATGTGATGACATGCACATACAGAATGTGGTATACACATAATAAATACTAACAGGATGTATATGTGATAAGATACATATACAGAATGGGGTATACACATAATAAATACTAACAGGATATATGTTAGATAAGGTATGCGCATGAATGGAGTATACACATAATAAATACTAACAGGATGTATATGAAAAAAGATACACATAAAGAATGGGTTATACCCATAATAAATACTAACAGGATGTATGTGAGATAAGGTACATGTGTGAATGGTGTATTCGCATAACAAAAGCTAACAGGAGGTGTATGAGATAAGATAGATATATAGAATGGGTTATACACATAATAAATACTAACAGTATGTATATCAAATAAGATACACATAAAGAATGGGGTATACACATAATAAATACTAACAGGGTGCATATGAAATAAGATACACATACAGAATGGGTTATACACATAATAAATACTAATAGGATGTATATGAAATAAAATACAGCTACAATATGGGGTATACACATAATCAATATTAACAGGATGTATATGTGATAAGATACATGTAGAGAATGGGGTATACACATAATAAATACTAACAGGATGTATATGTGATAAGATACATGTACAGAATGGGGTATACACGTAATAAATACTAACAGGATGTATGTGAGATAAGATACACATACAGAATGGGGTACATGGGTCCCCTTCAGATGGTCGAACCTTTAAAAGCTCGACTTTCATGTGGCTGAGACCATATGATTGAACTTTTAAAAGTCTGAATGGTCAGAATGGGGATTTCCATAGAGCACAGAATGGGAAGATTTCCCTTTTCCACAATGTAGTTTCATAGTTTCATAGTTTCATAGTAGTGTACTAGGCTATCTGCCCGGGGGCATTTATAAGCCTAGCCAACAGTGATGTGGCTTACGCCACCCCATACTATATAGTTGCGCCTCTTTAGTAGTGACACATGTGGGACCCCATTATTTAGTAAACTATACCTCTGTCTAGTAGTGACACTGAGGTGACTCCCTGTAAACTTGATCTCCCATCCATGCATCGAGATTTTTCTTGAACAGTGCCAATGAAGGGCTCTGTCTCACATGAACTGGGATTTTGTTCCAGAGTATGGGTAACCTCTGTGTTATGAATCTATCCCTCCAGCATGTCCTATTCATATTTGTGCAGAGGTTGAAATCTTTAGCTCCTGTGGTTCTGGTGGATTTGCATTTTTGAGATGGAGCATGTCCATCAATTCCTGGTTGGACATGGCCCTATATGTTAGGCACAAATCACCTCTGAGCAGGCGGTATGCTACTGAATAGAGCTGGAGTTTCTTTAATCTAGCTGGATAAGGCACATGTTTGAGACCTATGATCCTCTTGGTGAGGTACTTCTGGGGTCTTTCCAGTTGTTGCATGTGCCGGGTGAGATACATCCCAAATGGAGCATTATATTCAATCATGGGCCTGACAAGGGAGGAATATAGAGGTACAATGACCTCCTTTGATCTGGATGAGAATCCCTTCATGATGAGATGGGCAAGGTAGAATGTCTTTCTGACCACTTTGGCAACATGGTTGTCAAAGGAGAGGTCACTATCGACTTGAGTCCCCAGGTCTCTGATTACTTCTTCCGTATTCAGTGGGATATTGTCTACATGATAATTTGTGGGTACTTTGTTTTCCCAAAGGGATGACTATACATTTTTGGCGTTAAGTTTGAGGCCATGATTCCGCACCAGTTGTCCATTTCAGTGAGACCTTTCTGTAGGATGTGTGTCAGCAGGTGAATCAACTATGGCACCCAGTTTGCAGTCATCTGCAAACTTTGTCAGCCATAATCCTCCCATATTTGCTTTCACATCTGAGAAGTAAATGCCGAAATAAGAGGACCCAAGACTGAGCCCTGTGGGACACCACTCATGACTGGTTTTGAGTCTGACATGGCTCCAGCAATTTTAACCTTATGGGTTCTGTTTTTAGCCAGTTTGCTACCCATCTTGTGACATATGGATTTACATTTAGGCTGCTGAGCTTGTCAATGATGCCAGAGTGTGGTATCATGTCAAAGCCTTAGCCAAGTCCAAGTAGGCAGTGTGGACAGCCTTGCCCTCGTCGATGGCACTAGTGACTGTCTCAAGAAGTCAACCAGGTTTAAGAGGCAGGATCTGCCTTTACAAAACCGAACTGTGTGGGATCAAGGGTCTGCAGATCCCCATTGTCGCCATTTATGAGTTCCATGATGATTCTTTCCATAGCCTTACAGACCAGGCTGGTCAAACTTATGGGGCGGTAGTTACCAGGGTCAGAAGAATTTCCCCTTTGTGGAGTGGGACCACTGTTGCTGTGCGCCAGTGTTCAGGTACATATCCTGTAGTGAGGCTAAGATTGAATAGCGTTCTTAGGGGCGGTTTAGTTCATCTTGAAGTTCACGTAACATGCAACCGGGATACCATCGGGTCCCATAGATGCTGTGTTTTTGCTTGTTGAGTGCTGATTTCACCTGTATGTCTGTGATGACAGGTAGGTTACATTCAGCAGGGATAATTACTTCATCTTTAGGGGTGAGGGAGGGAGAATTTGCACTGAACCTATCTGCCAGAATATTGGCAATGTCGGTAGGGTCAGTGAATTTTTGTCATTGTGTACTAACTCAGAGCATATCTGAAAATTTCCTCCCAAGGTTCTGACATAATTGAAGAAGGCCTTGTGATTGTCTTTGGTATCCTTGGCAATCTTTTCTCAAAGTTTGCTTTAGATGTTTTTATGAGAGAACGTAGTTTTTACTTGTGCTGATCAGGGAAGCCTTTCCCTTGGGATTTGGCTTTGTCCTGCAGTAGCTTCCTTCTTTTGTTGTACAGTTTGTTTATAGATGGGGTCCACCAAACCGGCGTTTCCTTGGTGGAGAGGGTCTTGGTTTTAGTTGGGATTGCTTGATCCATGCATTCTTGGAGATGTCCGTGAAGGCTTTTGTGAAGGATTCAGCATTTTGGGATGTGGTTTCCGTTAACCCAGTAGGCTTAAGGATATCATTTCTGACTTAAGGAGCAAAGTCAGCTTTTGAAAAGTTTTTCACTGTAGTCTTTTGTTCTGGGGTGGGGTGGATATGTACATCCAACGTGATCAGTTTATGATCAGATCTTACTAGTGAGGTGTTTATATCCGGTGCGGAGCATTTGGACCCCATGTTTGTGATAATCAGGTCAAGTATATTATCTCTCCTCGTAGGAGAAGTGACCAGTTGCTCCATAGCATTTGAGTTTATGAATTCCAGGAATCTTTGGGCTAGGGTGTTAGGGCTAGAATAGTGGGCCCAGTCTATGTTGGGGTAGTTGAAGTCACCCAATATGATGGTGTTTGGTGTGACATTTATATCCTCCAGTGTTTTCAGGAATGCTTGATGGGATTCCTGGGATTGGGAGGGTGTTCTATAACATGCAACCAGTTGTATGGCAGTTTTGCCTATGGTGAGTAAAACTTGTATGGTTTCTGATGCTTCATGGGTAGCCACCAATCGAGAGGTGTAGGTGTCCTTTATGAAAATGGACACTCCTCCTCCTTTGTGGTTCGCCTGGAACTTGAGGCAAACGCATGATATGAGGTATAGCCTGGTAGCGCTGGAGTGCTCTCAAGTGCCTTGAACCAGGTTTCAGTTACTGCACAGACATCGATGTTCTCCATACTGAGAAGTGCTTCGAGTGCCTGCATCTTGAGATTTAGACTTCTGCTGAGCAGCATTACCCTTAATTTTTTTCCATTTTGTTTTTTATGGAGGTTGATTTGTCCTTTGAGCATTGCCTAAAAAAGGCACTATGGGGGTGGCAAGAGCCTTGGCCAGTATCCGGAAGCCCAGTGGTGACAGGTGCAAGCCATCCCTTGAAGCAACGTGGCTTGTCCAGCATGTCACCCCAGGCTGACAGACATTGGATCCCCTAGAATGACACCAGTGATTAAGCCAATTGTTAAAACTGATCATTTTGTCTTTGTACTGAGGCATCATTCTTGGTGAAGGCAGGATGCTGCTCAGGGTCAGGTCATACCAGTCTGGGCTACATAATCGCAGGGCTCCTCAATGTCTCTTGTCATGTAGGCCAGGGAGGGATGTCTCACGTCATTCTCACCCGCATGGTCAATGACTGAATCAAACTTGTACTTGCTTTGGAGTGACCTGAGTGCGTGTGTAATGTGGCGGATCCTAGCTCCCGATAGGCAGCTCACCGTTACCCTCTCCTTATTCAGCCTGGTAAGTGGAACATCGGTGTGTCTGACTATAGAGTCACCTATTACTAATGTCTCTGGCATAGTGTTTTGCCTTAGGGGCTGTGATTGTGTGACACACCTGTTGCTTGAGGTATGTGTTGTAGGTGTTGCTTTGTGGGGGTGTATTTCTGGGTGTCTGCTTAGGAGGCGTCTGTTGTTCTGGTAAGTTTTTATAAGAGCATCCAGTATGTCTTTGTGTTCTTATGTGTTTGGTTTGTAGTAGTGGTGGTTTTATGTGTGACTGGTTTTGCTTTGGGTGTGGGTACCATCTCCTCCTGTCTGGTCTTGCCAGTCCTGAGTTGAGAGAGTTCAGCCTCCAGTCTGGCTATATAGTTGCATCTCTCACAAGTATATGTGTTAGTGGGAAGGAGGAGAGGGTTGTCTGTGTACATGAGACAATTGTAACATTGTCTTAAGATTCCCAGATTAACCAGCTGAACAAGAGAGGATGCTAGTGGTCTACCACTCGACATACTAGAATATTATAAGGAGTGCTGTGCCTTTAAGGAAGTGGGTATTCACAGGGGTAGTGGATGCCTGTAGTGCTTACTTTAGGGTAAGAGTGCTTGTTTTATTATGAGTGCTTGCTAAGGATAGAAGTTCAAAACAAGTGCTAATATGTACAGCTAAATAGACTGAGTAGAGCTTCTAAGGGAAAAATTGAAGAGCAGACTTGGCGGAGCCAGAAATAGTTTAAACCTGTATAACTGCTGCGCTTAGGCGCCCAACCGTGCAAAACGCCTGAGGCGGATTTTTATACAGGAACTTGAAAAGAGCTAGAAATGGTCCAAGGCAACCAATGATTTACAGCTCAGTGCTGAGGTCACTTCCCCAGGGACAGATAGGCTGCTCAAGGCTCCCCACTCCCACTGGTGAGCTCAGAAACTTCCTTCTATCCAAGTAAGGCAATGACCAACACAGGAACTACACACAGCCCAGAATACAGCAAAGCCTGTATACTGGTCTTAACTAGTCGAGCAAAGGCGGGAAAACAAGGAGTATTTTTTTTTTGTTTTTTGTTTTTTCAGGAAAGCACACAGAAATGCAGTTAAGCAAACAGTAAAATCGATTTATACAGGCTAGCACACTTTAGTGGGCAGCCTCAGCAGTTAAATTAACAAAAAAACAGTATTATTCGACCAGAGTCGACCAAAATGCTACTTTTAAGTGCAGATACTTCAGAAATCAGCAGATAGACACAAAAACAGTTATATCTAGTTGGTATATTTAAATAGCGGGAGGTGTGGGGGGTGCAGGGGGGCTGCTAGCACTGTTTATTTTTTTGTTTATCTTTAATTTTTTCACATTGTTGAACATTCAAATGTTCGATCATATGGCCTCAGCCATATCAAGGTTGAACATTTGGATGGTCGATTATGTGAAGTAGACCTGGGTGTACGCATAATAAATACAAACAGGTGGTATATGTGATAAGATACACTTGCAGAATGAGTTAAACACGTAATAAATACTAAAAGGATGTATATGAAATAAGATGCAGGTACAGAATAGGATATACACATAATAAATACTAACAGGATGTATATAAGATATGATACACGTACAGAACAGGATATACACATAATAAATTCTAACAGGATGTATATGTGATGAGATACATGTACAAAATGGGGTATACACATAATAAATACTAACAGGATGTAAATGGATAAGATACATGTACAGGATGGGGTTTACACATAATGAATACTATCAGGATGTATATGTGATGAGATACATGTACAGAATAGGGTATACACATAATAAATAATAACAGGATGTATATGAGATATGACACACATACAGAATGGGGTACACACATAATAAAAACTAACAGGATGTCTATAAGATAAGACACATATATGAATGGGGTATACATGTAATAAATACTAACAGGATGTATATGTGATAAGATACACCTACAGAATGGGGTATACACATAATAAATACTAATAGGATATATATGTGACAATATACATATATAGAATGGGGTATACACATAATAAATACTAACAGGATGTATATGTGATGAGATACACAAACACAATGGGGTATGCACGTAATAGATATCAACAGGATGTATTTGTGATAAGATACATGTACAGAATGGGGTATACATGTAATAAATACTAACAGGATGTATATGTGATGAGATACATGTACAGAATGGGGTATACACGTAATAAATACTAACAAGATGTATATGTGATGAGATAGATGTAAAGAATGGGGTATACACAATAAATACTAACGGGATGTATATGTGATAAGATACATATACAGAATGAGGTATACGTGTAATAAATACTAACAAGATATATATATATATATATATATATATATATATATATATGTGATAAGATACATATATAAAATGGGGTATACACGTAATGAATACTAACATGATGTATATGTGATGAGATACACATACAGAATGGGGTATGCACGTAATAGATATTAACAGGATGTATTTGTGATAAGATACATGTACAGAATGGGGTATACACCGTAATAAATACTAACAGGATGTATATGTGATGAGATACATGTACAGAATGGTATATACATGTAATAAATACTAACAGGATACATGTGACATAAGATACACATACAAAATGGGGTATACACATAATAAATATTAACAGGATGTATATGTGATAAGATGCACATACAGAATGGCATATAACATAATAAATATTAACAGGATGTATATGTGATAACATACATATATAGAATGGGGTATACACATAATAAATACTAACAGGATGTAAATGTGATACAATACATGTAGAGATTGGGGTATACATGTAATAAATGCAAACAGGGTGTATATGTGATAAGATACATGTACAGAACGGCATATACACGTAAAAAATACTAACAGGATGTATATGTGATGAGATACATGTACAGAATGGGGTATACACATAATAAATACTAAGAGGAGGTGAATGTGATAAAATGCATGCAGAGAATGGGGTATACATATAATAAATACTAACAGGGTGTATATGAGATAAGATACACATACAGAATTGCATATAAAATAATAAATATTAACAGGATGTATATGTGTTAACAAAAATGTACAGAATGGGGTATACACATATAAATACTAACAGGATGTAAATGTGATAAGATACACGTAGAGAATGGGGTATACATATAATAAATACTAACAGGGTGTATATGAGATAAGATGCACATACAGACTGGGATAAACACATAAATATTAACAGGATGTATGTGAGATAAGGTACACGCATGAATGAGAAACACACATAACAAATGCTAAGAGAATGTGTGTGAGATAAGATACACATATAGAATGGGGTATACATTTAATAAATACTAACAGGATGTATATGTGATAAGATACACATACAGAATGGGGTATACACATAGTAAATATTAACAGGATGTATGTGAGATAAGGTACATGTATGAATGGTGTATACACATAACAAATACTAACAGAATGTGCGTGAGATAAGAAACATATAGAATGGGGTATACATATAATAAATACTAACAGGATGTATATGAAATAAGATACACATACAATATGGGGTATACACATAATAAATACTAACAGGCTGTATGTGAGATAAGGTACATGTTTGAATGGATTATACACATAATAAATACTAACAGGATGTATATGTGATAAGACACACATACGGAATGGAGGATACACATAATAAATATTAACAGGATGTATATGAGATAAGATACACATATGAATGAGGTGTAAACATAATAAATACTAACAGGATTTATAATACAGAATGGTGTATACACATAATAAACACTAAAAAGATTTATATGAGATATGTTACATGCACAGAATAGGGTCTACACATAATAAATACTAACAGGATGTATATGTGATAAGATGCGCATACAGAATGGCATATAGCATAATAAATATTATCAGGGGGTCTGTGAGATAAGGTACTCATATGAATAGGTAATACACATAACAAATACAAACAGAATGGTTATGAGATAAGATACACAAATAGAATGGGGTATACACATAAATACTAACCGGATGTATGTGAAATAAGATACATATACAGAATGGGGTATACACATAATAAATACTTACAGGATGTATATGTGATGAGATGGATGTACAGAATGGGATATACACATAATAAATACTAACAGGATGTATATGTGATGAGCTACACATACATAATGGGGTATACAAATAATAAATAATAACAAGATGTACATGAGATAAGATACACGTATGAATGGGGTGTACATATAATAAATACTAGCAGGATATATATGAGATAAGATGCACATACAGAATGGCGTATACATTTAATAAATACTGACAGGTTGTATATCACATAAGATACATGTACAGAAAGGGGTATGCAAAAAAATAAATACTAACAATAAGTATAAGTGATAAGATACATGTACAGAATGGCATATAATATGATAAATATTAACATGATGTATATGTGATGAGATAGATCTACAGAATGGGGTATACACATAATAAATACTAAACGGATGTAAATGTGATAAAATACATGTAGAGAATGGGGTATACATATAATAAATACTAACATGATGTATATATGATAAGAAGCAAATACAGTGTGGCATATAACATAATAAATATTAACAAGAAATAGATGTGATGAGATACATGTACAGAATGGGGTATACCCATAATAAATACTTACAGGATGCATATATGATGACATACACATACAGAATGTGGTATACACATAATAAATACTAACAGGATGTATATGTGATAAGATACATATACAGAATGGGGTATATACATAATAAATACTAACAGGATATATGTTAGATAAGGTATGCACATGAATGGGGTATACACATAATAAATACTAACAGGATGTATATGAAATGAGATACACATAAAGAATGGGTTATACCCATAATAAATACTAACAGGATGTATGTGAGATAAGGTACATGTGTGAATGGTGTATTCACATAACAAAAACTAACAAGAGGTGTATGAGATAAGATACATATATAGAATGGGTTATACACATAATAAATATTAACAGTATGTATATCAAATAAGATACACATAAAGAATGGGGTATACACATAATAAATACTAACAGAGTGCATATGAAATAAGATACAGATACAATATGGGGTATACACATAATCAATATTAACAGGATGTATATGTGATAAGATACATGTAGAGAATGGGATATACACATAATAAATACTAACAGGATGTATATGTGATAAGATACATGTACAGGATGGAGTATACACGTAATAAATACTAACAGGATGTATGTGAAATAAGATACATGTACAGAATGGGGTACATGGGTCCCTTTCAGATGGTCGAACTTTTAAAAGCTCGACTTTCATATGGCTGAGACCATATGATTGAACTTTTAAAAGTCTGAATGGTCAGATTGGGGATTTCCATAGAGCACAGAATGGGAAGATTTCCCTTTTCCACAGTGTAGTTGGTATATTTAAATAGTGGGAGGTGTGGGGGTGCAGGGGGGCTGGTAGCACTGTTTATTTTTTGTTTATTTTTAATTTTTTCACATTGTTGAACATTCAAATGTTCGATCATATGGCCTCAGCCATATCAAGGTTGAACATTTGGATGGTCGATTATGTGAAGTAGACCTGGGTGTATGCATAATAAATACGAACAGGTGGTATATGTGATAAGATACACTTGCAGAATGAGTTAAACATGTAATAAATACTAAAAGGATGTATATGAAATAAGATGCAGGTACAGAATAGGATATACACATAATAAATACTAACAGGATGTATATAAGATAAGATACATGTACAGAACAGGATATACACATAATAAATACTAACAGGATGTATATGTGATGAGATACATGTACAGAATGGGGTATACACATAATATATACTAAGAGGAGGTGAATGTGATAAAATGCATGCAGAGAATGGGGTATACATATAATACATATTAACAGGGTGTATATGAGATAAGATACACATACAGAATTGCATATAAAATAATAAATATTAACAGGATGTATATGTGTTAACAAAAATGTACAGAATGGGGTATACACATATAAATACTAACAGGATGTAAATGTGATAAGATACACGTAGAGAATGGGGTATACATATAATAAATACTAACAAGTTGTGTATGAGATAATATGCACATACAGACTGGGATAAACACATAAATATTAACAGGATGTATGTGAGATAAGGTACACGCATGAATGGGAAATACACATAACAAATGCTAACAGAATGTGTGTGAGATAAGATACACATATAGAATGGGGTATACATTTAATAAATACTAACAGGATGTATATGTGATAAGATACACATACAGAATGGGGTATACACATAGTCAATATTAACAGGATGTATGTGAGATAAGGTACATGTATGAATGGTGTATACACATAACAAATACTAACAGAATGTGCGTGAGATAAGAAACATATAGAATGGGGTATACATATAATAAATACTAACAGGATGTATATGAAATAAGATACACATACAATATGGGGTATACGCATAATAAATACTAACAGGCTGTATGTGAGATAAGGTACACGTTTGAATAGGGTATACACATAATAAGTACTAACAGGATGTATATGTTATGAGAAACATGTACAGAATGGGGTATACACGTAATAAATACTAACAGGATGTATATGTGATAAGACACACATACGAAATGGAGGATACACATAATAAATATTAACAGGATGTATATGAGATAAGATACACATATGAATGAGGTGTAAACATAATAAATACTAACAGGATTTATATGAGATAAGATGAACATGCAGAGTGGGGTATACACATATACATAATAACAGGATGTATATGTGATAAGATACACATACAGAATGGTGTATACACATAATAAACACTAAAAGGATTTATATGAGATATGTTACACCTACAGAATAGGGTCTACACATAATAAATACTAACAGGGGGTCTGTGAGATAAGGTACTCGTATGAATAGGGAATACACATAACAAATACAAACAGAATGGTTATGAGATAAGATACACATATAGAATGGGGTATACACGTAAATACTAACCGGATGTATGTGAAATAAGATACATATACAGAATGGGGTATACACATAATAAATACTTACAGGATGTATATGTGATGAGATGGATGTACAGAATGGGATATACACATAATAAATACTAACAGGATGTATATGTGATGAGCTACACATACATAATGGGGTATACAAATAATAAATAATAACAAGATGTACATGAGATAAGATACATGTATGAATGACGTGTACAAATAATAAATACTAGCAGGATGTATATGAGATAAGATGCACATACAGAATGGCGTATACATTTAATAAATACTGACAGGTTGTATATCACATAAGATACATGTACAGAAAGGGGTATGCAAAAAAATAAATAAGTATATGTGATAAGATACATGTACAGAATGGCATAAAATATGATAAATATTAACAGGATGCATATGTGATGAGATGGATCTACAGAATGGGGTATACACATAATAAATACTAAACGGATGCAAATGTGATAAAATACATGTAGAGAATGGGGTATACATATAATAAATACTAACATGATGTATATATGATAAGAAACAAATACAGAGTGGCATATAACATAATAAATATTAACAAGATATAGATGTGATGAGATACATGTACAGAATGGGGTATACCCATAATAAATACTTACAGGATGCATATGTGATGACATACACATACAGAATGTGGTATACACATAATAAATACTAACAGGATGTATATGTGATAAGATACATATACAGAATGGGGTATACACATAATAAATACTAACAGGATATATGTTAGATATGGTATGCACATGAATGGGGTATACACATAATAAATACTAACAGGATGTATATGAAATGAGATACACATAAAGAATGGGTTATACCCATAATAAATACTAACAGGATGTATGTGAGATAAGGTACATGTGTGAATGGTTTATTCACATAACAAAAACTAACAGGAGGTGTATGAGATAAGATACATATACAGAATGGGTTATACACATAATAAATACTAACAGTATGTATATCAAATAAGATACACATAAAGAATGGGGTATACACATAATAAATACTAACAGGGTGCATATGAAATAAGATACACATACAGAATGGGTTATACACATAATAAATACTAACAGGATCCATATGAAATAAGATACAGATACAATATGGGGTATACACATAATCAATATTAACAGGATGTATATGTGATAAGATACATGTACAGGATGGGGTATACACATAATAAATACTAGCAGGATGTATGTGAGATTAGATACATGTACAGAATGGGGTACATGGGTCCCCTTCAGATGGTCGAACTTTTAAAAGCTTGACTTTCATATGGCTGAGACCATATGATTGAACTTTTAAAAGTCTGAATGGTCAGATTGGGGATTTCCATGGAGCACAGAATGGGAAGATTTCCCTTTTCCACAGTGTAGATGGTATATTTAAATAGCGGGAGGTGTTTATTTTTAATTTTTTAACATTGTTGAACATTCAAATGTTCGATCATATGGCCTCAGCCATATCAAGGTAGGACATTTGGATGGTTGATTATGTGAAGTAGACCTGGGTGTATGCATAATAAATACGAACAGGTGGTATATGTGATAAGATACACTTGCAGAATGAGTTAAACATGTAATAAATACTAAAAGGATGTATATGAGATAAGATGCAGGAACAGAATAGGATATACACATAATAAATACTAACAGGATGTATATGTGATGAGATACATGTACAAAATGGGGTATACACATAATAAATACTAACAGGATGTAAATGGATAAGATACATGTACAGGATGGGGTTTACACATAATAAATACTAACAGGATGTATATGTGATGAGATACATGTACAGAATAGGGTATACACATAATAAATTCTAACAGGATGTATATGAGATATGACACACATACAGAATGGGGTACACACATAATAAAAACTAACAGGATGTATATGAGATAAGACACATATATGAATGGGGTATACATGTAATAAATACTAACAGGGTGTATATGTGATAAGATACACCTACAGAATGGGGTATACACATAATAAATACTAACATGATGTATATTTGATGAGACAGATGTAAAGAATGGGGTTTACACATAATGAATACTAACAGGATGTATATGTGATGAGCTACACATACAAAATGGGGTATACATGTAATAAATACTAATAGGATATATATGTGAAAATATACATATATAGAATGGGGTATACACATAATAAATACTAACAGGATGTATATGTGATGAGATACACAAACAGAATGGGGTATGCACGTAATAGATATCAACAGGATGTATTTGTGATAAGATACATGTACAGAATGGGGTATACATGTAATAAATACTAACAGGATGTGTATGTTATGAGATACATGTACAGAATGGGGTATACACATAATAAATACTAAGAGGATGTAAATGTGATAAAATGCATGTAGAGAATGGGGTCTACTTATAATAAATACTAACAGGGTGTATATGAGATAAGATACACATACAGAATGGCATATAACATAATAAATATTAACAGGATGTATATGTGATAACAGACATGTACAGAATGGGGTATACACATAACAAATACTAACAGGATTTAAATGTGATAAAATACATGTAGAGAATGGGGTGTACATATAATAAATACTAACAGGGTGTATATGAGATAAGATGCACATACAGACTGGGGTATACACATAATAAATATTAACAGGATATATGTGAGATAAGGTACACGCATGAATGGGATATACACATAACAAATGGTAACAGGATGTGCGTGACATAAGATACACATATATAATGGGGTATATATAAAATAATTCACAAAATGAAGCAGCTTTTTAGGCAAAACAATAAAGCCCTGAGCAGGGCAAGCTTAGAAAATTGTGAAAAAACCCACGGATGGCTCAGCACACTTCAGTTCACTTTATTCCACCGAAACACAGCAAATTAATGCTCCACCATAAGTTTTTGTTTTAAAAATCACTTCCTCAGATGTGGGCTGTTCAAACTACTAGTGCTTTTATACCATTCACTTAATTACATTGATTAGGTTAATGAATTAATTGAAAGGTTAATTTAGTTTAAAACCAAGAACTTTTCTTGTTGCATCTCTCTGTGTTGCCACAATTAAAACACATTTAATGTTACAATGTTCGATGAATAAATATGTAGAAATAAAAATTCGTGGATGTTAAGCTTAAGAAACTGTGGCTTAAGAGAAGCAACATTTTGAGAGATTCTTGGGATCTTCTAAGGACACTGAATCATGATCTATACAATGAGAATTTATGTTTCCTAACAATTGACGTCATACAGTTGTTCTCAAGCATTCCCCACAGTGATGGACTAAGATACCTGGAAGAACTAATTTTTGAGGATGAGACTTTAACCCACGATGAGTGTACTGTGGTGATGGAGCTTATAGATTTGGTTCTAAATTTCAACTTCATTTACTTCAAATGTGAATTTGTTTCACCAGAAGAAAGGAGTCGCGATGGGTTCCACTTGTGCACCCACCTATGCCAATTTGGTCTTAGCCAAATGGGAAGAGAAGATGGTAACCGAATCAATATACAGTAACAATTGGTCACTTTATAGAAGATTCCTGGACGACATATGTATCCTATGGGAAGGGCCAAAAGAAGAAATAGAAAAATGTATTGAATTTATCAACAGTACTAATTTTCTTGAATTTAATTACAGAATAAATTATGAGAAGTTGAAGAAGTTGGATACAGAAATATACCAGAAAAACTCACATTTTAATTCCAGGGTGTATAGAAAGAGTACCTATTCTAACTCTTATTTGCACTTTGAAAGTGCTCACCCTTTGTACTCCAAGAAAAATATAGTTAAAGGACAATATATTAGGGCCTGCAGGATGATGTCCAGAGATGAAGACTTTGAAATGGAAAAAAGGTTACTAAGGAAAATGTTTAGGTTGAGGAAATACCCAGATGATATGATAGACAAAATTGAGACAGAAGTGACAGAAAGGAGACCAAATGACTTTAAGCCAATATTAGGATTATCAGTATTTGATACGGTAGGCCCAGTAAAAAAGGCAAATGACAATTTTGGCAGTGCACTCATCGTGGAGTATACTGCTTGTGCAAAAATGGTAAGAGAATCTATAGATAAGGAATGGAATACATTTTTAGCATTTACTGACTTAGAGAAACTAACGAATGAAAATCTAAGAGTAGTTTATAAGAATTCAAGTAACTTAAAACTTTTATTGGAAAATGGTACAAACCAAGAAGTTCAGAGACAGAGAAAAAGGAAGGGAACGTTTAAATGTGGACATTGTCAACAGTGTGCGTACATGAGCAGTGCAGAAAGTGTGTATTTGGAAAGCAGGGGAATCACCCTGGAAGGTGAGGATTTTAATAATTGTGACTCCTTTGGGCTTATATATTTAGTAAAATGTTAAACCTGTGAAGCATTCTATATAGGGAAGACAGAGCGCAAGCTCAGGAGAAGGGTATACAAACATATGCATGACCTAGAAACAAACAAAGAGACTAATGCATTGTACAAACACAAACAAAGCTGTGAAAATGCATACTATACATTTTTTGTGATAGAAAGGGTGGAAAAGAGTGGCAGAGGGGTTTATGGGAGGAATGTTTGGAGTACAGGGAATTACGATGGCAGATAAGTTTGGAGGCCAATAAGCCACCGGGTCTCAATGATCATATCTCCATAGCCCCATTATTAAAATTGCGAGCAGCAAAACTGTGATATGTATTTGCACTTTATGTGAATTTTGTCATGTTTTAACCCATGTTTTCCAATAGTTACAGTTGGTCTTTAAACTTTTTTGTATTTGTATTGTTATTAAAAAGTTGGGTTTGTATAACCCCCCCAATAATATTCAACACCAAAATCTTCCTCTCAGCCTTTGCAGATGACTTGAACATCTGTTGTACCACACCAATCTCAGATGTAAATAAAATACTATCGATCATAGAATGCTTCTCAAAAATATCAAACTACAAATTAAATCTTAAAAAAACTAACATATTTCCATTAAAATCCCCCAAACCATTTTCGCTTTTACCCCTAATAGGGAAAATAAAAACAAAAGAGATAATCAACTACTTAGGCATTACTTTCTCAACAAACAACAAAGACTTTTACCTAAATAATATAACTCAAAAATGGCAAAATATTATTTTAGACCTTAACAGATAGAAAAACCTTAAACTACCTTTCCTGGCAAAAGTCTCAATAGTTAAAATGAATGTATTACCCAGATTACTATATATATTTATGACTACTCAATTAAACATACCCAACAATTTTTTTAGACAAACTCACACCCTGCTTGCAAAATTCATATGGGAACCAAAAAAAAAAAAACAGAATCTCATATATCAAACTTATGACCCCAAAAAATAAAGGTGGTCTAGACCTCCCCAATTTTGAGCCAGAAGTCTAAACCTCAAGATGCATGCACTCGAAACTCTCCTTAGCATGGAGAACATCGATATCTGTGCAGTAACAGAAACCTGGTTCAGGGCTCCCGAGAGCACCCCAGCACTACCAGGTTATACCTCATACCATGCTTTTCGGCCCCAAAACTTGGACCGAACCACAAAGGAGGAGTATCGATATTCATCAAAGATACCCACACCTCCAGGTTGGTGGCAAAGCACGAAGCATCAGAGACTATCCATGTGCAACTAACAGTGGGTAAAACTGCCTTCCAGTTTATAGCCTGCTACAGACCACCCTCCCAAACCCAGGAACCCACTCGGCCTTCCTGAGAACACTGGAAAATATGAAGGTCTCTCCAAACACCATTATATTGGGTGACTTCAACTACCCAAACATAGACTGGGAGCATTACTCTAGCTCCAACACCTAGCCCAAAGGTTCCTAGAATTTATAAACTCAAATGCTATGGAACAACTTGTTACCACTCCCACAAGAGGGGAAAACATACTGGACCTGATCATCACCAACATGGGGACTCTATGCTCCAGACCAGAAGTGTATCCCTCACTGGTAAGATCAGACCATAAACTAATCTCACTGGATATTCACATCCGACCCCACCCCTGCCCAGAAAACCACAGTGAAAAACTTCTCTAAAGCAAATTTCACACTCCTCAAAACTGAGGTGGAATCCTTCAAAGCCCCGGCCTGTGGAAAATCTGCCCAGACCACAGAATCCTTTATAAACGCATTCTATGAACACCTTCAGGAATGCATGGATCATCGATCCCAAATAAAACCAAGACCCAATCCTCCAAAGGCAGACGTCCTGTCTGGTGGACCCCAGCCATAAACAAACTATACAATAGAAGGCGGAAGCTACTAAATGATAGTGCAAAATCCCAAAAAGGGAAGGCATCACTGATCAGTATTAGCAAAAAACTACGGGCACACATAAAATTGTCTAAGGCCAGCTTCAAGAGAAAAATTGCACAGGACACGAAGGATAATCACAAGGCTTTCTTTAGTTATGTTAGGAACCTGGGTGGGAATTCCCAGATATGCTCAGAATTAGTCCAAAATGACAAAAAATACACCGAACCCACAGACATTGCCAACATCCTAGCTGACAGGTTCAGCGCAAACTTCTCCCCTCCCACCAAAAGGGCAAATATCTATCACAGCAGAGTGCTGCCCCCTTGACATCTCAGATGCTCAGGTAAGAGCCGCCCTCTCCAAAGCAAAAAACACAGCATCAATGGGACCAGGTAGTGTCCCGGGCTGTGTCCTA
Organism: Protopterus annectens; assembly: GCF_019279795.1. Taxonomy (NCBI): domain Eukaryota; kingdom Metazoa; phylum Chordata; order Ceratodontiformes; family Protopteridae; genus Protopterus; species Protopterus annectens. Next base: position 1,442,869,108 of record NC_056745.1, read on the forward strand.
CATGAACTCCAAGAAGAGCTAAACCCAAACATAAAACTACTGTTCAGTCTCAGCCTTACTACAGGATATGTGCCCAAAGAGTGGCATACAGCAACAGTGGTCCCTCTCCATAAAGGTGGTGCCTCAACGGATCCTGGAAAATAAGCCTGACTAGCTTGGTCTGCAAAGCTATGGAAAGGATCATCATGGACCTCATAAATAAAGATATTGGGGACCTACAAACACTGGATCCTACCCAGTTCGGCTTTGTTAAGGGCAGATCCTGCCTCTTAAACCTGGTTGATTTCTTTGAAACAGTCACCAAGGCCATTGACGAGGGGAAGGTGGTCCACACAGCCTACCTGGACCTCGCAAAAGCCTTCGATACAATACCCCACTCGGGCATTATAGATAAGCTCACCAGCTTAAATATAAACCCCTATGTCACTAGACGGATTGCAAACTGGCTCAAGGACAGAACCCACATGGTTAGAATTGCTGGAGCCATGTCAGACTCCAAACCAGTTACAAGTGGTGTCCCACAAGGCTCAGTCCTGGGACCTCTCTTGTTCGGTATATATTTCTCGGAGGTACAGGCCAACACGGAAGGACTGTGGCTGACCAAGTTCGCAGATGACTGCAAACTGGGCACCATAATCGATTCTTCAGCCGACACAAGCATCCTCCAAAAGGGCCTCATAGAAACAGATAACTGGTGCCAGAGCCATGGCCTCAAGCTAAATGCCAAAAAGTGTATAGTCATCCCCTTTGGCAAAACAAAGTGCCACAAATTACCACATAGGTGGTAATCCATTAAGTACAGAAGAAGTAATTAGGGACCTGGGGACCCAAGTTGATAGCAATCTCTCATTTGACAACCACATGGCCAAAGTGGTTAGAAAAACATTTTATATAGCCCACCTAATCATGAAGGGATTCACATCTAGATCAGGGAGGTCATCGTGCCTCTTTACTCATCCCTCATCAGGCCCATAATTGAGTACAATGCCCCTTTTGGGATGTACCTTATCAGACACCTGCAGCAACTGGAAAGACCCCAAAAGTACCTCACCAAGAGGATCAAAGGGCTCAAACAGATGCCATATGCTGCCGATTAAAGAAACTCCAGCTCTACTCAGTGGCATACCACCTGTTCAGAGGCGATCTGTGCCTGACGTATAAAGCCATGTCCAACCCGGAATTAATGGACATGCTGCACCTCAGAAAATCCAAATCCCATCGAGCTATGCCGAGAGACTTGAACCTCAGCACTGAAATAAATAGGACATGCTGGAGGGACAGATTCATAACCCAGAGGCTCCCTTCACTCTGGAATAAAATCCCAGTCCAGGTTAGGCAGAGTCCCTCATTGACTCTTTTCAAGAGGAATCTTGATGAGTGGATGGGAGATCGTAGGTTTACCCCGGGTATCACTTCTGTGTCACTGTTAGACAGAGGCACAGTATACTAACCTCGAAAAAGGGCATAGCAAAATAAATTTAAAATGGGTGGCGAAAGCCAAACACATTCTGGCTAGGCTTATAAATGCCCTAGGGCAGATAGCCTAGTATGAACCTATGAACCTATGAACCTATATTACTTAATCACAAACGCTAATAGAGTACTACGAATAGTTGAATAGAACCCAAAGAACAAAGACTGGTCCCCAATGTGGGTAACAATATACCAAAAACATATCAAAAGCTTAGATATCATCCCCAAAGCCTTACCATTTCTAAATAAAAGTTTAATAAAACCGTGCAAATTAATAGAACCATTGAAACACTTTATCTTATTAACTCAAAAACTCTTCAGATATCTAAATCTAACTCAAGCTATAATGATGCTACAACCCCTACACAAAAATCCCAATCTTAAAATAAACAATCAGTCTTTAAACCGAAATCCATTCCCTAAATTAATTAATATAACCGTCCAAGATCTATACCCATACATCAACAACTCTATACAAGAAATAAGGAATCATTGGAACCTCCCCAATTCCTATACAGTGATTTTAAGGCAAATCAAAGAATTATGTACCAGCTATGTACAAAACCACAACATAAACAGCGATGATATAACAACCTGTAACTCTCTATGGAAAACCATCCTCTCAACTAAAAAATATATCACTAATACATACAAACTAATTAAAGACATTAAATTCCAAAAAGACCTGCTTATTTCAGACTATTGGAGAAAGAACAACCCTTCCATTGATACCCTTCAACTAAACCAAGCTATTAACTTAACAAATACATCCATACTTCTCAAAAAACTGGCATTTACCCAGCTGATGATCTATAAAAACGCATATTTCACACCCGCTATCTTACATAAATTTAAGAAATCCCTTCTTTGTCCTCATTATAAAACTCAAACGGCTGATATAACACATTTATTCTGGAGCTGTACATGTGTATTTAAACTTTGGAACTCCCTTAAATTTCAATTGCAAAAAATGGGATATCAAACATCCACACTCACCTGGGAATTTACTCTTCTACATATTCTACCAAATAATATCTGTAAAACTCAAGCAATTACTATGACCAATATCTATCTCGTACTGAAACACTATATAGCAACCACTTGGTTTGACCTAAATAACACATCCTGGCAGAATTTCAAATTAATGGCAACTAAACATCTTTTAGCACATAAAATTCTAATCGATAAAGGGAATAAAAACATTAATCACAGGAAATTATGGGAACAAATCTTCAATATTCTTCTGGCCTAACACATGACAACATTTCAGACTTAAATACGAATAAGAGATCCCTTATTAAACTATATCCATAGACCAAGACATTGTCTCCTTTTCCTACTCCTTATTTTCTTTTTTCTTGTTTTTTCTCTTATCTCATAAGGTATATGCTTAATCACAACAACTCACACTGAATTATACCTTTTCCCCCTGAATATTGAAAGCATCTATGTATATATAATGTAAATAATATTAGTTAATTGTTTTATTTTATGTTGATACTACCCTCAATGTATAACAACTGTTTACTGTGAGGAAGTCTCACATCTATCTGTGCTATTATGTATGCTATTTTAGTTTAATGAAAAGAATAAATAAAAATTATTGAAAAAAAAGTTGGGTTTGTAATATGTTATGAACACAAGTGTTACACTCATTTATCAAAGGTACTGAATTTATTTTACCCTTATATTTTCCTTTTTTTAACAGTCTTTTAACTGAGAGATGCTATACAATTTGCCTTTGGCTTACAATGCAATTTTTATAATACCTGTAATTTCATGATTTGTCCACTAGATGGAGGACGAAGTTCATTTAAAGCAAATATTGATGTTGGTAATTTTAACCGAGTCCTACTAAATGTGTTTCTAATAGTATTTTAACTTTATAATTTATTCTTTGTAGTCAAGTGTTTTAAGGATTTTTATTTAAAACATATTTTTATTTCTACATATTTATTCATCAAACATTATAACATTAAATGTGTTTTAATTGTGGCAACACAGAGAGATGCAACAAGAAAAGTTTTTGGTTTTAAACTAAATTAACCTTTTAATTAATTCATTAACCTAATCAACGTAATTAAGTGAATGGTATACAAACACTAATAGTTTGAACAGCCCACATCTGAGGAAGTGATTTTTAAAACAAAAACGTATGGTGGAGCGTTAATGTGCTGTGTTTCTGTGGAATAAAGTCAACTGAAGTGTCCGTGGGTTTTTTCACAATTTTCTAAGATTGCCCTGCTCAGGGCTTTATTGTTTTGCCTGAAAAGCTGCTTCATTTTATGGATTACAAGTTTTATTTGGAAGCTGCTGTGAATTTTGTTTTGTATATAAATATATATATATATATATATATATATATATATATATATATATATATATATATATAATAAATACTAACAGGATGTATATGTGATAAGATACACATACAGAATCAGGTATACACATAATAAATATTAACAGGATGTATGTGAGATAAGGTACATGTATGAATGGTGTATACACATAACAAATACTAACAGAATGGTCATCAGATAAGAAACATATAGAATGGGGTATACATATAATAAATACTAACAGGATGTATATGAAATAAGATACACATAGAATATGGGGTATACACATAATAAATACTAACAGGATGTATGTGAGATAAGGTACACGTTTGAATGGGGTATATACCTAATAAAAACTTACAGGATGTATGTCAGATAAGGTACATGTATGAATGGGGTATACACATAATAAATACTAACAGGATGTATATGTTATGAGAAACATGTACAGAATCGGGTATACACGTAATAAATACTAACAGGATGTATATGTGATAAGATACACAAACAGAATGGAGGATACACATAATAAATATTAACAGGATGTATATGAGATAAGATTCACATATGAATGAGGTGTACACATAATAAATACTAACAGGATGTATATGAGATAAGACGCACATACAGAGTGGGGTATACACATAATAATACATAATAACAGGATGTATATGTGATAAGATGCACATACAGAATGGTGTATACACATAATAAATACTAAAAGGATTTATATGAGATATGATACACGTACAGAATGGGGTGTACACATAATAAATACTACCAGGATGTATAAGTGATAAGATACACATACAGAATGGCATATAACATAATAAATATTATCAGGGTGTATGTGAGATAAGGTACTCATATGAATGGGGAATACACATTCCAAATACATACAGAATGTGTATGAGATAAGATACACATATAGAATGGGGTATAGACAAAAATACTAACCGGAAGTATGTGAAGTAAGATATACATACAGAATGGGGTATACACATAATAAATACTAACAGGATGTATATGTCATGGGGGGGGGGTCTACTTCATTTCACCTAACTTCCAATTCACTGACTTTCATTTCACTGACCCCGTTTCACTGAAATTTCATTTGATTGACACTTTATTTCACTGACAGTTCATTTGACTGACAAGTATTATTAGCAAGAAAATGGAATATGCCCCCTTCCCCACTGTAGTGTGACCCTGGAGTTAGAATATATAGTTGGGAGGTGTGGGGGCACAGCCCCCCACTTCATTTCATATGATATTGTTAAGTTTTGATATAATATTGCTTAGTAAAAGAAAAGTAAGTGGGGGGCTTCACCCCCCACACCCCCAACTATATATTCTAACTCCAGGGTCGCACTACAGTGGGGAAGGGGGCATATTCCATTTTCTTGCTAATAATACTTGTCAGACAAATGAACTGTCAGTGAAATGAAGTGTCAGTGAAATGAAATTTCAGTCATTTGGTCTCAGTCAAATGGGAGTCAGTGAATTGGAAGTTAGGTGAAATGAAGTAGACCCGTCATGAGATACATGTACAGAATGGGGTATACACATAATAAATATTAACAGGATGTATATGTGATAAGATACATGCATAGAATGGGGTATATACATAATAAATACTAACAGGATGTAAATGTGATAAAGTACATGTAGAGATTGGGGTATACATGTAATAAATACTAACATGGTGTATACGCGATAAAATACATGTACAGAATGGGGTATACACATAATAAATACTAACAGGATGTATATGTGATGAGATACATGTACAGAATGGGGTATACACATAATAAATACTAAGAGGATGTAAATGTGATAAAATGCATGTAGAGAATGGGGTATACATATAATAAATACTAAAAGTGCATATGAGATAAGATGCACATACAGAATTGCATATAACATAATAAATATCAACAGGATGTATATGTGTTTACATAAATGTACAGAATGGGGTATACACATAATAAATACTAACAGGATGTAAATCTGATAAAATACACATAGAGAATGGGGTATACATATAATAAATACTAACAGGGTGTATATGAGATAAGATGCACATACAGACTGGGATGAACACATAATAAATATTAACAGGATGTATGTGAGATAAGGTACCCGCATGAATGGGATATACACATAACAAATGCTAACAGGATGTGCGTGAGGTAAGATACACATAGAGAAAACAGTCACCAAAGCCATTGATGAGGGAAAGGCAGTCCACACAGCCTACCTCGACCTGGCAAAGGCTTTCGACACAATACCCCACTCAGGTATCATTGAAAAACTCATCAGCTTAAATGTAAACCCATATGTCACAAGATGGGTTGCAAACTGGCTAAGTGACAGAACCCACAGGGTAAGAGTTGCTGGCGCCATGTCAGACTCAAAGCCTGTCACAAGTGGTGTCCCACAGGGCTCAGTCCTGGGCCCTCTCCTGTTCGGCATCTACTTTTCAGAAGTGCAAACAAACACAGGAGGATTATGGCTGACAAAATTTGCAGATGACTGCAAACTGGGCGCCATAGTTGAGAACACATCTGACACAGATATCCTTCAGAAGGGTCTTATAGAAATGGATAACTGGTGCCAGAGCCATGGCCTAAAGTTAAACGCCATAGTCATACCCTTCGGGAAAAACAAGGTTACCCCTAGCTACCATATAGGCGGCAACCCACTAAGCACAGAAGAGGTTATCAGGGATCTGGGTACCCAGGTTGACAGTAACCTTTCATTTGACACTCACGTTGCCAAAGTAGTTAGGAAGACCTTCTACATTGCCCACCTGATCATGAAGGGATTCACATCTAGATCAAGGGAAGTCATCGTCCCCCTGTACTCATCACTCATCAGACCAATGATTGAGTACAATGCCCCATTCGGAATCTATCTGACACGACACCTGCAGCAACTGGAAAGGCCCCAAAAGTTCCTCACCAAAAGGATAAAGGGTCTCAAAAATATGTCCTATAATGCCCGACTGAAGGAACTTCAGCTCTATTCAGTCGCTTACCGTCTGCTCAGAGGTGACCTGTGCCTGACATACAAGGCCATGTCCAACCCAGAATTGATGAACATGCTTCACCTCAAAAAATCTAGATCCCTCAGAACTAAAAGGGCAGGAGACTTAAACCTGGACACGGTTATTAATAGGACGTGCTGGAGGGACAGATTCATCACCCAGAGACTCCCTATGCTGTGGAACAAAATCCCGGTACATGTGAGGCAGAGCACCTCGCTGGCTTTGTTCAAGAGAAATCTTGACCAATGGATGGGAGATCGCAGATATACCGCAGGGATTATCTCAGTGTCACTGCTTGACAGAGGCACAGCAAAATAATGGGCATAGTATCCTCCAAACTAAAGGGGTGGCGAAAGCCACAAAACTCTGGGCTAGGCTTATAAATGCCCTTGGGCAGATAGCCTAGTATGAACCTATGAACCTATGAGAATGAGGTATACATATGATAAAACAGGATATATTATATGTCATAAGATACACATACAGAATGGGGTATACACATAATAAATATTAACAGGATGTATGTGAGATAAGGTACACGTATGAAGGGTGTATACACATAACAAATACTGACAGAATGCGCGTGAGATAAGAAACATATAGAATGGGGTATACATATAATAAATACTAAGAGGATGTATATGAAATAAGATACACATACAATATGGGGTATACACATAATAAATACTAACAGGATGTATATGTTATGAGAAACATGTACAGAATGGGGTATACACGTAATAAATACTAGCAGGATGTATATGAGATAAGATGCACATACAGAATGGCGTATACATTTAATAAATACTGACAGGTTGTATATCACATAAGATACATGTACAGAAAGGGGTATGGACTAAATAAATACTAACAGGATGTATATGTGATAAGATACACGTACAGAATGACATATAACATAATAAATATTAACAGGAGCTATATGTGATGAGATAGATCTACAGAATGGGGTATACACATAATAAGGGTCTATATTAGATCAGCAAATGCTTAAAAAAGAGAAAGCTGATTGATCGAACTTATGTAAGCGAAAGCTTACAATCTTTCCTAGGGAAAAAAATCGTTGATCCAAAACACATATACACAACACAAGCGCACCAAACAAACAGCAATTCACACACATACACCTAAAATCTGACACCTAACCCTACACTATACTATGCATACACCATTAACTATCCACTTACCTTAACCCAAACCCTAACCCTAAGGTCCGTCACTATCGCACACTCACCTCACCTGCTCCCTAACCTTAACTAACCTAACCCGCCCTAACACTCACATCCACACAATCGCACACTTACCTGAACCCGACCCGTAACTTTCCACCAGAGCACAGAAAATACCGAAGCAACAGAAACGGACAACCAAATTCTTTTCCTAGGAAAAAATTTGGGTTTCTCTTGCTTCGATATTTTAAGCTTTCACTTACATAAGTTCGATCAATCAGCGTTCACTTTTTTAAGCGTTCGCTGATCTAATATAGACCCACATAATAAATACTAACAGGATGTAAATGTGATAAAATACATGTAGAGAATGGGCTATACATATAATAAATACTAACATGATGTATATATTATAAGATACACATACAGAATGGCATATAACATAATAAATATTAACAGGATGTAGATGTGATGAGGTACATACACAGAATGGGGTATACCTGTAATAAATACAAACAAGATGTATATGTGATGAGATACATGTACAGAATGGGGTATACACATAATAAATACTAACAGGATGTATATGTGATAAGATACATATACAGAATGGGGTATACACATAATAAATACTAACAGGATATATGTGAGATAAGGTATGCGCATGAATGGGGTTTACACATAATAAATACTAACAGGATGTATATGAAATAAGATACACATACAGAATGGGGTATACACATAATAAATATTAACAGGATGTATGCGAGATAAGGTGCATGTGTGAATGGCGTATTCACATAACAAATACCAACAGGATGTGTATGAGATAAGATACATATATTGAATGGGTTATACACATAATAGATATTAACAGGATGTATATGTGATAAGATACATGTACAGAATGGGGTATAGATGTAATAAATACTAACAGGATGTATATGTGATAAGATACACATACAGAATGGGATAGACACGTAATAAATACTAACAGGATGAATGCGAGATAAGATGCACACAGAATACAATATACACATAAATACTAACAGGATGTATATGAGATAAGATAGATGTACAGAACGGGGTATACACATAATAAATACTAATAGGATTTATATGAGATAAGATACACATATGAATGATGTGTACACATAATAAATACTAACAGGGTGTATATGAGATAAGATACACATACAGAATGGGGTATACACATAATAAATATTAACAGGATGTATGTGAGATAAGGTACACGTATGAAGGGTGTATACACATAACAAATACTGACAGAATGCGCGTGAGATAAGAAACATATAGAATGGGGTATACATATAATAAATACTAAGAGGATGTATATGAAATAAGATACACATACAATATGGGGTATACACATAATAAATACTAACAGGATGTATATGAGATAAGATACACATACAGAATGGGGTATACACATAATAAATATTAACAGGATGTATGTGAGATAAGGTGCACATACAGAATGGAGTGTACACATAATAAATACTAACAGGATGTATGTGAGAGAGGGTACATGTACAGAACAGGGTATACACATAAATACTAACAGGATGCATATGTGATAAGATACACATACAGAATGGAGTATACACATAATAAATACTAACAGGATGTATGTGAGAGAGGGTACATGTACAGAACAGGGTATACACATAAATACTAACAGGATGCATATGTGATAAGATACACATACAGAATGGGGTATACACATAATAAATACTAACAGAATGTGTGTGAAATAAGATACACATACAGAATGGGTTATACACAATAAATACTAATAGGATGTATATGAAATAAGATACACATACAGAATGGAGTATACACATAATAAATACTAAGAGGATGTATGTGAGAGAGGGTACATGTACAGAACAGGGTATACACATAAATACTAACAGGATGCATATGTGATAAGATACACATACAGAATGGAGTATACACATAATAAATACTAATAGGATGTATATGAGATAAAATGCACATACAGAATGGGGTTTACAAATAATAAATATTAACAGGACATATATGAGATAAGATACACATACAGAAGGGGGTATAAACATAACAAATACTAACAGGATGTATATGTGATAAGATACATGTACAGAATGGGGCATACACATAAATACTAAAAGGATGTATATGAGATAAGATACACATACAGAATGGAGTATACACATAATAAATACTAACAGGATGTATGTGAGAGAAGATACATGTACAGAACAGGGTATACACATAATAAATACTAGCAGGATATATATGTGATAGGATACACATACAGAATGGAGTATACGCATAATAAATATTAACAGGATGTATATGAGATAAGATACACATACAGAAGGGGTTTACAAATAATAAATATTAACAGGATGTATATGAGATAAGATACACATACAGAAGGGGTATACACATAACAAATACGAACAGGATGTATATCTGATAAGATACATGTACGGAATGGGGTATACACCTATTAAATACTAGCATGATGTATATGTGATAAGATACACATGCAGAATGGGGTATACACATAATAAATATTAAAATGTAATAAAAAATTAAGCGAACCACACCACGACAATAAGAAGGCATACAATTCCACAGCGTCAATAAAAGATGCAAGATATCACCAAGTAAAACGTTTTAATGTTAGCGCTTTCACAGTTCACAATGACTGCTTCATCAGACAAACTCATAGTAAAACACACTTCATATTTAAAGACACTGACAACCAATGAATTTAATCATTCGATTAAAAACACAAAATCACATGGTAAGATTTAAAGGCAAACTTCATCCTGCATCAAAAATAAAAACTGAACATTAACTAACCTGACTATAAACATTATTACAAAACATATTTGATGCACATATTATAAACTCACTTGGCTGAAGGTCTATTATTAAGGGCAGGTTTTATACAAATCTTATCATTAAGTCCACTACCCCTATGAGCACGCATCCTAATAATCCAGTTTAACTCACTGGTCTCAACTCTATTACTAATATCACCACCCCGAGGTCCATGTGATATAACTTCTACAACCATGAATCTAAATGTGTGTGCTGGATTCTGATTGACATGTTTGGCAAGGTCATTTGTCAAAATAGACTTATTAATACTGTAGATATGTTCCCTTATGCGATCTCTCAACCGCCTATCTGTCTTCCCTATATAGAAACAGCTACATTGCTGGCAAACAGCTAAGTACACTATGGAGCTGGTGTTGCATGTGGCAACCAAATTAAAAATTACCTGTTTACCCATATCAGGATGTGAAAAAAACCCTGAACTATCTAAATACTGACACCAATTACATGATGACATGGAAAAGTCCCAAACATGGGCATTGACTCCCCTCTAAGTTCATACTTCTTAGGATAACATAACATCCTTTTTAAATTTTTCTTATTTTTATAAATGAAAGTCGGTTTCTTACCAACTACTTGACTAACCTCATTATCTGATAGTAAAATCCCCCAATTCTTAATCATGCCCCTTTCTATTTCCTTAATGTTAGTGGAATAAGTAACTGGTATCCGAAAATCTTGGACTACCTTGCTAGATGTAGATTCCCAAGGGCCAGTAGAAAAATATGGATTACCATGGGTATTTCTTAAATCTGTAATGCTTGCTAGAATATCATCTACTTCTGGTACTTTATAACCCCTATCTCTGAACTTAGCTTTTAATTTCTCAGTTTCTGTTCCAAAGTCAGAGTTCTTGGCATTCAGTCGAGAAGCTCTCAGGCCTTGACCTTTAACTATGTTTCTAAAAATATGGGGAGGGGGGCGCATGCTCTTTCTGTGTAAATAAGCATTCTTACTACACTGTTTCCGATATGTACTGGTCTTGTAGATACCCTCACCCACATCACTGACAGTTACATCCAGGAAGTCTATACACTCCCTGGAATAAGACATGGTAAACCTCAAAAAAGTGGTAGTGAAACTGAGGTAATCAAAAAAAACATTCAAGGGTTCAAGTCCACCCTCCCAAACCAGGAAGAGGTCATCCACAAACCTCCGATATAACCTATCTCTGGTTTGACCAATATATACTGCTCTTCCCAATTAGCCAAAATCATGTTGGCGTAGCTATTGGCACAAGATGTGCCCATAGCTATGCCATCTTTTTGTAAATAGTATTGGTTGCCATATACAAAAACATTGTTCTCTAACACAAGCTCCATAAAAAGGCAAATAAGCTCTACAGATATTTCTGTAACGTCACTACACCTGTCGAGACAATCCCTCAACATGCTGATACCTAGATGGTTTGGTATACATGTAAAGAGGGATTTGACACCCATGGTCACTAAATTTAATTCATTATTGGGTTCACAAGACGAAACAAAAGAATATAAATCATTCAGAAATCGTTTTGTATCCCTAAGCACATATGGATTCTTATCTAATATAGGTCTCAGTTGTTTCTCAAAGTATATTGAGAGACCTTCAGTGCACCAGCCCCTGTCCTAGACTATGGGTCTAAAAGGGGGGTTACATCGATCCTTGTGGACTTTGGGCAGACCTTAGATACTGGATATCAGGGGTTTATCACATACAAAATACTTATACATTTCCAAAGAAATATTACGTCCTAATAAACAATCCATAAGAGTATTATTAACTCTCTTAATCATTGAATATATCTGCTCCCTAGTAACTTTAACATAGGTCTCAGTATCACCAAGCATGTTATTCATAGCTTGGTTATAAAAATCAAAGTCCATCACAATGACCGAGCCCCCCCTTATCCGCTGGTCTTATAGATATAGTACTATCATGCATCAAACTCTCAAGGGCAGCCTGCTCATCTTTGGACAAATTTCATGACTTTTTACATAGACCTCTGTTGGTGAATAATGAATATATTTCATCCTCACACATTCTCTCATAGACCTCTAATGTGGAATTCATATTCAGAATAAAATTACTAGGTTTCCTAAAAACAAAATTCTCATTTGAATCATTCACATTACTTGCCTTAAAATTAATTTTTAGCATTACATTTCTTGTGAAAGCTTTTAAATCAATCAATGAATCTGAAAGCAAAGTTTTTTGTGTGGGTATGTAACTCATACCTCTATTTAACAATGTCTGTTCACTCTCCGTTAAAGTTCTCCTTGATATATTCCAAACTAGGGTGTTTTCTTCTTCTGCCACATGAGTTTCAGCAACTGGCTCTGATGGTTGTCCGGAGTTAATTTCCTTTTCATCCTCCCCCTGCTCTGCGAGCATTGCCTCACTTCTTTTATAGGTAATGGAAAAGGAAGACCGTTGACATCAGTGGAATTAAATTGTTTGTAGGAATACCCAACATTCTGTTTGGTGAGGTAGCACAACCAACTCCCACCTCCTTTACTTTCCTCCTAGCCCCTAAGTTGACAGGAAAAAACTTAAATGACTCAGTACTCTGCATAGATGTAGACGGCAATGCAGGATGTACTAATACATTTTTATTGCTTTCTTTCAAAATAGACACGTTCACAGAATGGGCGTCTGCGACAACTTCTTCTTGACTGAATACTTGAGATGGAAACTGTCCCTGTCTTGCTTCTGCTATAGGCTGAACAATTGGCCGCTCTTTAGTTTTACGATTACATTGTTCATTCACTTGTATTCTATCACCTGAATTGTGTGAGTCCATTCTAGGTGCATTCCTTGGCCAAGTGAAAACACTGTAAGCGAGAAATCATTAAGATCTCTATCTAATTTCTTTTGCTTATAAAACAATAGCTTCCGCTCAAAAATCATAGCGGAATCTAAAATATGTCCCAGCTTAGTGTCAACAGCATCCACAGGAAAAATAGAATACAAGTTGTTCTGAGTGGCTGAAATAGAACTGATTAACCGGTCTTCTTCCGGTCTAAAAAAGTCTATCAGAAGTCTCAAATAACTGAAACTTAAATCTAAATTCAACTTCTGCCACTTAGACAGTAAATCAGAGTACAAGTCCCCATATGTGGGCATGACCAATACCCTCAAGCCTCGAGGTATAATACGATACTCTAAACACGCTTCAAAGTGATACCTCTGAGTTTGAAGTCGTTTCAGTTTAAACAGTTCATCTTCTAATTGAAAAACCTGCTTCCATAGCTCAACTGAGTCTTACTCTATGTCAGCAACATTACTGTCCATAAAACTCTTACCAGTCAACAAAGCATTACCATCCTGGTTTAATGCTTCCTTAAATCTTGTGGCAACATTCCCTTTTTCTTTGGAAAAAAGAACAGGACTGGATTCAATAGATTTCTCCACGCCTTCCGCCATGGGTCCTTCCTGCTGCTTACAAATCCAATAAAAGCAAAAGTACAGGCAGCCAGGACAGGACATGGTTCTTCTGTTAGGGCTGCAAGACACAGGACTATGAAAATGTAATAAAAAATGAAGCGAACTACACCATGACAATAAGAAGGCATACAATTCCACAGCGTCAATAAAAGATGCAAGATATCACCAAGTAAAACGTTTTAATGTTAGCGCTTTCACAGTTCACAATGACTGCTTCATCAGACAAACTCATAGTAAAACACACTTCATATTTAAAGACACTGACAACCAATGAATTTAATCTTTCAATTAAAAACACAAAATCACATGGTAAGATTTAAAGGCAAACTTCATCCTGCATCAAAAATAAAAACTGAACATTAACTAACCTGACTATAAACATTATTACAAAACATATTTGATGCACATATTATAAAACTCACTTGGCTGAAGGTCTATTATTAAGGGCAGGTTTTATACAAATCTTATCATTAAGTCCACTGCCCCTATGAGCACGCATCCTAATAATCCAGTTTAACTCACTGGTCATAACTCTATTACTAATATCACCACCCCAAGGTCCATGTGATATAACTTCTACAACCATGAATCTAAATGTGTGTGCTGGATTCTGAATGACATGTTTGGCAATTTGTTAAACTGGATTATTAGGATATGTGCTCATACGGGCAGTGGACTTAATGGTAAGATTTGTATAAAACCTGCCCTTAATAATAGACCTTTAGCCAAGTGAGTTTTATAATATGTGCATCAAATATGTTTTCTAATAATGTTTATAGTCAGGTTAGTTAATGTTCAGTTTTTATTTTTGATGCAGGATGAAGTTTGCCTTTAAATCTTACCATGTGATTTTATTGTGTTTTTAATTGAATGATTAAATTCATTGGTTGTCAGTGTCTTTAAATATGAAGTGTGTTTTACTATGAGTTTGTCTGATGAAGCAGTCATTGTGAACTGTGAAAGCTCTAACATTAAAACGTTTTACTTGGTGATATCTTGCATCTTTTATTGACGCTGTGGAATTGTATGCCTTCTTATTGTCATGGTGTGGTTTGCTTCATTTTTTATTACATTTTTATAGTGCTGTGTCTTGCAGCCCTAACAGAAGAACCCTGTCCTGTCCTGCCTGCCTGTACTTTTTGCTTATAATAAATATTAACATGATGTATATGAGCTAAGATACATTTATGGAATTGAGTATAC
Organism: Protopterus annectens; assembly: GCF_019279795.1. NCBI lineage: Eukaryota > Metazoa > Chordata > Ceratodontiformes > Protopteridae > Protopterus > Protopterus annectens. The sequence continues at coordinate 1,442,884,701 of NC_056745.1, forward strand.
ACATAACAAATACCAATAGGCTATATATGTAATAACACACAATGGATTATGCACATAATAAATACTAACAGGTTGTATACAAGATAAGATACACGTACACAATGGGATATGCACATAGTAAACCAAGAAGAAACTTTGCAGTGTGGTGGGTGTGAAGTTCACTCCTTGAAATATGTTATGCACCTAGTTCACTAATAAAAGTCAAACTGTAAAATATGTACTACAAAATAATGAAATAGAAAAGTAATGGAAGGTAGGCCACATTTCAGTTATACATGGAATATATTTTATTGAAACACCCAAACATACAATCCTAGTTGAACATAACGAGAAACATTAAAGACATTCATTGTTTATATATAATCAGGTTATTTGGAGCAAAGGAATGGTTACAGAGGGTGGTTCTGTTAAGAGCAATAAAAGCATTAAGCTCATTCATTTAACCAAGTCCTCCTTCCCCTTAACACCATAGTGTAAACTGAGACTGTGCACATAATAAATACAAAAAATGATATGTATGTGATAGGCAGATGTCTGTCCATGCATTATGTGGTGTATATGCCCACCAAGGCATACAGTAGATAAAGTAATGGAGAACTGAAGGCATCCAGAGAAGTAAAACATTGTAAGCTTACATGTATAGCATATCACACAGGTCCTAACCATGTGCTTACACACACCACAGTCACATGGTCAATATATGTGTTGTGTAGGTTAAACCTGCACAGCGTGTGGAACATTTAAGTAGCATAGTACATAGCGAATCAAGAGCATGATGTTAGATGCGGTTAACATTTCAGATAAAATGACACTACACAGCGATACTACATAACATTTTTATAAAAGTTGATACAGCAAACAGTATAATGCCATCAATTAGTATGTGTAGCTGAACAGATAAACTTCACAAATTATGACTTCAAATGCGCAAACACAAGTTCTCCTTTAAATCAAAGCAAAGTTTACACAGAAAGAAACAGCCTCTCATCCATCTGAAAAATGAGTTACATGGCCTTCTGATACCTGAAGCACACTCAAGGCACAGGTGGTTCAATCGCATGTTGCAGGAATGTTTCAGTGTATTTTGGGTATAGATGCAATTTATATGCACAGAGACCCCCAAAAATGGAAATATTCCAAGCACAAAATTTGTAAGTAGTTCTCAGTGGATTTGCATGACTCGTTTTGTATACAGGTGTCCATCCCTAGGAATTTGTGTTAGTCATTCATTAATGCAGCAAACAATGTGCCATGATCCTAGAACACCATGGTAGATGATGTATGAATGCAGAAATAGTATGTTATGGAGATCTATGGTAGATATTACACATAGGTATCCCTAGAACACTGTGGAAATGCATTAATGTGACAAGCAGTGTGTTACGAATATGTGTGACACACTTTACATATATGTGTCCTTAACACTATGCATTAACACAGCAAATGGTGTGCTATGGATATGTATGACAGACATTACATGTGTGCTGTGAGTATATAAGACAGATATTACACACAGGTGCCCCCATTTCAATTCACACTTGATGGTGGCCTAATGGTTAAGGTGTTTGCCTTACAAACACAAGGTGCAGGGTTTGAGTCTCACACCAGATAATTGGCTAGGCTTAAAATGGCCCACAAGGGCAATTAGCCTAGTACTAATCTATGAACCTATGAAACAAATGGTGTACTGTGGGTATAAATTACAGATATTACACATGGGCGTCCCCAGATCACTGGACGTTAACACAGTGAATGGTGTGCTGAGGGTATACATAACAGATATTAGACATGGGCGTCCCCAGATCACTGTGCATTAACAGAGCAAATGGTGTGATGTGGGGGGGTCCCTTTCAATACATCAAATCACCAGAATATCGAATCCAACTTCATCGAGACTACTTTTCTGAAGCTTCACTATATCAAACTCCAGGAACATGGAAAGCCAACTACGGGAAAAGAACTACTTGACCACCATGGTGAACTGTGCCCTTCCTCCACTGCAGTGTGATCTTGGAGGTGGTATATTTAATAAGGGGGCTTTTGGGGGATGGAGCCCCCCACTTGGAAGGTTTTCTTGTTTTGCTGTTTGTTGTTTTTCCCTGGTGGTCAAGTAGTTGTTTCCTCTGGGTTAGTTGGGATTAGTTGGTTTGCTGTGGGTATATATGACAGATATTACACAAGAGTGTCCCCAGATCACTGGGTGTTAACATAGCAAATGGTATGCCATGAGTATATATGACAGATATTACATATGTGTGTCCCCAGATCACTGCACATTAACACAGCAAATGGTGTGCTGTGGGTCTATATGACAGATATTGCAGACGGGTATCCCCAGATCGATGCGCATTATCACAGCAAATGGTGTGCTGTGGGTATATATGACAGATATTACATATGGGTGTCCCCAAATTGTTGCTCATTAACACAGCAAATGGTGTGCTGTGGGTATATATATATATATATATATATATATATATATATATATATATATATATATATATGACAGATATTACACCCGAGTGTCCCCATATCACTGGGCATTAACACAGCGAATTGTGTGATGTGGGTATACATGACAGATATTAGGCATGGATGTTCCCAAATTGCTGTGCATTAACACAGCAAGTGGTGCGCTGTGAGGGAGGGCCCTTCAAAACATCGAATCACTAGAATATCGAATCCAACTACATCAAGACTACTTCACAGAATCTTCACTATACTGAACTCCCAGAACAGGGAAAACCAACCACGGGAAAAGAACTACTTGGCCACCATGGTGAACCTTGCCCTTTCTCCACTGTAGTGGGATCTCAGAGTTAGTATATTTAGTTAGAGGGAGTGTGGGTGCTGGAGCCCCCCCCCCCCACTTGGAAGTCTTTCTTGTTTTGTTGTTTGTTGTTTTGTCTTGGTGGTCAAGTGGTTGTTTACCTGAGGTTACCTCTCTTTGCTCCAAGATGTTGATGTTGTGAAGATTCGGCAAAGTTGCCTTGATGAAGTTGGATTAGATATTCTGGTAATTCAGTGTTTTGCAGGGGAACCAGATTGCTGTGCATTAACATAGCAAATGGTGTGCTGTGGGTATATTTTGCAGACATTACACATGGGTCTGCGTAGATCACTGTACATTAACATAGCATATGGTGTGCTGTGGGTATATATGACAGATATTACACATGGGTGTCCCCCAATCATGGTGCATTAACACAGCAAATGTTGTGCTGTGGATATATATGACAGATATTACACATGGTTGTCCCCAGATGCTGCCCATTAACACAGCAAATGGTTTGCTGTGGGTATATATGACAGATATTGCACACGGGTGTCCCCAGATCACTGCGCATTAACACAGCAAATGGTTTGCTGTGGGTATACAGTATATGACAGATATTACACATGGGTGTCCCCCAGATCACTGAGCATTAATACAGCAAACGGTTTGCTGTGGTAATATATATATATAGGTTCATAGGTGTTTACTAGGCTAATGAGTACAAGGGCCTTTTTAAGCCTAGCCATGCATCCCAAATCTCTGAAAAGTTCTGATACCCTTGATAAATGTAAGCAGGGCTTGGGAGATGAAACAGTTACAAGCAGGGCCTGAGAGACGAACCTTTTACAGGTTGCTTGTGTCCATTAGAGACACAGGTGCCAAACCAGGGATGAATTATCTGCTCCCCATCTAATTGTCCAAGTTGCACTTGAATTGGTTTAGGGAAGAAGTCTGCTTCACATGGATTGGGAGCCTGTTCCATAGATGGGGTAATCTCTGGGAGACATATCTGTCTGTCCAGGAGGTCCTGTTTATATCACAGGCAAGATTTAAGTCTTTAGAACAGATAATTCTGGTGCTGTTTGTTCTGTGGATATGCAGGAAATCCATCAGAGTGAGAAATGACAATACCCTATATGCCAAGCATAGATCTTCCCTCAACAGCCTGTAGGAGACAGAATAGAGAGAAAGAGCCTTGAGGTGGTCTGCATAGGACACTTTATTTATGCCCTGTTTCTTTTAGTGAGGAACTGAGTGATCCCATGTGATGCAGACTTCATCATTTTCTATGATGATATGTTGGTCATGTTTCCAGTGTTTTTCAGCTACTTCAGTACCATAATGTTCCCACAATCCCCAGTGCAGTCTTGCCCCATTATTATGCCTTTCAGTATACAGTCCTTCTGCCATTAGTGTGTCACAACCAGCAACAAGGCATGTGACTGTTTCCAGTTCTGTTTTACAAAACCTACATTTGTCTTTTTCTCCCACATGTTCAATGGACTTTGTAAACCAATATGTATGCAGCCCATATGCCACGTTTCTACTTAATTTGGATGTCCATTGCTCTATCCTGCTGTGGTGCTTTCTGAGCTAGATTTTCTACACTGAATCCTTCACTTTGCAGGTACTCCATAACCTCAGTTTCTATTTCTTTAACTTCTCCATTACTAGCCTTCTTTTTCATGTTTAGTCTTTGTGTTCTTAATATTTGTATTGTAAAGTTTTCCATGTCCAGATTCTTTTGCTTGTATTTCTCTTCAAATATCTTTGGTGCTGCTCTTTTTGTATTGATAAGTTTTGCTTTCTCTTTTGCATAAATATTACACCCTATTTAATCTCCTTTTCTTTCCCATGTCCATATTTCTTCTTCAGATGTCAGATGTCTTCTAATCTACTTGTTTCTCCTTACTTCGGGGACTCGTTCCATCGTGCTGTGATGTAACCTGTATTAGACCTTCTACACCGAATCCTTCACTTTGCAGGGACTCCATAACTTCAACTTCTATTTTTTTCTAACTTCTACTTTACTAATGTTCTTTTCTGCATTCCCTGTTTGTGATATTAATTTTTGTTTGAAATTTTCCATATCCGGATGCCTTTGCCTGTATTTCTATTTGAATATCTTTAAGGCTGTCTTTTTTCTGGCTCAAGTAAAGCAGCAGTGTAAGAGGAGATTGGTGAGGACTCACTGGTGAAACCAACTGCAGTGGGACCCCATGTTAGACAGAGGTGGGCACAATACATGGTGGCACTGGCAAAGAGGCAGTATCTGGTCCACAGGTATGGTTCATAATAAGACAAGTATGGCATAAAACATATGCATGGAATAGCATAACCAGGCTGTGAATTACAATACATTAACTGGCCACTTTGTGTACGTGGCTTTACCATTCCCACAGAGGCAACAGCATATACAGGGCACAGTCATCATCACAATTACAGGGGACAGCAATGATGGAATAGGTGGAAGGATCATGAGTCATGGACATGGTAGCCATGCACATGCTTATAGGCTGGACCTGCATGTGCACATACTTGCCAGCTGTACAGTTTGCTACAGTATGACAAACTTCCACAGATGCTCTATTCCTGAACATTGGGGTATGAGCAGCCTTCACAAGCCTAAAGCTGCTTCCACCTGGAAAAGAGTTACTGGGAATCAGTGTTCATAGCATCCAGTGAAGGGGTGGATTTTCCACTGGCGGAATGCTGGCAGAGTGCACTGTTGTGGTCCAGCAGTGTCAGGATGGAGGCATCCTTTCCAAGTCATAGCATTCCACATCTGCAGCATCTACAGGACCCCCATCAAGGCCTTTATGTGGTGTTTCAGTAGAATGTTGGCATCTACAACCATGGAAACAAAACACAGTTAGGTGCTGCTTGTGGTAGGGTTACATAGTAACATGATAGTGCGTAACTATAGGACCCTGATTGGCGTGCCCAGTGAGGTTTGCATACAATAGAGTCAGATGAAAATCAGCTATGTCTATGGCAGAGCACAAACCCAAGGGCAGTGGCAGTCATTGATAGTGTGGGCACTGAAGCTGTTTTTGGCGTGTGCCATTTGTGTAAGCCTAGTTTGTGATCTTGGAATACACATATGTTTCCTAGAGTTTTCATCAAGGGCAGTTGCTTGCATCCTCATGGAAACAGCAATGGATGCCAGCTGGTTCACCAGTGCTCTCAAAAGGCATGTCTACTCCAGGCTGCTATACAGCATGTCACTCTGCATGCACTACAGTGGTTGCAGTTCCTCACACAGCACATTCACCATATCTGACATGGTGTGAGTAGTGGCTATCTGTGCCTGGATGATTGACCTGCATATCTCCTGATCAATGCCAACAGTGAAAGCTGGATCTGAGAATGTCCTAGATAGACTTGCTCACAGTACTGCTGTGTCACTGGCCTGTGCTATGTGCATGATGCAATTATTATTAGCCGTTGGGTGACCCATTTACTTCAGATATGTTCTGATCTGTTGTGCTGTGTTCACTCCCAGTGGAATCTGTAAATGTATACAGGTAACATATCTGCTGCAATGCTAGATCATATTTGTTACTACCACCATCACACAGCACACAAACTCCCATATGCAAATATTATACATTGTCTGTGGTCACATATGTAGCTTGTGTGTTGGCTGTTATTGTTGATGCAGCCCTAGTGTACCTGGATGACAGGTATGTATATGCATTTGTCTGAGTAAACAATTCATAGCTGTAAGTCACAGTTCAACATGAATGGCATGTGCTTCTACTCACCTGGTGCATCCCCTACAAACACTTGTACATTTGTCACCAGCACACCTTCCACAACCAAGCCACTGTTAGAGATGAATAACTTTTCACTTGTCCTGGTAAGGAAGAGTGGAAATTCCTCCATCTCTGTGATATGCCTCTGTGTTGGTAGTCCACCCCCGTGGTCAAACTATCTTTGGCAATTTTCAGTGCCTTGATTCTGGCATGCAGTAACATATCAGTGACCCTGCACTGTACCTGTACTATTACCCTATTATGGACACCTATTGCATTAATGTCCTGCACCAGTCACTGGCACAGTTACTCATGGATAACCATATCTGACATGGTGTGAGTAGTGGTTATCTGTGCCTGGATGATTGACCTGCATATCTCCTGATCAATGCCAACAGTGAAAGCTGGATCTGAGAATGTCCTAGATAGACTTGCTCACAGTACTGCTGTGTCACTGACCTGTGCTATGTGCATGATGCGATTATTATTAGCCGTTGGGTGACCCGTTTACTTCAGATATGTTCTGATCTGTTGTGCTGTGTTCATTCCCAGTGGAATCTGTAAATGTATACAGGTAACATATCTGCTGCAATGCTAGATCATATTTGTCACTATCACCATCACACAGCACACAAACTCCCATATGCAAATATTATACATTGTCTGTGGTCACATATGTAGCTTGTGTGTTGGCTGTTATTGTTGATGCAGCCCTAGTGTACCTGGATGACAGGTATGTATATGCATTTGTCTGAGTAAACAATTCATAGCTGTAAGTCACAGTTCAACATGAATGGCATGTGCTTCTACTCACCTGGTGCATCCCCTACAAACACTTGTACATTTGTCACTAGCACACCTTCCACAACCAAGCCACTGTTAGAGATAAATACTTTTTCACTTGCCCTGGTAAGGGAGAGTGGAAATTCCTCCATCTCTGTGATATACCTCTGTGTTGATAGTCCACCCCAGTGGTTAAACTATCTTTGGCAATTTTCAGTGCCTTGATTCTGGCATGCAGTAACATATCAGTGACCCTGCACTGTACCTGTACTGTTATCCTATTATGGACACCCATTGCATTAATGTCCTGCACCAGTCCTTGGCACAGTTACTCATGGATAACCCTGTCTGCTTTAACTTTCTCAAGGATATGCATGTTGTGGCTGCATTGGGCCTGTAACTGTCCACATTATTGTGAAATTTTCCAGCCTTTTCCATTTTTCTGGTCTCATGAAAAGATGTATACACCTATCACACATGTGATATAGTGTGTGTGTGTGTGTGTGTGTGTGTGTGTGTGTGTGTGTGTGTGTGTGTGTGTGTGTGTCAGAGAGACCACCATGCCAGCCAGAATGAGACTCGTTACTGTTTCCAGTCCCCTTGTGCTAGCCACAGCCATGCATGTAGCTGTACGGTGACTATTCTAACACTGTGCCATAGTGTAGTAGCTCTAGGCATGTTAGCCATACTTGCTGTCCATCTAACCTGTGCAGGTAACATAGTCTGTACCTGGTATACTGGAAGCCCCTTATCCCTTGTAGGACATCATGCACTCTGAATGCATATGAAACAATATTGCAACACCAATGCAACAGGACAGTGGTCAGTTCTGATCATGTTCCTAGTACTTTGTCAGTATAAGCCCCTCCTGGCAGGACTGCTTCCTTGTCTGCCTTGTCCCCTGTGCACTGCCAGGCTGAGCCCCTCAGCCAGGATTATGACCAATCCTGCCCTGTCACCTGTGCCTTGTCAGGTTGAGACCCCTCTGGCAGGACAGCAACCCAACCTGCCTTGTCAGGTCGAGTTCCTTGTCAGGACTGCAGCCTGTTCTCCCCTGTCCCTTGTGCCATTTCAGGTTCAAACAATTACAGTAGGATTGCAATCTGTCCTGCCCTGTCCCTTATGACCTGTCAGGTTGAGCTCCCCAGCAGGACTGCCCTGAACACTGTGTCCTGTATGGATGAGACCCCCCCCCCTCGACAGAACTGCACCCTTTCCTGCAATGTATCCCCTGTCTTGTCAGCATGAGCCCTTCCAGCCTGTTACTGCTCTGTCATGCCTTGTGCAGTATGTTACTACACACACACACACACACACACACACACACACACACACACACACACACACACACACACTGCACTGTTTTGTTCTGTTGCAGTACCTGTTACTTCCATAAAACAGTGTTGGATCACTGCATTTGTCAGTTATATTATCACTACAATGGTCTTCTTTAAGTTTGCTTTATAGCAGTGCATGCTGATCTCCTCTATGTTCAGATTAACATATGCTTGATGTACCACTGTCTCCTGAAAAATAGTGACCCAATTTTTATATTAAACTAAAATTCATAGTGTGATAATTATGCTAATGAGATTATTTAATGTGATTCTCTTTCTGAAACACACCTATAATGTGATGCATTATCAGCCCTAGTCCACCCTATGGAGCCTGTGCCTGTTTGCTCCCAGGCTGGAGGTCTTGTATAATGTGCACATGTGTGACCACTGTGAGGTCTGCCCTCGCTACTGTCACAGGCATCACTCACTCTGTCAAGCAGTGCAGAGATATATATATATATATATATCCACTCAGGCATAATAGATAAACTCAACTAGGCATTAATCCATATGTTACCAGATGGGTAGCAAACTGGCTCACTGATAGAACCCACCTATTCAAAATAGGGGAAGCCACTTCAAGTAGTAGACCTGTAATAAGCAGCGTACCCCATGGATCAGTCTTAGGGCCTCTGTTATTTAGGATATACTTTTCTAAGGTGCTAGCCAAAACCAATGGGCTATGGTGACCAAATTTGCAGATGATTGCAAGCTGGGTGCTGTCATCAATTCCCCTAGTGATGTAGACATTTTCCAAGAGGGTCTCACCCAAACAAATGACTGGTGCCAGAAAGATGGCCTCAAGCTGAATAACAAAAAATGCATCATCATCCCCTTTGGGGAGAGTGATGTCCTCACAAATTATCACATTAATAACAACATCCTAAGCACACAATCAGTCGTGAGGGATTTGGGCATCCAGGTTGATAGCAACCTGACTTTTAACCGCCATATTGCTTTTGTTGTATGGAAAGCTTTCTACATGGCCCACCTTATAAGTAAACGTATCTCATCCAGGGACAAGGAGGTCATAATATCCCTGTATTCTTCCCAGTTTACCTTCATAAGGTTGCTGAGGGTTTGTGCGACAAACGATTGAGTGAAAGCATACCTGCAAAAATCCAGAATGTCGCTTCACAGATGTTAGAATGGCTAAATTGCAAATGCAGTTTGCCGTTGAAATGAATAACATCTGTTCGACATCCGGATTCCACGTAGTGAGTTTCGACATAGTGCCACGAACGTATCCTGAAATTCGCTCATATTGGTCGATATTATGCATGAGCCTACAAACCATTTGCGATCATATGAAGATAAACCATTATTCCCTTATAAGGACCCATTATTGAGAACAATGCCCCTTTCAGCATGTACCTCGCAAAGCACATGCAACAGCTGGACAGACCACAGAGGTTCCTCACCAGGAGAATCCAGGGCCTCAAACAGCTTTCCTACACTGACATGCTAAAACCCTGATCCTCTACTCAGCTTCATACAGACTCCTCAGAGGTGACCTCTGTCTGGCATGCAAAACAATCTCAAACCTCGCCTTGATGGGACTGCTGCATATCTACAAGTCAAGCTCCACTCGAGTAACTGCATGCACAATCTCAACCTGGTCTGCGACATCAATAGGACTTGTTGGCAGTACAGATTTGCGTCCCAAAGACTCCCCCATCTGTGGAATAGACTCCCTCTTCACATCAAGTGGAGAACCTTAGTATCCCTTTTTAAGCACAGCCTGGATAACTGAATGGGAAAGAGAATATACACCTCTGGAATTCCACCTGTGTCCCTGCTAGACTGGGGCATCAGGTGATGACTTGTCTAAACATGGGCTAAACTCTTGGCTAGGCTTATAAGGGCCTCAATGCCAATAACCTAGTAACTTCCTATGATCCTATATGTATGAATACATGTATATATATATATATATATATATATATGCACACACACACACACACACACAGACACACACACACACACACACACACACACACACACACACACACACACACACACACACACACACACACACACATATGTATACAAAATCACCTAAGAGAATACTACTCACACCTCCTCTGTGACAGTGAAGAAGAGGTTAGGGAGAGGCAGCCACCTTTTTATTGTAAGCATTCCATTATGTGTTTGGCACTGTATATTAGGCCTAATACCTGTAGCTGTAATTGCATACTTTTATATTTAAGAAGATAGGATGTCCTGCCAGAGGAGGAAAGACAGTGGCTCCAGGAGGTGGGGTAAATGTAGTGCACTGTTGACAGTAATATACTATTTTAATAAATAGCACATATTACTAATATGTTATATTTGTGTCTCTTTTTGTTTTATTTGTTTTTTGTTTATTTTCTTTTTCTAAAGGATTAGACATGGTGCATACAGTGGTAAGATAGCTGTCACAGTAGTCTGCACAGGCTTACATGCCTAATGCTGGGTCTCCAACAGCCCACAAGCCAGCCTTTCTGCATGATGATGATCATCCTGTGGGAGACAACCTGGTTAGCCCACTGCCTCACTGCTTCTCTCCAGTCACCTCTCAGGAGGTGGGGGTGAAGTTTCTTCACCAAAGAGTGGTGCAGAGGGGGCCTATTAGGTCACGCAGTGGGATGTGAGGCAGACTGGCATCTGGATGCCTGCAATGGCACGCTGGAGTGCCTCTTCATGCAGCTGATAGATATATGGAGCCAGCCAGGCATGACCATTGCACCACCTGAGGTGGAGCCCACCTCCAGGCATGACCACTGCACCACCTGAGGTGGACCCCACCCCCAGGCATGCCCATTGCACCACCTGAGGTGGAGCCCACCCCCAAAGATGACCATTGCACTACCTGAGGTGGAGCATATTCCCAGGCATGACCACTGCACCACCTGGGGTGGAGCCCACCCCCAGGCATGACCATTGCACCACTTAGGGTGGAGCCCACCCCCAGGCATGACCATTGCACAACCTGAGGTGGAGCCTATCCCCAGGTATGACCAATGCACCACCTGGGGTGCAGCCCACCCCCAGGTATGACCATTGCATCACCTGAGGTGGAGTCCACCCCCAGGCATGACCATTGCACCACCTGAGGTGGAGCCTATTCCCAGGCATGACCACTGAACCACCTGGGGTGGAGCCCACCCCTAGGCATGACCATTGCACAACCTGAGGTGGAGCGTATCCCCAGGTATGACCAATGCACCACCTGGGGTGGAGCCCACCCCCAGGTATGACCATTGCATCACCTGAGGTGGAGCTCACCCCCAGGCATGACCATTGCACCACCTGAGGTGGAGCCCACCCCCAGGCATGACCATTGCACCACCTGAGGTGGAGCCTATTCCCAGGCATGACCACTGCACCACCTGGGGTGGAGCCACCCCCAGGCATGACCATTGCACCACTTGGGGTGGAGCCCACCCCCAGGCATGACCATTGCACAACCTGAGGTGCAACCTATCCCCAGGTATGACCAATGCACCACCTGAGGTGGAGCCCACCCCCAGGTATGACCATTGCACCACCTGAGGTGGAGCCCACCCCCAAGCATGACCATTGCACCACCTGAGGTGGAGCCCACCCCCAGGTATGACCACTGCACCACTTGAGGTGGAGCCCACCCATAATGCCACCCATGGAGGTGTCTGACTTCTGCTTGGCTTCCCAAATGCGCTGGCTTATCAGGGTCTCTACTTCCCTCCTTATCTTCCACCATTTTGTTCTCCATCCTTTTGTTTCAGTCCCATCCTCTGTTGCTCTCCACCTTTATGTGTCATTTGCTTCGGTCTTTGTCTACATTATATGCATGTTAAACTGCTCCTGCTCCTTCCTCTTACTCTCTCTGTAGTTTCTCCTTCCTGTCTTTCCGTCTACTCTTATTCATAACGATAGAAAATGTGCACCTGAATCCAAAAAAAAGTATATTGTTTCTCTCTCTACAACAATCTGCTCTTCCTTTAGTCTTTCTGTCTTTTCTGCTGCTTGCTTTGCTTCCCCCCTCCCCCCATTTATATGATTAAATGACCTGGCACTTCAATATTTATTTATTTATTTATTGCATGAACACACTTACCATGTCACTTTCCATTGGGTTATCTGAATACTTATTGCACAGTTGGTCCAGTACCATAGTTATTGTTATGGCTGTGAGGAATGATTATATAGCACTGTCCCTAGCATAACTGTGAACTGCTGAATCTAGTTTTGTTTGTATGCTTGTTGTTTGTTTGCTTGTTATTTCCCTGAAATGCTAATACCAGCTAAAACACAGCTTTTCAGCGCTTCTGTGGATCCCTAGTGATATCTGCATTGCTTACTGTATTTATTTCCTTGTTTCACTTAAAAGAAAGTTACTGTTTGTCGTTTTTGCATTTAAGTTACCTGGCACTTGCTCACTAAAGCAATTATATGTCAGCACTAAAAAATTAAAAGCACTGCACCCTCACAAACTCCCCTTGAGTACCTTGTTCCCAATGGCCCTTTTTTTTCAATTATAAAGGAATTCCCAGTACTATTCTAGCATGTCCAACGGTCAGTTGTCAATCTCCTCTCTGGTCCAGCTGGTGAATCTGGGAATCTTGAGGCAATGTTACAACTGCCTCATGTACACAGACAACCCTCTCCTCCTCCCAACAAATTCCAACACATGTGAGAGTTGCATCCATATAGCCAAACTGGAGGCTAAGCTCCCTCAACTCAGTACTGGCATAACCAGTCAGGAGGAGAAGGAAATCACACTCACTACAATTCCAGTCTCACATAGACCTACCATGACAGCAAACCAAACACATAAACACACAAAAACATACTCGGAGGCTCTAAATAAAAATCTGCCTGAGCAGCAGAGACCACCAAAGCAGACACCCAAGCAACCGCTACCCCAAAACAAAACACGTGCAACACATAGCTCACAAAGCCAGTGTGCCGAACAGTCACAGCCCTTAAGGCTAAACAACACACCTGATACACTTGTAATAGGTGACTCTATCGTCAGGCACACTGACGTCCTGCTCACCAGGCTGAACAAGGAGAAGGTCATGGTGAGCTGCCTGTTGGGTGCTAGGATCCGCCACATAACACAAGCACTCAGGTCACTCCAAGGCAAGTACAAATATGACTCAGTCATTGTCCATGCTGGTGTGAATGACCTGAGACATACCTCCCTGAACTACATGAAAAGAGACATAGAGGAGCTCTCTGAGCATGTGGTCCAGGCTGGTATGACCCTGACCTTGAGTAGCATCTTACCCTCACCAAGAATGATGCCACAATATGAAGGCAAGATGATCAATTTCAACAATTGGCTTAAGTATTGGTGTCATTCAAAGGGGATCCAATGCCTGTCAGCCTGGGATGACATGCTCAACAAGCCACGATGCTTCACTAGGGACGGATTGCACCTGTCACCCCTGGGCTTTCGGATATTGGCAAAGGCTCTTGCTACCCCCATAGTGCCTTTTTTAGGCAAGGCTCAAAAGGCAAACCCACCTCCATAGGTATCACAAGGGATAAGAAACTAAGAGTAATGCTACTCAACGCCAGAAGTCTAAACCTCAAGATGCATGCACTCGAAACTCTCCTTAGCATGGAGAACATCGATATCTGTGCAGTAACAGAAACCTGGTTCAAGGCTCCTGAGAGCACCCCAGCACTACCAGGTTATACCTCATACCATGCTTTTCGGCCCCAAAACTTGGACTGAACCACAAAAGGAGGGGGTGTATCAGTATTCGTCAACGATACCCACACCTTCAGGTTGGTGGCACAGCACAAAGCATCAGAGACTATCCATGTGCAACTAACAGTGGGTAAAACTGCCTTCCAGTTTATAGCCTGCTACAGACCACCCTCCCAAACCCAGGAACCCCACTCGGTCTTCCTGAGAACACTGGAAAATATGAAGGTCTCTCCAAACACCATTATATTGGGCGACTTCAACTACCCAAACATAGACTGGGAGCATTACTCTAGCTCCAACACCCTATCCCAAAGGTTCCTAGAATTTATAAACTCAAATGCTATGGAACAACTTGTTACCACTCCCACAAGAGGGGAAAACATACTGGACCTGATCATCACCAACATGGGGACTCTGTGCTCCAGACCAGAAGTGTATCCCTCACTGGTAAGATCAGACCATAAACTAATCTCACTGGATATTCACATCCCGACCCCACCTCCTGCCCAGAAAACCACAGTGAAAAACTTCTCTAAAGCAAATTTCACACT